>NC_138564.1:8068971-8381963 GCF_964273705.1 Natrix helvetica
AGAGAGAGAGAGAGAGAGAGAGAGAGAGAGAGAAGAGAGAGAGAGAGAGAGACTCACACAGTTTTGTCAGGTTGATTCCATTTATTACAAAAGAAGGTCAAGAAAATTAGTGTCCACAATGCTTACAAAACCTTTGAGGATTTATATCGTTCTCTCAACTGAACAGGGTTCAAAGTGCATCGGAAACACGGTGATGCCCAGAAACAATTGATTATTTTAGAAAGAACATTTAGAAATTTCTTTTAAAAAAGGACGGGGACGTAGTCATGCTTTACCCATGGTTTATAAGGCGTTGTGGGTGAAGCTCTCCAAATTTTTCACATCCTTGGCAAGTGATACGTTCTGTACAGAGGTGGGTTGCCAATTTTTTATTTTTTTTACTACCGGTTCACTTGTGGGGCGCGCGTTTGACACTTCTACGCATGCTCAAAAGCTCCTAAAGCGTCCGGGCAGGTGGTGGAGCCTCCCACCGCCGCTACTACCGGGAGCAAGCCACCTCTGGTTCTGTACCGTATAAATATTTATTTTTAAGGGAGCACCAGAAAGGAAGAATATGATCCCATATATATATATATATATATATATTTTCACGGGTGTAGGTATGCTGGTTTTGTTGTATTCGGTCTTTTCCCGTGTAAGATTGAGATTGTCTTTGCAACGTTTCGGCAAGATCTCACCTGCCATCTTCAGGCTTGGGCTTAAAATGGGAACGGAGCTGCCGTCTTTCTGTAAATCTTGGTGGGAATCTTGGTAAATCCATCCCTCCCACCCAAGATTTACAGAAAGACGGCAGCTCCGTTCCCATTTTAAGCCCAAGCCCGAAGATGGCAGGTGAGATCTTGCCGAAACGTTGCAAAGACAATATATATATATTGCCACCAAAAAAAGGCACCAGTTCTTAGTTTCAGGGGATCTCATCCACTGAATAACCTCACCTGTACACGTCACCCTGCCGGCCTCCTTTTCCCCTGTCAAAGGCCCTTTTTGGAGGCTTCCCTGAAGGCCTCTGCAGCCGATAACAGAGCTCTGCATCAATCGGCTGCAGAACGTCCGACGAGGCAGGTGTTGGGATGTTTGAGGCCTGGCTACTTACCTGTCCAAAGGTAAGTAGTAGAGCAGCTCCACCTTGCCCTCCATCCCCACCCTAGCTTAATTTTTACCCGTGCACTCTGCGGCGGGCAGGATATTAATTAGGGCTTATTTGGGGGGAGTAGGGCGCAGGTGTAAAAAAAAAAAATCACTGATTTTACAGGGTTGGTCGTATTTCCGGGGGAACAAGGGACAACTCACAAGGTTGAGAAGACAATTGGGCAAGTCTTAACTCAAACATCATTCCGACAGGGCGGGTTGAGGGTAAAGATTCAGGAATCTGCTCGGTGGAAGGAGGGAAAAGGAGAGAAGCGTACCAAGAGCCACCTGGGCAGAAGAGAAAAAAGCGGAAGCAGGTTCTAAAGCTTAGCAGATACAAGGTGCCTGGTTAATTGGGGATTTTTAAACGATGCAAGAGACACATCGAAGGATGCCAAAGGAGGGAGAAAGATACAAAAGGTCCCCTATTGTGATGCTACATGCATGCATAGCAAGACGTGAGAAAAAATAGAAGCAATGTCGTACGTACACGCGGACAGAGTTCGGTTTTTCCAATGTGAACTTCAAAGGTTTTTTTTTTTAGCTGCACTGGGTTTATATATCTTGGTCCGGCATCCACGCATGAACCTCTCAAATCCATTAGTGTCGTCACTGAAATTCAATTTGAATTCATGGCCCCTTTGTCTTAAGACCACCGCTGTAAGGAAGAGCACAAAGGCAAGAGTTTAGAAGAATGGCTGACGGATGGGTGATCCTCGACTTACGGCCAGCCCCTTGAGTGACCAAAGGGACAATGGAACTGGAAAAAAGCAGCCTATGATAGGTTTTCATGGTAACTCCTTTTTTGGGGGCGGGGGTGGGGGATGAGCTGGAAATAAAAAAAAAAACTTTGTTGCGCTCACATTTGAGATCCGGTAGTGAAGGTAAGTGAATCCCACCACTGGAGAGGAGGGAAAAGAAAAGAAAAATGAAAAGAAAGGGGAGAAGAGGAATGGGGAAAAGAAAATAAATGAGGGGGAGGAGAGGAGAGAAAAGGGGAAAGGAAGGGAGGGGAAGATAAGATAAGGGAGAAAGGAAAGGGAGAAAGGAAAGGAAGAGAAAGGAGGGGAAAGGAAAGGGAGAAAGGAAATAGAAAGGAAAGGAAGAAAAGAAAAGGAGAAACAAAAAGAAGGGGGAGAGAGGAGGGGAAAGGGGAAAAGAAATGAGGAGGAGGAGAGGAAAGGGAAAAGGAAGGCAGGGGAAGAGAAGGAAAGGGAGGAAGGGAAGGAAAGGAAGAGAAAGGAAAGAGGGAAAGGAAATAGGTAAAGGTAAAGCTTCCCCTCGCACATAAGTGCTAGTTGTTCCCAACTCTAGGGGGCGGTGCTCATCTCTGTTTCAAAGCATGAATTATTGAGAAGAGGGAAGCCACGCTCAAGTATCTTTTATGCACCACTTTCAATTATGTCATATGTCAAACCAAAAGGAAACGTATACTGCAGAAATATCATTTCTAGCGGGTGTCACCTGGGGTGGCAGGGAAACTAGCCCCATGATGGCGAACTTATGGCACACAGAGGGGGCCAGAGCCGTCCGATAGTTATCAGCTGCCTTCGGAATCAGACATCAGTGAGGCAGAAGAACAGCTGGAGCCTGTTCCCGGTGTGCGCATGGACAGACTTGCCAGACGAAGGGAACAGCTAAAGAACAGGGCTCGACTTGGGAGTAAAGCCACAGGGGGACGATGAACGGCCCCTCACAGAGGAAATAAAAGAGGAAAGGGAAGGAAAAAGGGAAGGGATGTCAGCTCACAGAGAGAAACTGACATGCCAACATGACTCAGAGAAAGGAGGCAGGATCTACTCAAACAACATGGCAATTCACTAAACCTCCCTTAACCGTAGTTACTGGAAACTTCAACCTGATGGTTATTCCAAAGAAGATCTCAACTCCTGGCTAAATTTCACATTCCCACCTGAAAGACTTGGGCTCCCTTCTGCAACCTTCTCCTCCCCAAATGATGTCTCTTATCACCTCCCTCTGGCATCAGACCACGGCTGAAGTCTGGTTGCTAGGGCAATGCCAGACCCATTTGTCTTTTTAAAAAACCCACATATCCGTTATCGCAAGGGGCTGAGGGTGATTTTTCAGCCTTTTGCAAAAAAAATGCGCTTGGCAGGAACCAGACCGACGGGCATTCACAAAAAGCAACTTGAGATAACAGAGAAAATTAGGCAAACATTTTTTTAAAAAAAGGCAGCTTCCTCTCCATCTTTCTTTTTTCTTGTTTTAAATGTCCTTCCGCGAATTAATCCTAAGTGAAATAAAGGCGTGATTAGCATCTGGAGGGATTTAAAAATGATTGCTGATGCTCAGAGCTGCTCCAGATGTTATAGAATTATTTGTAGAATTCTTGATTGGCCAAGTGTGGTTGGACACACGAGGAATTTGTCTTTGGTGCATAATATGCTCTCAGTGTACGTAAGGAGAATAAAAATGCATTTCGTCAAGAATAAAAAGAGGCAACACTTAGCGATAGTCACAGGTTACTAATAAGCTATCCAATTGTACTAGTAAACAAATAAAAACAATATAAATGGTAAAGATACAAGCAACATGGTTATAGTCATAAGTGGGGAGAGAAAGATACTAGGAAGGAAGAGATGAATAATAGTAATACAGTCTTAGTAAATAGTTTGACAGTGTTGAGGGAATTATTTGTTTAGCAGAGTGATGGCGTTCGGGGAAAAACTGTCCTTCTGTCTAGTTGTCCTGGTATGCAGTTCCCTATAGCGTCGTTTTGAGGGTAGGAGTTGAAACAATTTATGTCCAGGATGCGAGGGGTCTGTAGTTATTTTCACAGCCCCTTTTTTGACTCGTGCAGTATACAGGTCCTCGATGCAAAGCAGGTTGCTAGCCATTGTTTTTTTCTGCAGTTTTAATTATCCATTATCTATAACAAACTGAAGATGAAGGGAATTTAAAGGACTTGTCTCCTTTAAATTCCCTTTTTTCCTTTTCTGCGTTTTTCTCCCCAGGGGGTGGGGGGGAAAATCAGGATTTATGGGACGTGTTTCTCCTCTTTCCGGAAAGAAAAAAAAAATGACATCCCATCCTTTTAGGAGCTATTTCTGCAGCTCTGGCAGATTCAGAAGTCATGAGGATCCATCGCGAGATAAACCTTGGTCAGATTTTTGCAATCTTAAGCAAAAGGATGGAGAAGAATGTGAGGCTCCTTTGCAAAAAAATAAAATCTGCTATCACAGACAAATTAGGCATAAAGAGGTTTTCGTGTTGCTCTTTCTAGTCTGTTCTTCTTCCAGCAGCCTAGGGCAACTTGATTAATATACCTCCTCCTTTTTAATTCCTGCTAGAACTTCCAAGGCTATATAATGGCATGGTTAGGAAAAAACCTTGGGAGACAAACTGATAAGGGACCAGTCAGATAAGAGATGGCACAGCCCACAGCTGCATAATGGGTGGGAAAAGAGACTCAGGAGGGACCCTCCCTAGTTTCTAAGGATGTAAAGGAGAGGGCTGTAATGCTATGTGGGGAAAACCTTGGGGGGACGGGGAGATGAGATGCTGCCTAGGGAGTGTTTAGATAATGGACAGCTTAGCCCTCAGCTTCCTAATGGGTGGAAAAAGAGACTCAAGAAGGGACCCTCCCTAGTTTCTCAGGCTGTAAAGGTGGTGGCTATAATGGTATAGGGGAAAACCATGGGAGACAGGGAGATGAGATGCTCCCTAAGGAATGGTCAGATAAGAGATGGCATAGCCCGCAGCTGCATAATGGGTGGAGAAAGAGGCTCAAAAAGGATCCTCCCTAGTATCTTTGGCTGTAAAGGAGAGAGCTGTAATGGTATGTGGGAAAGACTTTGGGAGATGGGGAAGAGATGCCTCCAAAGCATGGTCAGATAAGAAACGGCTGAGCCCACAGCTGAATAATGGGTGGAGAAAGATGCTCAGAAGGGACCCTCCCTAGTTTCTCGGGCTGTAAAGGAGGCGGCTATAATGGTATGTGGGAAAGGCCTTGGGAGTTGAGGCAGAAAAGGAGAGAAGAGAGGCTGCCTAGGAGGCAGTACGATAAGAGACGGCATAACCCACAGCTGCGTAATGGGTGGAGAAAGATGGTCAGAAGGGACCCTCCCTAGTTTCTAAGGATGTAAAGGAGAGGGCTGTAATGCTATGTGGGAAAAACCTTGGGGGGACGGGGAGTTGAGATGCTGCCTAGGGAGTGTTTAGATAATGGACAGCATAGCCCTCAGCTTCCTAATGGGTGGAAAAAGAGACTCAAGAAGGGACCCTCCCTAGTTTCTCAGGCTGTAAAGGAGGCGGCTATAATGGTATGTGGGAAAGGCCTTGGGAGTTGGGGCAGAAAAGGAGAGAAGAGAGGGAGCAGTCCGATAAGAGACAACATAGCCCAGAGCTGCATAATGGGTGGAGAAAGATGCTCAGAAGGGACCCTCCCTAGTTTCTAAGGATGTAGAGGAGGGGGCTGTAATGCTATGTCGGGAAAAACTTGGGAGACAGGGGGAAGAGACACTGGACCACTTTATCCAGCAGCTGAACAATGAGTGAGACAAGAGGGACTCCTCCTAGTTTCTCAAGTTGTAAAAGAGATATGGGGGGGGGGAGAGAGAGAAAGTACAGGTAGTCCTCGACTTACAATATTTAGTGACTTTTCAAACTTACAGCAGCACTGAAAAAGCGACTTATGACTTTTTTTCACACTTACGACCATTGCAGCATCCCCACAGTCATGTGACCAAAATCCAGATGCTTGCCAACTGTTTCATACTTATGACGGTTGCAATGTCCCAAGGCCACGTGATCCCCTTTTGCGACCTTCCGACAAGCAAAGTCAGTGGGGAAGAAGCTGGATTCACTTAACAACATGTTATCAACTTAACAGATTCGCTTAACAACAATGACAAGAAAGGTCATAAAATGGGGCAAGCCTCATTTCACAACCATCTCGCTTAGCAACAGAAATTTTGGTGCCCAAATTTGGTCGTAAATCGAGGGCCACCTGAATGTTCAAACTTGCAAGATTCACCCGCGTAGCTTTGCAAGTAGAGATTGTTCTGGAATCAAAAGTAGGGAATTGATGCCGTGAATTTAGTTGCACATATTGAAAACTGCTTTTTAAAAAAATATTATTATTTCAGTTTTGGCAGCTAACAAAGGGGGACGCGGCAGTTCAGTGGCCAACACGCTGAGATTGTCGATCAGAAAGGTTGATCAGTTCGGCGGTTCGAATCCCTAGTGTCCCGTAACGGAGTGAGCTCCCGTGACTTGTCCCAGCTTCTGCCAACCTAGCAGTTCGAAAGCACGTAAAAAATGCAAGTGGAAAAATAGGGACCACCTTTGGTGAGAAGGGAACAGCGTTCTGTGAGCCTTCGGTGTTGAGTCATGCCGGCCACATGACCACGGAGACGTCTTCGGACAGCTCTGGATCTTCGGCTTTGAAACGGAGATGAGCAGCGCCCCTTAGAGTCGGGAACGACAAGCGCATATGCGCGAGGGGAACCTTTACCTTTAGCCAACAAAATTGGGCTCTTCCCTTGCATTCCCAGCAGCAGACAAACTATCCCTTCTTGGCTGCAACCATGCGGGAAATTTTGGCTGCCCTCTTTGACTTTGACTCAAGCCAAGTTTAGTTATGACACTTCCTTTCCCAAGAAAAGTTTCCATTCGGATCGCTCCCGTTTAGAAGTTTTAAGAAGAGAAACTTGCTTTTCTTCCTTTTTTTTTTTTTTTGCAGGAAAAAAACAGAGCATGTGCACCGCCGGGATATCTCATTCCCCAAAAATGTGGATCCCACAGAAATTTGGCTCATTGCTGTGTCTAGACTGGGAACTGTGACATGAAGCCAGTTTCTAAAAGTCTGTTTTGGAAAAGCGGTGGGTTTCCCCCCCCCCCCCCCCGTTAGAAAACTGAAGGTTAAGTGGCTTTTTCAAGATGCTTCCGCCCGTCACTGGTTTGAAATAGACGGCCAGCCAATCGCCAACAACTTCCTGGGAGGAGCTATAAATGGGGAGGGGCTTGCTTTCCCAAATTTTAATTTTCTATTCTTCCAGGGCGTGTGTGTGTGTGTGGTGGTGGTGGTGGGGGGACACTGTTCCCATTTTGGTTGAAGGCCAAAGTCTCCCAATCAAAAGCCGAAAATCTTCTCCTCCATCCTGGCTGTTCGGTGGCAAGATTCACCTATTATCTTCGGACGGAACAACGGATGTTACAGGATCTATTTAGTTCGGTTTCTCCTTAGAAACCGTTTCTAGACTTTGTGCTGGAGGCAGAAAAAAAAAATGAAACCTAGATCCTGGGATTTGCTGGTTAGGTTACTTTGGGGTTATAGAAAGGTTAGGATTGACCAAGTATTTAAAATTTAAAAAAATTGAGGCTGTAATTTTATTTTTTAAATTTTACTGCGCTGAAAAAAGTTAGAAGTTGATGCTTTCTTTGTTCTCTTTATCTTATCCTTCCTTCCTTCCTTTTTCTTCCTTTCTTTCCTTCCTTCCTTTTCTTTCTTTTCTATTTCTTCCTCTTTCATTCCTTCCTTCCTTTTCTCTTCCTTTTCTTTCTCTTCCTTCCTTCCATTTCCTTTTTTTCCCTTTTCCCTTTCCCATTTCCCCACTATCTTTATTTTCATTCATGATTTATATCATATTTATATACGATCTTAATAAAAAAAATAAAAATGAAAGACATGACAAGGCATATTTCTTGGTTCTGGTCAGTGTGTTGGGTCCATCTACCTTTGTGGAGGCCAAGTCAGCAAACTATATTACAAAGCAACATGATTAAGAGAAATATATACATCCAGTTACTAGTTCCAGGGTATCCTGTTCCTCTACTCTCTAATAGTTGTGCAGATCCCTGGAGTAAAATCATCGGAAGAAAATCTAAACTTTAAACTTCAGTTGCGACAGTAACTTTCCAAGTCGTGGCAAATGCCTTGATATTGATGTTACATTCTCCTAACCACATAAATATTCTGGGTTCGTATTGACTTCAAACAAGGAAAGCAAAAAGCAACGAAGAGAAAAATAAATAAACCTCCTTCAATGTGGAAACCGTTGCAAAGCCTTAAGGTAGAACGCAAGCCACATTTCTCAAGGTTTCATATTTTAACAGGTCAGCAAAGCACAGCTGGGTGCTCAGAACTGACCACTTTAAACAGCATCCAACGTCCTACAATTGTGGGGCTTTGGGCGAAGGCTGGAGGGAAGCGCTGCTGGTGGCGAAGAGCTGGAGGACCTTGAGGGACTGTATCATGGTCTGGAACTGGCTGACCATCTCAGCCCACTGATCCTCCAGGCCTTGCACTCCTGCAGGTCTTCCCTCTACTTGGAAAGCCTATGCTGGTAGTCCTCATTGAGGTGCTTCTGCTGAGCCTCCTTCTCGGTCAGATCCAATTCGAACTGAGCTGTTTTGCCAACTCTTTTCTCATGGTGGCTGCTTAGTTCCAACAACTGCTTCTTGTGGGGGCCCTAAGGAGCCCGGGGGGGGGGGAGGCGAGGATTGGCTGGGAGGGGAGGGGCAAGTAGAGGCTGGCGAGGCGCCCCTCAAAGTGAGTGACATGAAGTTGGCCAAGCCCACCCAATCACATGACCACCTAGGCACTCCCACCCAGCCGGCCATTCGGCAGATCGTATTAGTGGTCCGCGGGATTTAAAATTATGAATTTAGTGGTCCCTGAAGTCCGAAAGGTTGGGGACCCCTGGGCTAGACGTGCGTAGCTCCCTCAACTGTCCATCATATGGTTTCGCCTCCAGAGCCTCCATCCTCTTTGTGGCTCTTCTCTTGCACTCTTCCTAGGGTCTCAACATCTTTGTCTACGTACGGTGTAAAATCAGGTATTTTTATTTTGATTCCCAGAAGATTCGTTGACTGCTGCGCAAAGGGGGGGGGGAGGTTGATGGGACCTTTGATTCCTACCCATCAGGGGGGTTGTTATAGCCATCCTCAGCCCCCCCTTGGTGACTGCTGTTGCTCTCCATACTACTGTTTGTCTCTGCATCAACGCCAAGAAAATAATCCGGTTGTCAGGCCTGAAGTTATATTCCTTTTTAGGATCTTTCGCCTGCCACACTTTCTATTATTTCACTGTACTGTTTCATTAGTGTCGTAGTTGGGAGGGGGGAATAGAAAGGAGTAGGATTGTGGAATGTGTTGTTGTCTTTCCTTTCTAGAAGAAAGCCAAGGTCATCTTTTGTCTCCGCACCTCTGCACCTGACAGGAGCCAGCTGGGTGGAGATGCCAGCGTGGCCGAAGAAGATTGGACCATGTGATGGATTGATGGGTGTGGGGATAAGATCGTGAACTTTCAACTGGGTGGAATCCCAGGAAGCTTTTAGATTTGGGATTCCACAGTTTGTTGCCAACATGTCTGTCTTATTAAATTGGAACCTTAAGGATAGCTCTGCCTTGGACTCTGATTTAATTCTGCATGATATTTGGAACGCTTGACACCGGTGTGCATCTCTGAAGCGCAGGAATGCAAAGCCGTACTTACCGTCAAAGTCTTAGGATACCTCCTTACTCGTCTGCAGGTTTCATCCTCATCTGGGCTTGCATTTGGGCGATCATCTCCTGCATACGACGCAACTGGGAGGTGGGGGTGGCGGGGGGGGGGAGAAAAAGAGAGAAAATGCGGTGAGCCCAGCTAGCAATAGCAGACTTATATACCGCTTTGCAATGCTTTCCAGCCCTTTCTAAGCGCTTTACAGAGTCAGCCTATGGTCCCCAACAATCTGAATCATCTAATCTTAATACCTTTTTTGCACTGCTAGACATAAAGTATCTATTCTATTCATCCATCCATCCTCTTTCCTTCTCTATCTCTCTTTCCTACCTGCATCTACTGTATCTATAGCAATAGCACTTATATACCGCTTCACAACCCTGTCTATAAAGCCAGCATATTTCTGTTGTGTTTCACAGATTCAGACAGTGAGGAGGTTGGGGTTGAACATGGGCCAGTCCTGGAGTCTGGGGAAGGCTCTGACGAGGGCTCTGCATCAGAGGCAGAGAGGGGGACAGAGCCATGTGACAGTTATCAGCTGCCTTTGGAGTCAGACATCAGTGGGGCAGAAGAACAGCTGGAGCCTGTTCCCAATGTACGCAGAGTTGCCAGGAGAAGGGAACAGTTAAGGAACAAGGGCTAACTCAGGAATAAGGGTGCAGGTGAACGGTGAATGGCCCCTCCCAGAGGAAATAAAGAGGAGCGAAAGGGGAGTGGAGTTTGCAGGAGGCCATAAGTTCAATTCATTCGGGTGAAGATCTGCTCCTGACTTCTTGCCAAGGAATTGCTGCTACAAGCTTGGCATTTGGAAGAGATCGGCCTGGCAGCTCTCCAAGCCTGACCAAGGTCTGTCGTTGTGAAATCTCTTGAAAGACTTTGCTGGAGAGGAAATTCACTTTAAACTCAATAAAACGGGTTTTATCGGGACGAGGAGTTGGCTTCGTGCTTTTGGGAAACCTAGATCTGAACAATTTCCCCCAACAATCTGTGTCCTTATTTTACCCACCTCAGAAGGATGGAAGGCTGAGTCAACCTTGAGCCAGTCTGGATTGAACTCCTGGCAGTGAGCAGAGTTAGCTTGCAATACTGCATTCTAACCCCTGCACCATCAGGGAGCATAGGTGAAGTAAGGCGATGCAATGCAATTTAAAAATTTTAATGGGTTGTAGTCCTTGACTTAAAACCGGTCACTTAACGACCGTTACAAAGGGACTTGAAAATATGACCGGTCCTCAAAGTTACGACTATCACGGTCCTGCGGTCACTTGATCACATTTTGGGCCAAAAAATGTCCATTTGATTTGGACTTCACTTAACAGGAATAGCCCTTAGACTTATATAGCGCTTCACAGTGCTTTATAGGCCTCTCTAAGCAGGCTCTAGAGAGCTCAGGACTGTGGCAACTTGCTTAATGACCGTTATCAAAATGGTCACAACATCGAATTCATCCCGTGATGACTCGACTTATGGCCGCAATGACTTACAACCAAAACTCTGGGCTCCGTTATGGCCCTAAGTGGAGGATTAGGTAAAAGGAAAAGGTTCCCCTCGCACATACATACTAGTCGTTCCTGACTCTAGGGGGCGGTGCTCATCTCCGTTTCAAAGCCGAAGAGCCAGCACTGTCCAAAGACGTCTCCGTGGTCATGTGGCCGGCATGACTCAACGCCGAAGGCGCACGGAACGCTGTTCCCTTCCCACCAAAGGTGGTTCCTGTTTTTCTACTTGCATTTTTTCATGCTTTCGAACTGCTAGGTTGGCAGAAGCTGGGACAAGTCACGGGAGCTCACTCCGTTACGCGGCACTAGGGATTCGAACCACCGACCTTTCTGATCGGCTAAGCGTCTTAACCACTGTGTCCCCTTAAGTTGAGGCTTACCCGTATTAAAAAAATATATCCACTGGATTCTACAGAGTGGAAAATCCAAGAATTTCCATTCAGAAAACCACCAATAATGGGAAGATATTCCCACGATGCTGTAACAAGCTATTTGGTATTCAAGGTATGTTTTAACGAGCCACTAATCTGGAGGAATGTGGCCAAAACACACAAGCTGTTACAAACAGCTTGCAATTATTATTTTCTTCCATTCTCCCGTGGGAATCGTGTTCTCCCGTGGGACTTCTTTGCAGAAGCCACATTCTTCAAGTATGACCCACTGCTCGCTCCATGCTATTTATGGACAGCAGTTTGTTTTCTTCTTTTCCCGTCCATTCTGGCATTTACGGTAAACCAAACAAGAAAAGACTAGAAGTATTTTTTAATAAAAATAACCGCGGCAGGAAGGAGGATGAAGAATTCAGCCAAGAGCATGTCTGCGTTACTATAAAAACATTTTTTTTAAAATCTATTTGCTAGTGGATTCAAAAATGAGAATATATTTGAGTCTCAATGGCTCAAGCTTTCCAAATTAGAGTAGAGTAGAGAGTAGAGAGTAGAGAGTAGAGTAGAGTAGAGTAGAGTAGAGTAGAGTAGAGTAGAGTAGAGTAGAGTAGCAGAATTGGAAGGGACCTTGGAGATCTTCTAGTCCAACCCCCTGTCTAGGTAGGAAACCTTATACCACTTCAGACAAATGGTTATCCAACACCTTCTTAAAGACTTCCAGGGGCATTCACAACCTCTGGAAGCAAGTTGTTCCACTGATTAATTGTTCTCACTGTCAGGAAATTTCTCCTTAGTTCTAAGTTGCTTCTCTCCTTGATTAATTTTCATCCATTGCTTCTTGTTCTACCCTCGGGTGCCTTGGAGAATAGCTTGACTCCCTCTTCTCTGTGGCAGCCCCTGAGATATTGGAAGACTGCTATCGTGTCACCCCTAGTCCTTCTTTTCATCAGACTAGATAGACATCATTCTGAGGTTGGTAAAATGAGGGCCCAAATTGTTGGGGTCAATGTGCTGACTCCATAATAGAGTAAAGCACTGTGAAGCGGTATATAAGTCTAAGGGCCATGGCTATATGAATAGAATAGAATAGAATGTAAAAAGAATGGAATAGAATAGAATAGAATAGAAAAAGAATAGAATAGAAAAGAAAAAGAATAGAATAGAACAGAATAGACTGTAAAAGAATAGGATAGGATAGGATAGGATAGGATAGGATAGGATAGGATAGGATAGGATAGGATAGGATAGGATAGGATGTAAAAAGAATAGAATAGAATAGAATAGAAAAAGAATAGAATAGAACAGAATAGAATAGAACGTAAAAGAATAAGATGGGATAGGATAGAATATAAAAAGAATATAATATAATATAAAAAGAATAGGGTAGGATAGGAATGTAAAAAGAATAGAATAGAATATAGAAAGTATAGAATAAAATAGAATAACAATATAAAAAGAATAGAATATAAAAAGAATAGGATAGGATAGAATAGAATAGAATAGAATATAAAAAGAATAGAATAGAATATAAAAATAGAATATAAAAAGAATAGGATAGAATAGAATAGAATATAAAAAGAATAGAATAGAATATAAAAAGAATAGAATATAAAAAGAATAGGATAAGATAGGGTAGGATAGGATACAATAGAATGTAAAATGAATAGAATATAGAAAGAATAGTATAGAATACAATAGAATGTAAAAAGAATAGAATAGAATAGAAAAAGAATAGAATAGAATAAAATAGAATAGAATAGAACAGAACAGAACAGATTGTAAAAGAATAGGGTAGGATAGGATAGGATGTAAAAAGAATAGAAGAGAAGAGAAGATAAAAAGAATAGAATAGAATATAAAAAGAATAGAAGATGAAAACAATAGGATAGGATAGGATACAATAGAATGTAAAAAGAATAGAATATAATTCTTTATTGGCCCATATCCAAGCATAAACAGTAATTTCAGCGCAGATTAAACATCTCTATTCTTGTTCCTACTTCCCTTCCTTCCTTATCATCACCACTATCTTCTTCAAATCCCTGCATTTTCTACATATTTAAGAGGCCCAGGGATTTAAGCAGCCACCAAATTCGTACAACATCCTGCTCTGTTGTGGCTTTAGAACTCTTGCATAATTCAGGGGCTTTGGCAAGTGGTTCATATTTATGACGGCTGCACTGTTCCCAGGCTCATGGGATCCCCTTCTGCAACAAGCAAAATCAACGGACAAGCCGGACTCACTTAACAACCCTGTTGCCAACTGAACCGCTGCAGTGATTCACTTAGCAACGGTGGCAAGAAAAGTAATCAAATGGGGCAAAACTCACTTAATATAAGCACCTTGCTCAGCAACAGAAATTTTGGGGCTCAATTTGTAAGTCGTAAGTCGAGGGCTATCTGCAGCCAATATCGACCTAAGTTCAGTGCTCAAGTGCAAATGACTTTTTCGCCCCGCGTTTCTTTCGAGAAACAGTGAATGTTCCGACCGGAATATTTGAAATGAGCAGAGAAAGCTATGGGAGGATGTTGAATTGAAGGAAGAGAATGCATCTTTTTACATTTCGGAGATCAGATTAAAAACCGGTGGACTTTTGAGACCTGAGAGACTCCAAAACATGCTTTTTTTTTTTTTGTTTAGTTTCTGAAGGACTTTCCTGTTTCAAGACTCGTTTTGTTTTTTGGAAAAAGGAGCTAGCTTTATATTTGGAAGAAGAGAGAGATATTTAAAGGCAGTTCGGGAATTAAAAGTCCAAGAGACACAACACTAAACAAATGCCAGTAAGAAACAGACCAGCTTGGCAGCTGGAACAAAGCATGGAAAAGATTAATTGTTCTCAAAAGTCAAGGATTTTTATTCTTTGATAAAATCCAGAAAAACTATTGAGCAGGATATCTTGATCCTGGTGAATCTGGCACTCCTCCAAGGTCTGTCTGTCTGTCTGTCTGTCTGTCTCTCTCACACACACACGGGGGGGGGCAGAGGGAGACAGAGAGAGAGGGGAGAGAGAGAGACAGGGGGGAGAGAGAGGGAGGGAGAGGGAGGAGAGAGACAGAGAGAGGAGAGACAGACAGAGAGAGACCGAAAGAGGGGAGAGGGAGAGACAGAGAGGGAGAGAGAAAGACGGAGAGAGAGAGAGAGAGAGACAGAGAGAGGACAGAAAGACAGACAGACAGAGACAGGGGGGAGAGGGGAGAGGGAGGGAAAGAGAGAGAGGAGAGAGAGACAGAGAGAGGAGAGACAGAGAGAGACAGACAGAAAGAGGGGAGAGGGAGAGACAGGTGGGGAGGGAGAGAAAGAGAGAGACAGAGAGGGAGAGAGAAAGACGGAGAGAGAGAGAGAGACAGAGAGAGGACAGAAAGACAGACAGACAGAGACAGGGGGAGAGGGGAGAGGGAGGGAAAGAGAGAGAGGAGAGAGAGACAGAGAGAGGAGAGACAGAGAGAGACAGACAGAAAGAGGGGAGAGGGAGAGACAGGTGGGGAGGGAGAGAAAGAGAGAGACAGAGAGGGAGAGAGAAAGACGGAGAGAGAGAGAGACAGAGAGAGGACAGAAAGACAGACAGACAGAGACAGGGGGGAGAGGGGAGAGGGAGGGAAAGAGAGAGAGGAGAGAGAGACAGAGAGAGGAGAGACAGAGAGAGACAGACAGAAAGAGGGGAGAGGGAGAGACAGGTGGGGAGGGAGAGAAAGAGAGAGACAGAGAGGGAGAGAGAAAGACGGAGAGAGAGAGAGAGAGAGACAGAGAGAGGACAGAAAGACAGACAGACAGAGACAGGGGGGAGAGGGGAGAGGGAGGGAAAGAGAGAGAGGAGAGAGAGACAGAGAGAGGAGAGACAGAGAGAGACAGACAGAAAGAGGGGAGAGGGAGAGACAGGTGGGGAGGGAGAGAAAGAGAGAGACAGAGAGGGAGAGAGAAAGACGGAGAGAGAGAGAGAGACAGAGAGAGGACAGAAAGACAGACAGACAGAGACAGGAGGGAGAGGGGAGAGGGAGGGAAAGAGAGAGAGGAGAGAGAGACAGAGAGAGGAGAGACAGAGAGAGACAGACAGAAAGAGGGGAGAGGGAGAGACAGGTGGGGAGGGAGAGAAAGAGAGAGACAGAGAGGGAGAGAGAAAGACGGAGAGAGAGAGAGAGACAGAGAGAGGACAGAAAGACAGACAGACAGAGACAGGGGGGAGAGGGGAGAGGGAGGGAGAGGGAGAGGGAGGGAGGGAGAGAGAGAGAGAGAGATGCTCAGAAGGTTATATAAACTTTCCAGATTTGTAAACAGAATTTCAAGCGCTATTACTGCTCAGAATGTAAAACACTAAAAGGGAAATTGATGTTTGGGCTTCCAACAAAGTCCAAGGAATGCAAACCCATTTCCTGTGTCTTTTTTAGTCCTGCTTTTCTATCTTACTTGAGCGTTATAAATACTGCTTTAGAGAACAGGCAGTTTCTTAGGTAAGAGGAAGGACAGACTGCAAGATGGTTATGACACTAAAAATATCGAAGGAAGGTTTTGAAGAATGGAATCAGAAGAGAGTAGCCACCATATCCACAAATCCAGTGGTGAGGCCCACTTCTATGGATAGCTTGGGTCTCCAAGAGGTTACTGAGGATATCGAATGAATGTTATGTGACAAGATAGAGATGGTCCTGAAAATGGATTTACATCAGACAGGCCAGGAGAATGACTTAGAAAAGGATGTTTCACTGGATCTCTGCAAAAGCGACTGGCTCAGTTTCTCAAATGTAAAAGGGAAATTACGAATGAGAAACCAAGAAAGGAGATCTGGCTAATCTTTTTTTTCCCCTACCGGATTTACAAAATGCTCTTAAAGCCTTGAAGAACTCTGCAATTCTTATATAAAATTCCCAATAACTGAATAAATAAAAATACGGTGTATAATAAGTTTGATCGCCAGGTTTGGAGGGCACCTGCTGCCTCTTTACTGTTCCTTTTGCTTGGCTCTTTAACCATGGTTAAATGTGCTGTTGTGGCCCACCAGCGGACAGCGGAACTGGGGGCAGACTCAGAGAGTGAGGAGGTTGGGGAGGAAGATGGGCCAGTCCTGGAGTCTGGGGAAGGCTCTGGTGAGGGCTCTGTGTCGGAGGCAGAGAGGGGGCCAGAGCCGTCTGACAGTTATCAGCTGCCTTTGGAGTTGGAGATCAGTGGAGCAGAAGAACAGCTGGAGCCTGTTCCCGGTGTATGCATGCACAGAGCTGCCAGGAGAAGGGAACAGCTAAGGAACAAGGGTTGACTTGGGAGTAAGGCCACAGGTGGACAGAGAATGGCCCCTCCCAGAGGAAATAAAAGAGGAGCGAAAGGGGAGTGGAGTTTGCAGGAGACAATTAGTTCAGTTCATTAGGGTGAAGATCTCTTCCTGACTTCTGGCCAACGAATTGCTGCTACAGCGTGGCGTTTGGAAGAGATCAGCCTGGCAGCTCTCCAAGCCTGATCAAGGTCTGCAGTTGTGAAATCTCTTGAAAGACAGTTGGCCGGGACTTTGCTGCAGAGGAATTCCCTTTCGCCTAATTAAAAGGGGTTTCATCGGGACGAGGAGTCGGCTTCATGCTCTTGGGAAGCCTAGGTTAGAACATGTGCATCCTTCCAAAAGACGATCGTTGTTGGTTAACAGTAACTAAATTTGAACTCCACAGATATCCCCCGGCCTGGCTTTTAGGTCCTTACCTCGGCCTCCTTCTGCTGAAGGATCCTGTCTTTGTCCAGGACTTCTTCCTCCGCAGGCCTGTGAAATATAAGATGGATTCAGTTGGACCAAGTTGAAGGCTACTTGTATTGTGGACTTTTCCCCCCCTGTGAAACCTGACAGGGAAAGACAAATTCAGACAAAGAGAACTACTGAAAACGCAAGATCCGTTTTTCTCGCCATGTACGTGTGTACACCTGAACTAGGCTGGGTTGTTTCCCTGTGTCATATATGTGGGTATATGCATCATTTTGTATTTATTTATTTAGTCACGTTTATGTAGTGTATATTGGAGATGGAGATGCTTTGCGAGCTGAATGCAACGAAATTTCATTTAAATATATGTCGATTAGTGTACATTCAAAATGACAATAAAGTTATTCTATTCTAGATTTTATGATTGGTATAAGACAAGATGACAAGACTGGAACAAATGTATATATTGTGATTGGACAGAAGGATAGACAATGTATTAAGTAGTTTAATTGTCAATGGTTGAAACTAGCTGTATATAATGTGAATGTATGGTCACTCCGACTCCACGGTATTGCATTGTTTTAAAAGTGAAAATAATAAAAATATATTATTTAAAAAAAGTTATTCTATTCTATTCTATTCTATTCTATTCTATTCTATTCTATTCTATTCTATTCTATTCTATTATCCTATCCTATTCTAGCCTAGCCTAGCCTATTATCCTATCCTAATCTAATCTATACTAATCTTATTCTATTCCTTAATCCTTTTGCTTCTCCTTCTTTCTATTCTATTATCCTATCCTACAACATTTTCAGCCAAAAATGCTGCATTCAGTGTATAAGACGCACCCAGAGTGTCACCTTCTTTGGGGGGATGAAAAGGTGTGGCGTATACTCTGAAAAATACGGTACCTATATCCTGATTCGTGTGGCAGAGCCGATGGCCTCAGCTGTGTTACTCCCCAAGAAGTAACGTGGAAGGTAAGTTTTGGTAAAACTACGCCCGCGGTTTCCCGCACGAAACCCACGATCACTGAAGAGGTTGTGAAATCGGCAGGATCCCATCACTGGTTCAAAGTTACAACAGCACAGGGAAAATAAAAAAGTGACTTATGACCATTTTTCACACTTATGACCTGGGCAGGTCACGTGGTCAAAATTCAGACGCTTGGCAACTCGTTCATATTTATGATATGCGACGTGTCCCAAGTGGCCAGGGGATTCCCCCCGTTGTGACCCTCGGACTAGCGAAGTCAATGGGAAAGCAAGATTCACTTAAACGCTGCATTATTAACTTAACAACTGCTGTGATTCGTTTAAAAACTGCGGCGAGAAAGGTCTTAAAATGGGGGCAAGACTCACTTAACAACTCTCTCACTGAGCAACAGAACTGTGAGGCTCGTTTGTGGTCATAAATCAAGGATTACCTCTACTTGCATTTGCATGCTTTCGAATGGCTAGGAGCAGTTGGCAGGAGCTCACCCCATCCTCCGTGTTTGGGTCTTGAACTGCCCACCTTCTGGTCGACAAGCCTAGGGTCGTAACTATTAGGGCATTCTGCTATTTGAATCTACAGCTAGTTTCTGCTAATCAACCCTCCCAAGGGATCATTTAAAAGGAAATTGAGGTTCTTTTTTTTTGCAGTTTGCCTAAGTTAGGAAAGGGATGCGATGGCTCAGTGGCTAAGACACTGAGCTTGTCAATCAAAAAGGTTGGCAGTTCGAATCCCTAGCACCGCGTAACGGAGTGAGCTCCCGTGACTTGTCCCAGCTTCTGCCAACCTAACAGTTCAAAAGCATGTAAAAATGCAAGTAGAAAAATAGGAACCACCTTTGGTGGGAAGGAAAAAGCGTTCCGTGCGCCTTCGGTGTTGAGTCATGCCGGCCACATGACCATGGAGACGTCTTCGGACAGCGCTGGCTCTTCGGCTTTGAAACGGAGATGAGCACCGCCCCCTAGAGTCGGGAACGACTAGCACATATGTGCGAGGGGAAGCTTTACCTTAACCTTAAGTTAGGAAAGTTTATAAAGGGAGATTCAAAGCTGCAGCCAACAAAGGAAAGCAACGAGACACAAAGAAAGAACTTACTTGCCAGTCCTTTTTAATCTCTCCGACCGGAAATTTTCGTAATGCAAATCCTGGGTTACTTCTTGGAGGTCTTGCATGTGTGTCCTGAAAGAAGAAACACAATAGAGGTTGATCAGAATGGACATGAAGCCAATGGTATGTCTTCCATATGGCTTGTTTAAAAAGCTTCTGCAGCTGCAGCTACAACTGTTAGCAACCAAGAAGGCAAAATCTTCAAGTGTAGCATGAAAACTGTCCAGTAGAGGGAACCCTTGGACTGGAATTCATTCTTTCCAAAGATGCAAAGTAGAATTAAGAATAAACAACCAGGAATTGCTCCCTCTGTCTCTCTCTGTCTGTCTGTCTCTATCCATCCATCCATAGCTATCTATCCATATCTATCAGTCGATACATTTCTTTCTTTCTTTTTATTTCTTCTTTCTATCCATCTATAACTATCATCCATCTATCTACCTACCTACCTAGCTACCTATCTTATCAATCAGTCATATCTATCATATCTACCTACCTACTGTATATTTCTTTCTATCTATCCATCATCTATCTATCTATCTATCTATCATCTATCTATCTATCATCTATCTATCTATCTATCTATCTATCTATCTATCTATCTATCATCTATCTATCATCTACCTACCTACCTACCTATCTTATCAATCTATCAGTCATATCTATCATCTACCTACTGTATATTTCTTTCTATCATCTATCTATCTATCTATCTATCATCTATCTATCTATCTATCTATCTATCTATCTATCTATCTATCTATCTATCTATCTATCATCTATCTCTATCATCTATCTATCTATCTATCTATCTATCTATCTATCTATCTATCTATCATCTATCTCTATCATCTATCTATCTATCTATCTATCTATCTATCATCATCTACCTACCTACCTACCTATCTATCTTATCAATCTATCAGTCATATCTATCATATCTACCTACCTACTGTATACTTCTATCTATCTATCTATCTATCTATCTATCTATCTATCTATCTATCTATCTATCATCTATCTATCTATCTATCTATCTATCTATCATCTATCTATCTATCTATCTATCTATCATCTATCTATCTATCTATCTATCTATCTATCTATCTTTAGCTTATCATCCATCTCTATCCTCCATCCGTCCATCCATCTAGGATCTCATCTCTTATGTATTTTATCTATCTTATCTGTCATCCCTGTCTGTCTGTCCGTCCATCCACGGCTATACCTCCATCCATTCCTGTTTATCCATTTCTCTCTCTCTCTCTCTCTCTCTCTCTCTCTCTCTCTCTATCTCAGTGATATTCGCGAGGTTTTGCTAGCTGACATAACCCACAGGGCTTCCCTACAAAGAGAGGCCAAAGAAGGCCTGGGACTTACACCAGCATCGTGCGTAATTTGAGGAAGTCGTTGTGTTCAGGGTTCTCCACTTCCACCACCCCCCAGGGGTAGAGGCGACCTCGAATCTTTTTCCCCTTCACTTCGATCAGCTGGTTGGACCCGATCACAGCGAAAGGAACACTGGCCTGGAGGAGTCAAGAGGAGGAAGAATTCCATGTCACACCTCATATCGGAAAGCTGAGACTTAACGACTGGTCCTCCTCGCTTTTGCGCAGCAGCTTCCCAACTTCGAACGGGGGTTTTAAATGAACAGCCATAAGTCGAGGGCTGTCGGTAATGACACGGTTGCATCAGCTCACCTTCAGGATCCTCGTCTGTTCTTTGAACTCTTCGTCCTCGTCGGAGTCGGCATCGGGCAGCTGGTAAATCCGGATGCCATGCTCAGCAATTTCGTCTAACACCTGCCAACGTCAAGAAAGAAAGAAAGGAAGGAAGGAAGGAAGGAAGGAAGGAAGGAAGAAAGAAAGAAAGAAAGAAAGAAAGAAAGAAAGAAAGAAAGAAAGAAAGAAAGAAAGAAAGGAATTGAATTAATTCTCCTGCAAACTCCACTCCCCTGTTGCTCCTCTTTTATTCCCTCTGGGAGGGGCCATTCAACATCCACCTGTGGCCTTATTCCCAAGTCTCCCCCTGTTCTTTAGCTCTTCCCTTCATCTGGCAACTCTGCGCATGCGCACACTGGGAACAGGCTCCAGCTGTTCTTCTGCCTCACTGATGTCTGACTCTGAAGGCAGCTGATAACTGGCAGACGGCCCTGGCCCACTCTCTGCCTCCGACACAGAGCCTTCCCCGGACTCCAGGACTGGCCCAGGTTCCTCCCCAACCTCCTCACTGTCTGAGTCTGCTATGTTGGCTGCTGGCAGGTCACAACATACCCATTTCAACGTACCCATTACTCTATTTCTTAGAGGAAAATATAACTCTCCACAAAATAATAATAATAATAATAAAGATCAACCGAAGAGAACATCCAGGACTAATCTATCCAAACACAAACGGACGCAACATTTTGCAAATCTAGCAGGCTATTTTCCAAAGGCGGGACTTAAAAGAATTAGCACACAGTCGTTTTAATAATAGGTTGCCAGAGAGAATAACCCTCCCAGGAACAGCCTAACATGAGGGGACTGGCCCAGATTGGCTAGTCTGATGTTTGTCAATGATGGGGGAATAAGAAAGGCCAGTTTCTCCGGACAGAGATCTTGGCGATAAACTGTAAAACCGAAACAATGGCGGGAAAACCAGCAAAGGTGGCTGAATAATATATCACAGCTGTTCAAGCCAAGTGCTTTCCTGAAAGGAAAAAAGAAAGGAAGAATTGCAAGGAAAACAAACTGCACTTCATACCCCCCCGACAATAAAACTGCATTTTGTTTCTTCAGACCTTCAGTTTATGGGTCCCTGGGGGCTTTGTGCGTCTAAAAGATTAGGCTTCCCAGGAAAAAAAAAGAAGAAGAAAAAGAAGTCAAAATGTAAAGTTTCCCTTCACACAGAGTCATTCTTTTTTTCTTTTTTGAACTTCCTCAAAAAACCGGCACTGGGTGGCTTGTGAATAGCATTGATTCCCACTTGAGAGGATGTATTTATTTTATTTTTATTCATTTTGGTTTGTCAAGCATGTGTGAGAAAACAACTATACTGTAAGTAGGAATATAGCATATAAACATAGAAGTATAAGCAGGTATACGGACCCTGTTCCCCTGAAAATAAGACCTCCCCGGATAATAAGCCCAATTGGGCTTTTGAGAGCATGCGCTAAAATAAGCCCTCCCCGAAAATATTGCCACACAGCAGCAGCCGTGAGGTGACCACGCTCGCCGCCTCCTGCACCTCAAAAATAATAAGATCTGCCCGAAAATAAGGCCGAGCGCTTATTTCAGGGGTCAAAAGAAAATAAGACCTTGTCTTATTTTCAGGAAAACACGGTATATGCATAAGAAATGAGTATAGATGAGAACAGTAGAACAGGGATGGTAGGCTGGTCTGCTTATGACGCCCCTTTACAGACCTCTTGGGAATGGGGTGAGGTCCACGGTTGAAGGTTGAAGGTGTGGGGCTTTAAGGATGTAACAATGGAGTTGGGTAGAGCATTCCAGGCGTTGACCACTCTGTTGCTGAAGTCGTATTTTCTGCAATCAAGTTTGGAGTGGTTTACCTTGAGTTTGTATCGATTGTTTGACCGAGTATTATTGAGGTTGAAGCAGAAGTAGTTGTTGACAGGTAGGATGTTGTAGTAGACAATTTTGTGTACTACGCTTAGGTCAGACCGTAGGCGGCGTAGTTCTCGGTTGTCCAAGCCCAAAATTTCAAGCTTTGTGGCATAAGAGATTCTGTTGCAAGCAGAGGAGTGGAGGACTCTTCTCGTGAAATACCTCTGGACTGCATTAATGTCCGATATACAGCGTGGATTCCAGGCAGACGAGCTGTATTTGAGAATTGGTCTGGCAAAGGTTTTGTACGCCCTGGTTAGCAGTGCAATGTTACTGGGGTAGAAACTTCGCAACATTAGGTTAACAACTCTTCATGCCTTTTGGGCAATTTTTATTTTATTTTTTTAAGAAAAAAGGAAGAAAAAGAAGATTCAATTTCCACGAAGTCGGGAATTCTGACTTCCTTAACAGAAAAATCCACCATTCAGGTTTCTCCTTATTCAAATACTTTTTTTAAAAAACAACAACCAGAAGTGGGAGTAGAAAAAAACCCTAATCCTTACTTTGGATGGATTGCCAAAACGGCAGAAACATCTAAAAAAAAAAAACCCAACCACCCAAAAACCTTCGAAGCTGTGCCAAGAAAGACAAATTTTGATCCCCTGCTTTGATTAGAGATTTCGCACTAAAGAGATGTTTGCAGGAAGAAAAATATACAGTAGCAGAAATTTCAAAGCTTTGGATCAACATGAAACATTCTGCCTTATAAAGCCAGTTTGTAGGGGGAATTTTTTTTTTTAAAGGCTGATTCAAATGGATGAAAATTTAAACAATGGCCTAGATGTTTATTTGCCCTTTTGCTGCTCTATATGGGGACAGGCCTTTTGTTAAACTATCCGTCAACATTTAATGCAAAAATAAGCACCGAAGATTTACAAGCTGGTAACGCCAAGGCGAAAGGAGGTGAAACCAACTAAGCAACTGTGGTTTTCTGGAGGGCAAGATGCTTAAAGAAAGTTTTAAAACTCTCCATTTCTTTAAATGTAAAGAAGACGATTTAATTCAGTGTTTTTCATCAACCTTAGCAACACTGTGCAAACTTCGACTCCCAGAATTCCCCAGCCAGAATGCTTTAAGATGGGTGGACTTCAACTCCCAGAATTCCCCAGCCAGAATGCTTTAAGATGGGTGGACTTCTACTCCCAGAATTCCCCAGCCAGAATGCTTTAAGATGGGTGGACTTCGACTCCCAGAATTCCCCAGCCAGAATGCTTTAAGATGGGTGGACTTCGACTCCCAGAATTCCCCAGCCAGAATGCTTTAAGATGGGTGGACATCGACTCCTAGAATTCCCCAGCCAGAATGCTTTAAGATGGGTGGACTTCGACTCCCAGAATTCCCCAACCAGAATGCTTTAAGATGGGTGGACTTCAACTCCCAGAATTCCCCAACCAGAATGCTTTAAGATGGGTGGACTTCAACTCCCAGAATTCCCCAGTCAGGATGCTTTAAGATGGGTGGACTTCAACTCCCAGAATTCCCCAACCAGAATGCTTTAAGATGGATGGACTTCAACTCCCAGAATTCCCCAGCCAGAATGCTTTAAGATGGGTGGACTTCAACTCCCAGAATTCCCCAGCCAGAATGCTTTAAGATGGATAGACTTCAACTCCCAGAATTCCCCAGAAAAACGCACGCATTACCCTTCTCTTCAGTCGTTCCCTTTCCTTCAAAGTTAGAGTGTCTGCCTTCGCTATGACAGGGACGATATTCACTTTCCCATGAATTGCCTTCATGAATTCCACATCCAAAGGTTTCAATCTGGAAAATATTTTTTTTTTAAAAAAAGTTATACAACAACAACAACAATAACAAATCCACTGGCTGAAGCCAGGATCTATTGACGGATTGTCCAAAATGCCACACATATATATTTAGGAAGCTTAATAGATCATATTTGGGTTAGGAAGACCTGTGACTTCACCTATAGAAATTCACTTGGAGGATTCTATCCTCTTGCTTTCAACCTGACCTACCTTGCAGGGCTGTTTCTCTATGGGCAAAATGGGTGGGGTCCCCACTTCTGAACGCCCCTTTATTAAACTCTCAAAAGGAAAAGCTAGGAAGCAAATAATAATTTGAACAAAATGTTCACCAATAGAATATTTGTAGCTCAGGTGAACTGTGGGGTCCTTGATGCCCTCTGAGCTTGGTTGTTTCCTTGAGACGTTTCATGACCCAACGAGGTAGCATTATCAGTGCTGGAAGGAAGGGTGGGTTTTGGTCTTTCTTTATATACAATAGCTTGCTTGCAGAGAGTAAACCCCCCTTCCCCTCTAGCATTGATGATGTTACCTAGTTGGGTCATGAAATGTTTTGCAAGAAAAACCACCAAGCTCAAAGAGCACCAAAAACCCCATACTTAAATTATTCTTATTTAGGAGACTAGTTGATAACCTGACGTTACCAGCTGCTGCACACGGCTGGCTCCTATTTAAATGGTTGTCCCACTAGGACTCCAAGATCCTTCTCACAGTTACTACTGTTGAGCAAGGTACCACCTATACTGTACCTGTGCATTTGGTTTTTCTTGCCTAAGTGTAGAACCTTACTCTTTTCACCATTGAATTTCATTAGATAGAAATTCAACGGTGAGGCTTCAATTCAGCGAGTGAAACGTTTCTCCTGGGACGTTAAAAACGAACAAAACACCTTAATACTTACCCGTGTCCAAAAGGGGAAATGAAATAGAAGCAGCAATGCACTCGGTTGTCTACAATGTGGCGCCTGTTTAAGCCGCTCTCATCGTGAAGGTACCTTTCAAACTGGTTGTCGATATAATGGATGATGGTTTTGAAACTAGGCCAAGAAGAGAGAGAAGGACAAAATACAATACAATAGCAGAGTTGGAAGGGACCTTGGAGGGCTTCTCTTGCGCGCTGAAATTCGGGGGGGGGGGGGGGGGCAATATTCCAGGAATCTTCCATTGTTCCTCTTAAGGATACCTGGGGCTTTGTGACTGGGGAAACACCTGTCTTTAAATGAGACCTCAGCCTCCATGAGGATGAAGTCATATCCTGTCCTCTGCATTATAACAGCAAAGGGAGCAGAGTTTCTTTTTTTACTTTGGGGGGTGGGGGGGTGGGGAACGGCACGCATCTAACATCAGGGAGATAGATTAACTCTTCCTAGCCAACAGGAAGTTCGGGAGACACATTTATGCTCACAACCGCTTTGCAAGAGAGATACTTTTTTTATGAATGGGCAATTCATTCTAAACGAATGATGGCACATACAGTCTGTCTGTCAGTCTTCCAAGTAATGCACCCATAGAAAACAAAGTCCGAGGCTCTTGGGTGCCTCAAAGGACAGTTTATGGGATATATTCGTGATGGCGAACCTATGGCAGGGGTGCCAGAAGCGGCATGCAGAGCCATCTCTCCAGGCACACGATCCGTTGTCCATTGCTCTTCGGGGTTCCAGCTGGTTTTCATATGCTTGGGAGTGCCGGAAACTGGAAGAGCAGTTGGCCGGTGCACACATGCGCATCGGGAAGATGATCTTCCGGTTTCTGGCGCGCAGGCACATGCAAAGACCAGCTGACCAGTGTGCATGAGGACGCCCGAAACAGGAAGTTCATCTTCCCACTGTGCGCATGCGCAGAGTTGCCAGACGAAGGGAACAGCTAAGGAACAAGGGTCAGCTTGGGAGTAAAACCACAGGTGGAAGATGAATGGCCCCTCCCAGAGGAAATAAAAGGGGAGCAACAGGGGAGTGGAGTTTGCAGGAGGCCATTAGTTCATCCTTGCATTCTTGCCAAGAATTGCGGTGGAGTGTGAAAGATCTCGGCCTGGCCACTCTCCAAGCCTGATAAAAGGTCGGTAATTGTGAACTATCTTGAAAGACTGTGTGAGAGGAAAGACTTTGCTGGAGAGGAATTGACTGTCAATGAAATAAAAGGGGTTTCTCGGGACGAGGACTAGGTTTCGTGCCGCTGAGAACACTCGCGGCCGACCCAGATTGGTTCCTGCCTCATCCTCAATGCCGTGAGAAACCTTGTAAGGTGATGAATAGAAAAAAGACGCCGCCTTCCTATTGGTTGGGGAGAGAAAGGAAAAGGAAGACTCCAGCAGACAGGGTTGTTTTTTATTTTTAATTTTAAATAAACGATTGTTTCTACAATCCTTTGAATTCTCTGTAGCAAGTTCAACCGCACGACGTAACGCTGGGCCTTAGAACGCCTTGTTCCTCCCACCCAATGTTTAGCGTCTTGCTCCCAGACCTCTCCCCCCGCTCCCCACACAAAAAAAGAAAAGCAGAATTTTCAGATCTGCAGAACTTCAAGAAACCTTTCCAAAGAATAAACACAAGCAGCGGAATACAATCAACAGGAAATTCTTCTGACAACACAATGGCCGAGGTCCAGCCATTCAGAGATTCAAAGGGAAGGGTCAAGCGAGATTTACCGGCAACGAGAAGGTGACGTCATTGGAAGGATGGGCAGAGCGGAGAATGGCACAAGGAAGCCCAGAGATAGGTCAATTTTATTTTATTTTTTTGGGAAACCAGAGCAACCACTTACCAGTTCTGGCTGTTGATGGCATCTCCGTAGCCCGGAGTGTCCACGACGGTCAAACGTAGCTTGACCCCTCGCTCTTCAATTTCGACAGTCGATGCTTCGATCTGAACTGTCCTTTCGATCTTTTCTATTGGAGAAAGAGAGAGAGGGGAAATGTTAAACCGCCAAAGTCCAGTTGCCTTTTGAAAAAGCACCTTTGGGTGGGGGACAACCGTGGCCTGGAGGATTGAGGAGCTCCATAGATGTTCAACCCCAGAACTGCCTAGTTCTGCATGGTTCTTTGTTAAGAATTCTGGGGGGTTTAAAAGGGCCGCACACCTAGAAGTGGCCACGGTTGGGAGCGCTGGTTGGAAAGGCTACCAAAGGGGACTTGGGACCTCAGCAAGGTTGGGGGTTGGCCCTTTCAGTTTAAAGAAAGGAAGGTGAAACTGGAATCATATGAAATTGTTTGGAATGGGCTGGATTAGAAGACCTCCAAGGTCCCTTCCAACTCCGTTATTCTATTCCATTCCATTCCTATTCCTATTCTTATTTCTATTCTATTCTCTTCCTATTTTATCTTCTTTTCTATTCTATTTTCTATTCTATTCTCTGTTCCTATGCTATGCTATTCTCATTCCTATTCTATCTTCTGTTCTATTCTATTTTCTATTCTCTATTCTATTCTCTGTTCCAATTCTACACTATGCTATGCTATCTATGCTATGCTATTCCTATTCCTATTCTTATTTCTATTCTATCTTCTCTTCCTATTTTATCTTTTCTATTCTATTTTCTATTCTATTCTCTGTTCCTATGCTATGCTATTCTTATTCCTATTCTATCTTCTGTTCTATTCTATTTTCTATTCTCTATTCTATTCTCTGTTCCGATTCTATGCTATGCTATTCTTATTCCTATTCTATCTTCTGTTCTATTCTATTTTCTATTCTCTATTCTATTCTCTGTTCCAATTCTACACTATGCTATGCTATCTATGCTATGCTATTCCTATTCCATCTTCTATTCTATTTTCTATTCTCTATTTTATTCTCTGTTCCAATTCTACACTATGCTATGCTATCTATGCTATGCTATTCCTATTCCATCTTCTACTCTATTTTCTATTCTCTATTTTATTCTCTGTTCCGATTCTATTCCTAGTCCTATTCTATTCCTATTTCTATTCCGTTCTATTCTATTTTCTATTCTATTCTCTGTTTCTATCCTATCCTATCCCATCCTACTCTACCCTACCCTACTCTATTCGAATGGTGTTTCTCAATCTTGGCAATTTTAAAGCATTCAACTCCCAGAATTCCCCAGCCACATACTTCCAGGAGATGAATCCCAGATATCTTTAAAATTCCTGAGATTGAGAAATGTTGATTTAGAAAAGAAAAGAAAAAAAAAC
Source organism: Natrix helvetica (assembly GCF_964273705.1). NCBI lineage: Eukaryota > Metazoa > Chordata > Lepidosauria > Squamata > Natricidae > Natrix > Natrix helvetica. The sequence goes on from NC_138564.1 coordinate 8,097,747, forward strand.
ACCCCAAATTACCTCCAGCTCCAGGGATGTAACGTTCAGGATACAGATCCGTCAGGAATAAACTGTTAATTAAAGTGGATTTGCCCAAACCGGATTCTCCTGTTAAACAAGAGGAATATTTAATCCCTGGGATATTTTTTCTACCATTCCATGTAAGCAGCAGATTTGTCAAATGATCAAATTTCCCTTTCCCCCCCCCCCCTTGTTTTTTAAGACAGCATTATCAAAAGGTCTTATTACGTTAGTCTTTTAAAAGTAACCTACAAATGCATTTGAACTCTGTTGCTGGAGAAGACTCCTGCATTGAGTCCCTTGGACTGCAAGGCCATCCAACCGGTCAGCCCTAGAGGAGATCAACACTGACTGCTCTTTAGAAGGCCAGATCCTGAAAAAGAAACTCAAAGGCCACCTAATGAGAAGGAAGGACTCCCTGGAGAAGAGCCTCATGCTGGGAACGATGGAGGGCAAAAGAAGAAGGGGACGGCAGAGAAGGAAGTGGCTGGATGGAGTCACCGAAGCAGTCGTCGTGAGCCTCAATGGACTCCAGAGGATGGTAGAGGACAGGAAGGCCTGGAGGAACATTGTCCATGGGGTCGCAATGGGTCAAACACAACTTTGCAACTAACGAGAAATGCAGGCTTTTGTTCACATTTTAAATCTGGTCCACAGATTTCTCGGAAATACAGGTATTCTTCGACTTATGGCCACAACTGAGCCCAGAATTTCTGTTGCTAAGTGAGACATGGGGCAAACGGAGCTTTGCCCCATTTTACAACCTTTCTTGCCACAGCTGTTTGGTGAATCACCGCAGCTGTTAAGTTAGCAACAGGGCTGTTAAGCGAATCTGGCTTTCCCATTGACCTATTGCTGGTCAGAAGGTTGCAAAAGGGGATCCCATAACCCCCGGGACCATCTGCAACCGTCATAAACATGAACCACTTGCCAAGCGTAAGAATTTTGATCACTGACTTTTGGGATGTTATAAGTGTGAAAAGTGTTCAAAGTCACTTTTTTCAATGCCGTTGGAACTTGGAATGGTCACTAAATGGACTGCTGTAAGTCAAGGACTATTTGTACCACAATTATTTCAGAAATAATTGCCACTTATTCCTCGTGGAATGCATCGTGGAAGAAGGCTAAGGTAGGGTTGTGGGACGTCAGCGGATCTGGCAGCAGATTCGGACAGTGAGGAGGTTGGGGAGGAAGATGGGCCAGTCCTGGAGTCTGGGGAAGGCTCTGATGAGGGCTCTGTGTCGGACGCAGAGAGGGGGCCAGGGCCGTATGCCAATTATCAGCTGCCTTCGGAGGCAGAGATCAGTGAGGCAGAGGAACAGCTGGAGCCTGTTCCCAGTGTGCACATGCGCAGAATTGCCAGACGAAGGGAACAGCTAAAGAACAGGGGTTGACTTGGGAGTAAAGCCACAGGTGGACAGAGAATGGCCCCTCCCAGAGGGAATAAAGAGGAGCGAAAGGGGAGTGGAGTTTGCAGGAGGCAATTAGTTTAATCCATTAGGGTGAAGATCTGTTCCTGACTTCTGGCCAAGGAATTGCTGCTACAGCGTGGAGTTTGGAAGATATCAGCCTGGCAGCTCTCCAAGCCTGACAAAGGTCTGTCGTTGTGAAATCTCATGAAAGACTGTTGGCCGGGACTTTGCTCACTTTAAACTCAATAAAACGGGTTTTATCGAGACGAGGAGTCGTGCTTTTGGGAAGCCTAGGTCAGAACAGGTAGAGGAAGGGTGAAGTCAGAATCATACCACCGAAATCCTTTTTCTAAATCCCCTCCTTCCTAAATCCTGTGCCGTAAACAGGACTGCGAACTCAGTGGCTTCTTTTGTCACATTGCCATTTCGATGCACTGCTTTTGACCCTAAAAGATTTGAGTCATTTCTCTAGAACAGGAAGGAATGAGCAAAAGTAATATGTCCCTCTTGGGACACATCTCCTTTGGACGTTCTTGTCAAACTGACGGATGTACAAACATTTTTCTATAAGCTTCTGCGCTACTCTGAAAAGCAGAAGCCGTCGAGAATGAATCTTGCTGGAAAAACAGCCCGAACAGAAGAGGACAGCCCCATTTTCTCCTCTGACTTGAGAATTCTTTCTTCTTTAGTTAGAAACTAGCTGATAACCCGGCGTTGCTTGGGTATTTATTTATTCTAATCCATACATTTGTTGTCAAAAATAATCCCGGACCAAGAGTAATTTCTCATGTTGGGTTTCCCCTTTACCAGAGGGAGGCCCCTTGTGGAGTACTCTGAAGCCGTTAACATGGCAACTCCACTATGCTGCACAGTAGAAGCCATTTTACGGCAGTACGGTAGAAGCCATTTTAAGGCACAACAGGCGATATCTTAATAGAACATCTCCCTCTCCCCCTCCATGATTTAAATGTTAAATAATCGTGCATGATATGGAAAATCAAATCCACATACCGACAACCATGAGGGTGAATTCAAACCCTTTCTTGACTGATTTCCGGTGGACCTGGTTGGGGAGATTGGCAAACCCCACATAGCCAGCCGAATCAGAAAACTGGAATGAGAAATCAAGAATGAAAGTAGCAAATTGGAGGCAGAATTCATGAAAACGCACCAATGTTGGAAAGTTGCAAGCTTGAGAGCAGCTTCTTAAAAGAGGGACATTAGACTAGGCTAGACTACCGATAGACCAGACTAGACTAGACTAGAATTCTTTATTGGCCAAGTGTGATTGGACACACAAGGAATTTGTCCGGTGCAGAAGCTCTCATTGCCCATTAAAGCTAATAAAAGTGATACATCACGATTATAGTCAGCATAAAAATACATTCATCAAAATCATAAGATACAACACTTAGTGCTAGAATCAACATAAATCGTACTAGGGAACAAAACAAAACAGTCTAAACCGTAAAGATACAAGCGACAAAATTATAGTCGTAAATAGAAAAGGAGATAGGTCGTAGGAAAAATGAGAAGAATTGTAATACAGTCTTAGTAAATGGTTTGGCAGTGTTTGGGGAATTAGTTGTTTCACAGAGAGATGGCATGGGGGAAACACTGTCCTTGTGTCTAGTTGTTTGGGTGTACAGTGCCCTATAGTGTCGTTTTCAGGGTAGAAGTTTGAAACAACATGGTTCAGAACGTGAGAATATCTGTAGATATTTTCACAGATATTTTCACATATAAGGACAATTAGCACGCTCAGCCATGCCTTTAGAGCAGGGTTCCTCCATCATGGCGACTTTATTTTTATTTTTTATTTTTTTTCACACAAAAACATTCTTCATTACATCTTCCAGAAAGCAAGTCGATTGGTTACAAATAAATTTCGTGCGTTACTACAATCATTCTTTATATTTCATTCATATTGAATTGTACATTTTAAATCAAAAATCTTTATACCATCAATATACCATCATTCTCATTTAACTATATTTGTTTAAACGTGCTTTTGTCTGGAATCATTTATATTTATATTATAATAAATCTAGACAAAAATTTATCACTAGAAGTTATATGTACCCAGGAGAGATTACATCTTTATAACAAAATCTAAACAAAAAAAAATATTAATAAAATTAGTAAATCTTTTCCCCCAGGTCCCATATTATAGTTTATATCCAAATTGTTTTTACCAGTTAGAGTTATTATTTCATTATTATTGTCATGATGGGTTATCTGTTAACGAATAAACATTTTAAAAACAAAAACATTCTATAAGCAGCTACAACGTTCTACTTATTAATCAATCATAGCGATTTTAAGAGGGGTGGACTTCGCGTGTGACTATGCTGGCTGGGGGATTCTGGGAGCTGAAGTCCACAACCTCTTAAAGCCGCCACGGTTGAACAATACTCCAGACCCAAATTACAACAGAAACCATGTATTTCCTGTTTCCTTTTCCTGGCTGGTGGGAGAGGATGAGGAACATGGTTGAGGAGAAGATCTCTTTGTAAGACCCATGCAGAGTCCCCGTGGACTCCCACTGCAAGGAAGTAGGGGGCTAGCTTTACTTCCTCTTTCTTACTGCTTCTTGAGAATCTGAGGTAAAAAGTTTGGAAAAGCATTTAGCTTCACCCTGCTGTGAGATCTCAACTTTCTATTCCCCCAAACCCGCTTAAAAATCAAACTGGATTGGCTGAGCAGCCACCATCATCCACAGCATACTTCATGTTTTACTCGTGTTTTACTCGCCAGATAACAGTGGAGAAAACCAAGAAAAATCGTTTTTTTTTTAAAAAAATAATAAAGCCATTTATATTTAATGAGTATATGATGAGGGCTTAACACAACAGGTGTTTGTTTTTTTTAATTGAGAAGCATCCAATTGTAAGTAGCCCTAATCACCTCATGGCTTGACTACTGCAATACACTCTACATGGGGCTGCCCTTGGAAGACTGTCCAGAATGCCGCAGGATGATCGCCGTCTTTTATGGCTTTGTTTTTGTTTTTCCAAGAAAAATCTTTTGTTAACTATCCTTTGGCTTGGAAACTCACACTGAGAAATTATGATTAAAGTGTTGAGCTGTGGAAGAGGGAGAAAGCAGGATATTCAGCCAATATTACACTAAAGGTTCATATCCCACTTGTTATCCACTGTTTTCTACAATGGATTCAGACATTTACGGATAATTTTCTATCCCCCCCTCCTTCAGTCTGTTCAAAAGAAAACAAGCAGAGTAGAACCAGTAAATCTGCATGATTTCAAGTTATTAAAGTGGGTTATTTATTGAAACAACAACGATTCTCTAAAATTTATTCCCGCTGTTCTTTTCCCTACTTCCCGCCCCAAAGAGATTGCAAAATGCAGCCTTTAAAACCCTTAAAAACCCCAAATAAAACATTGAAAGCTAAGAATTGTTTCGATGGGCTATGTCCCAAGTTTTAACTCACCTTTACTTTTTCAGCAGACTGAGACATTTTCCTGTGCACCAAATTTCTAAAGCCTGCAGGGGGGAAAAAAATACAGAACATTTAGACGCTAAATCCGAATCCTATTCATTAGTCTTTCCATTGTATGATGCTGGGATCCAGAGAGACAAAGATATTCATATACACTGAATGTCAATTTTCCTGAACTCAAATAAAAGTGAGGTATTTTAAAAAGGCTACGTATTCAGGGGTGAGTCACATGGAATACATCATTAAATGACAAATATTTTAAGTTTTTTTTTCATTCTACCCTGCCCAAGAGAGTGTATTCCAGTGAATGAGTCATGTTTATGTTTAGTAACAAAGTACAAATTGAACACTTTTTGGTACACCGCGGCGGCTAGCTACACACAGAATGTGAATTACTTAATCCATTTGAGCAGAAGGTGGTTGAGTTCATTTGCAGAGAATCATACAATTCTGTTTTATAAGCCATACAATCTTCTGCTGCACCATAGGGAGTATTTTAACTTACTGCGCCGGTGTCTGGGTTGCCAATTGCACAGGGGCAGTTAGGACATCGCTCCGGAGGGTCAACGACATTGCCCAGAGGATCACGGGTTGCCCTCTCCCCTCTTTGGAAGAGCTTTATAGCTCCTGCTGCCTTAAGGAAGCTCAAAACATCCTTAAAGATCCATCTCATCCTGGGCATCCTTTCTGTTGTGTTTTTTTTTTTTTTTAATTATTACCATCCGGCAGCCGGTACAGGACAGTAAAAACAAAGACAAACAGGCTGAAAAACAGCTTCTATCCCAGAGCAGTCACTATATTGAATTCTACTGTAAAGTGCAATATGAATGCAATATCAGGGGTTTTCAATTCAATTGTATAGAATGTGAAGGATGTGTGTTTGTGTTTTATTTTTATAGTTACAATGTGCACTGAAGATGGCATTTAATTTCGTTGTACAAGGTGAAATGACAATAAAGTAAACTAAAACTAAACTGTGCAATTGGCAACTAAATAAACTATATAAAAGAGATAACCCCTAGTCATTCCCGACTCTAGGGGGCGGTGATCATCTCCGTTTCAAAGCCGAAGAGCCAGCGCTGTCCAAAGACGTCTCCGTGGTCATGTGGCTGGCATGACTAAATGCCAAAAGCACATGAAACGCTGTTCCCTTCCCACCAAAGGTGGTCCCTATTTGTCTACTTGCATTTTTTACGTGCTTTCGAACTGCTAGGTTGGCAGAAGCTGGGACAAGTCACGGGAGCTCACTCCGTTACGCGGCACTAGGGATTCGAACTGCTGATCTTTCTGATCAAAAAGCTCAGTGTCTTAGCCACGGAGCCACCACATCCCATATCTCCTGCATAGCAAGAGTAAAAAGAAACCAATTCAGATTGGTTTCCTGTTGATTAAAAACGTGATTGTTCTAATTTTTAAGAAGCAAAGCAAGGACGACAACCTTCACTGACATATCCCAGCTTGTTTTAAAACCTTTAATCCTACTTTACTGATCGGACTATCAAGAAAAGAAAAGAAAAGAAAAGAAAAGAAAAGAAAAGAAAAGAAAAGAAAAGAAAAGAAAAGAAAAGAAAAGAAAAGAAAAGAAAAGAAAAGAAAAGAAAAGAAAAGAAAAATGAAAGAATGGAATGGAATGGAATAGAATAGAACAGAACTGGAAGGGACCATGGAGGTCTTCTAGTCCAGCCCCCTGCTCATTGTTACCGGAATTATGGGCGTAAGTTCTGCTAGTCATTAAACAAGTCACTGCGTGACAGTGCCTGGTTTTACAACCTTTTTCAGAGCAGTCATTAAACGAATATGGGCGGTAATTAAATGAGTGCCACAATTGTTCGACGTTAAGAAAATCCACTGTGCGCAATGGGTATGTTTGCCAGTAACCAAAATACTAGCTTATAGCAAAATATGCCCCAACTGTGAGAACTTCAAACCCACATCCTAAGTAGTCACAGGGAGATCTGTCAGAATAGGGGTGGCAAACACAAGGTTTGCGACAGGGGTGAAATTCAGCAGGTTCTGACCGGTTCTGGAGAACCGGTAACGGAAATTTTGAGTACTTTGGAGAACCGGAAAATACCACTTCTGGCTGGCCCCGCCCGGATCTATTTTCTGCCTCTCGAGTCCCAGCTGATCGGGAGGGAATGGGGATTTTGCAACATCCTTCACCTGCCATGCCCACCAAGCCATGCCCGCAGAACCGGTAGTAAAAAAAACATGAATTTCACCACTGGCCCTGCAGGAGGAGTCTGTCCCGTTTCCCCCCACCCCACAACAGCGGAAAACTACATTGCTGATCCGGCTGTTGAAGAAATCCAGTTCGACACTCCTGCATCAGAACTTCAAACGGCCGCTAAGCAGCTAGTCGTAACTTGTTTTTTCTTCTTTTCTTTCTTTCTTTCTTTTTTTTTTTTTTTTTTTTTGAATCCCGGCTTGCAAAAATTCAAATCAGGGGCACCGAAATCTCTTTCAAACGAAGTGGGGGGGGGGGACACGAGGATCCGAGGGAAGGGGCGGGGGTGGTCAAGCAAATGCTAATTTTGGATGCAGGTTTGCGACGGTTGGTGTGTGGACGTGCCTGGGTTTTTATACGAAACGAATGGTTCCTTTATTTAGACTAGCGACAGCCGCTGAAGAGGAAAGGCACAAGACATGTCAGCGCTGCGGGGTTTTGTCACCCGCCCCCCACAGCCTGAAAGGCAGGAAGTGACCTATAGAAAGACACCTGCGAGGCTCAATACAGATGCTTTCCTGTTGCAGGCAGGATGCAACCCAAAGCTGCAGAGGGAGGCGTTGGGGTGGGGGGGAGAGAAACCCAACAGGTCAGGGAACTGCTTGCACTCCAGGAAAACGGTTAATGGGGTGTATTTTGCACTATTTTTTTTTCAGCTTCCCCCATTGCCAAGCAGTGCGAGTCATGAGTCATTTACACACACGCCTTCCGACACAGAGAATTGAACAAATGAATTGAACTGATTGTTCTCCTGCAAACTCCCCTCTCCTTTTGATCCTATTTTATTTCCTCTGGGGGGGGGGGATTCAGCATCCACCTGTGGCCTTACTCCCAAGTCGCCCCCTGTTCTTTAGCTGCTCCCTTCGTCTGGCAGCTCTGCGCATGCGCACACTGGGAACAGGCTCCAGCTGTTCTTCTGCCTCACTGATGTCCGATTCCGAAGGCAGCTGATAACTGTCAGATGTCCCTGGCCCCATCTCTGCCTCCGACACAGAGCCCTCATCAGAGCCTTCCCCAGACTCCAGGACTGGCCCATCTTCCTCCCCAACCTCCTCATTGTCTGAATCTGCTGCCAGATCCACTGGCAGGCCACAACCTCCATGCCAGTTGCCATGGATTTCGATCACATGGGGATGCTGCAACCGTCATAAATATGAGCCAGTGGCCAAGCATGGTGACCCCGGAAATGCTGCAATGGTCGTAAGTGTGAAAAACAGTCACTTTTTTTCATGGCATTTTTGCCACTGTAACTCTGAACTGTCACCAAATGGAACTCTTGTAAGTCGAGGATTACCTCTATGGAAAGGAAAGGAATATCCTTTAAGTGAGCAGAGCTTAACCCTGAGTTTTAAGGGCGAAACAGGTCAATAATGGGACTCTACTCTTTGAGGCATCAAATTTTGCATCAAATACTTTTGCTTTGCATCAAACAAAGCCTGTATGCACACCAGAACAACCAGAAGGCCATCACTCTGCTAAACAAATAATTCCTTCAACACTGTCAAACTATTCACTAAGGCTGCATTACTATTACTATTAGTCTTCTCATCGTTCCTATCACCCATCTCCTCCCATTTATGATTGCAGGACTCTAACCTTGCTGCTTGAATCCTTACGATTTATATTGTTTCCTCGTATGATTTGATTGCTTATTTGTACCTATGACTCTCATTAAGTGTTGCACCTTATGATTCATGATGAATGTATCCTTTCTTTTATGTACGCTGAGAGCCTGTGCACCAAAGGCAAATTCCTTGTGTGTCCAATCACACTTGGCCAATAAAGAATTCTATTCTATTCTCTCTTCTATTCTCTTCTATTCCATTCTATTTCATTTTATTCCATTCTAACATTGTTGTATCCAATATTTTGGCTTTGTAGCCAATACTTTTGTATCCAACGCTTACATTTTTGTATCAAACACTCCTCTTAATAATAAATAAAGGTTTTCCTACAGTTTCCTTAAAAATCAAAGTAGCAATTAAAGGGGGCTTATTTTTCAAACCCATTCCAGCATCTTTGGATCGATTAAGACAATTATTTTAGCAGCAACACATTTTCAATTGTCGCTTATCCCTGACCACCACCCACATACAAACACAAAGGAAGCAAAACACCGCAGCTGAAGAAACAACAGCTTTCAGTAGTCTTTGGATTCATTCCCAGATATTTTTCCCGGAGGTCAGCTGGATCGTTAAATCAGATTTGCTCTTAAGCTCTGAATGGTAGCCAACCCGAAGCCTTTTGCCTCTAAAAGTCCTGACAACTCAGCACTGTGAGTTGTAGTAAAATATTTGTAATTTAATTAAAGAAATCTTTTGGTCCAAAAAGACCAGCGAGAAAAGTACAAGTTTTTGTTTTAACTTTCTCTGATACTTAAGTAATATTCATTACGAATGGGAAGGAATCTATTATGTCTCCATATTCAGCTTTTGTTGTTGCTAGTTGCGAAGTCATGTCCAACCCATCGCAACCCCATGGACCACGTTCCTCCAGGCCTTCCTGTCCTCTACCATCCTCTGGAGTCCATTGAAGCTCACACCGACTGCTTCGGTGACTCCATCCAGCTATCTCCTTCTCTGCCGTCCCCTTCTTCTTCTTTTGCCCTCCATCGTTCCCAGCATGAGGCTCTTCCCCAGGGAGTCCTTCCTTCTCCTTAGGTGGCCAAAGTCTTTGAGTTTCCTCTTCAGGATCTGGCCTTCTAAAGAGCAGTCAGGGTTGATCTCCTCTAGGACTGACCAGTTGGATGGCCTTGCAGGCCAAGGGACTCGCAGGAGTCTTCTCCAGCACCAGAGTTCAAAGGCCTCCATTCTTTGTCGCTCAGCCTTCCTTATGGTCCAACCTTCATAGCCATACATTGCAATATTCAGGCTGGAAGGAAGAGCTGCTGGTGGCGAAGAGCCAGAGGGCCTCGTTCCAGTGGGACTGCAACATGGCTTGGAACTGGCTGACCATCTCAGCCCGTTGAGCCTCCAGGTGCCGGTACCTGGCCTTGCACTTCCGCAGGTCTTCCCTCTGCTTGGAAACCCTCTGCTCGTAGTCCTCAGTGAGGTGCTTCTGCTGAGACTCCTCCTCAGCCAGATCCAATTTGAACTGAGCTGTTTTGCCAACTCTTTCTCCTGGTGGCTGCTTAGCTCCAGCAACTGCTTCCGGTTGGGGCCCTAAGGAGCCCGGGCGGGCAGGTGAGGAGTGGCTGGGAGGGGAGGGGCGAACAGAGGCTGGCGAGGCGCCCCTCGACGGGAGTGACATCAAATTGGCCACGCCCACCCAGTCACATGACCGCCTAGCCACGCCTACCCAGCCAGTCATTAGGCAGATTCCTATTAGTGGTCCGCGGGATTTAAAATTATGAATTTAGTGGTCCCTGAAGTCCAAAGGATTGGGGACCCCTGTTCCAAGGTCCCTTCCAACTCTGTTACATTATTCTATTCTATGGTTTGCTTATAGTTTGTTTCATAACTCCCAATTGGAAAAGGACCTATTTTTACTTTATGTAACTTGACCAGCTTTCCAAAGATGACTCCTGAACTTTATGTCTTGTACCAAGAGACATCCGGACTTTGGCAGAACAGCGTTTTGAGTGTTAAGAGACTTAAAAAATGTCAAAGATCAAGGGAAGCCTGTCTTATTCAGCTCAACTTGAGCCCCCTGGAAGATGCTGTCATGCCAGAATCCCAGTATGAGATGGTGGCCTCCTGCAGGAAGGAAGCCAACTCATTTCCTTTGTAACTCCAGGATACCAAAAAATAAAAAAAAAAAAATATACCAGCTGGCATTTGAGGATTTCCCTCTCTGACCGCAGCAAAATGAAATATTATATAAAGTGTTCAAGATCTCGGCATTAAAAAAGATACCTCGGTCAAATGCCGTGTGGACTGAGGGAAAAAGCAGGCATCAAAATAAACCATGGTTTATTTCTGTCTCATTTCCACCCCCACCCCCCGTCCAGTCTTTCAAACCCATCTTTTCCATAAGACATGATGTGATCCAACTCCTTCGTTGTACCTTAAGGTATGGTAAAGGGAAAGTGTGAGATTTAGGCATATTTTCTTGGCTTAAACCTGAATCCTAAAAACTAAAGGTAAAGGTTCCCCCCGCATATATGTGCTAGTTGTTCCCAACTCTAGGGGGCGGTGCTCATCTCCGTTTCAAAGCCGAAGAGCCAATGCTGTCCAAAGATGTCTCCATGGTCATGTGGTTGGAATTACTCAACGTCGAAGGCGCACGGAACGCTGTTCCCTTCCCACCAAAGGTGGTTCTTATTTCTCTACTTGCATTTTTACATGCTTTTGAACTGCTAGATTGGCAGAAGCTGGGACAAGGAACGGGAGCTCACTCCGTTATGCGGCGCTAGGGATTCGAACCACTGAACTGCTGACCTTTCTAATCGACAAGCTCAGCGTCTTAGCCACTGAGCCACCGCATCCCTCGTTGTACCTTAGCGAAATCTAAAAACCCGGAGACTGAAAATGATGTTTCAGGTTACCTCTGCAGTCCAAAGAAAAATTTCAGGAACCAAAAAGTACAGCTACCGAATCTTTGAAAAAATATTATGCCAAAGAACGTTTATGGCTGCCCGTCTCAGAAACAGGACTTCATATTTGGTTGGGCACCCTGTTATTAGCTGCTGAAGAGCCCTTCCGCCAGCAACTCAAATATTTACAACACTGTTGTAAATTGTAGGTTCTGTTGTAGATTTTGTAACAAGACTCAGGTTTCTTTTTGAACAATGAATTGAGCAAGAATATGGTTGTAGTCAAAACATTTCCAGTGAATGTTCTTGGACAGGGCGGAGAGCCCGGAACTTTCCAGATGCTGCTGAAACTACAATTCCCAGCACCTCTTATCTCATCAGCTACATCTGGCTAGACAATAAGATTTGTAGTTTAGCAACATCTGATTTTTGTCTCTACTCTAAAACAAAGCGGAAGAGCTCTTTTTATTTTTCATATTTTTTTGATCCACCATTTTTCGCAAGGATTTTATTAATGCGCCTTCCGAGTTTATGACCCTTGCAACAACCGGGATTTATATTTATGTTAATTCATATTATTGTATAAAAGTAAAGAGCTGAGGTTGTAATGCTATTGTCTTCTACTGTGCTAAAGGGAGTCGAAGGTCAATGCTTCCCTCCCCTTTTTCGCCCCTACACTTTCCCCTTCTCCCTTTTTCTTCCCTTAGTTCCCCATTATGTTCATTTCCATTATATATTTTACATTCTGAAAAACTAATACAATTTTCAAACCCAAGTTTAGTAGCAAAGAGACTTAGGAAAAATGATGCCTGTTATTGCAGGAGTCACTAGATAATGTCTTGCATCCCTTAAAGCAGGGGTCACCAACCTTTCGGATCTCGGGGATCACTAAATTCATAATTTAAAATCCCACGGACCATTTATATGATCTGCCTAATGTCCAACTGGGTAGGCGTGGCTAGATGGTCATGTGACTGGGTGGGCATGGCCAACTCTATGTCACTCACATCGAGGGGTGCCTCGCCAGCCTCTACTCGCCCCTCACTTCCCCTCCCAGCCACTCCTCACCTGCCTGCCCAGACTCCTTAGGGCCCCAATAGGAAGCAGTCGTTGGAGCTAGCCACCACAAGAAAGAGTTGGGAAAACAACTGACTCAGTTCAAATTCTTACGGAGAAGGAGGCTCAGCAGAAGCACCTCATGAGGACTACGAGCATAGGCACTCCAAACAGAGGGAAGACCTGCGGGGGTGCAAGGCCAGGTACCAGCGCCTGGAGGCTCAGTGGGCTGAGATGGTCAGCCAGTTCCAGGCCATGATGCAGTCCCACTGGAACGAGGCCCTCTGGCTCTTTGCCACCAGCGGCGCTTCTCTCCAGCCTTCGCCCAAAGCCCCCCACCAGGAGGCCAAAGCAGACCCCAAGTTGGAATTTGGTTGCCTAAGTTCAACAGCTTTATCTTAATGTCCAAACCAGACATTTTTATAGAAAACTGGAAGGGGGGCACCATTAAAGGCAAGGCAGAAGAAAATATCAGTCCCTTTTGATTTAAAGTTATTTCTCAAACACGGGCAAGGACCCCTGCAAAAATCCAAGATTCACTTCTTTGACAAAGAGCTGCAAAAAAAACCTTTAAAGGCTGCCTATCGTAAAGTTTAGAATTGGGCGGGGACTGAAGCAGGAAGTCCTGAACGGATGTGGCATTCCTTAAATGCTTTTGGAATTGCAAAACGGAGCATAGATCGGGAGCTGGTGAGGAAAAGTGAAGGAGAGGGGAAAATTAAGAAGGTGCCAAAATTCGGAATAGCTAGCAGGACAGCCGTACTTCAAAAGCATTAATTTTCGGTAATGAGTAATTTGTGTTTGCATGGTAAGAGGTAATCCAGTATTCTGATTGGCCCGTCCTTAAAATGCCTTCATTTGGTTTTTCCACATCAAATGGCATTAGCCCTGCAAATGATGGAGCTAAGACTCAGGGGCTTTGAACTGGCTCCCATGGAAAAGGCCAGAATCAAAACTATTGTTTGCTTTCGGCTTCTTGTTTCTTTGTGTTTTATTTGGGAACTTACAAAAAGGTGCTCTATGGTTCAGATGTTTCTGGTATTAGGGGCCTATGGACATTAACAGAATAACAGAGTTGGAAGGGAATTTGGAGGTCTTCTAGTCCAACCCCCTGTTCAAGCAGGAGGCCCTATATATACCATTTATTCATACCATTAATTGTTTACAAATGGTTTATAAAGAATTTATATATAATAAATTGTTTCAATGCCTATTCTCAAAACGACACTATAGAGCACTGCACACTAAGACAACTAGACACAAGAACAGTTTTTTTTCTAAAGGCCATCACTCTGCTAAACAATACCCTCAACACTGTCAAACTATTTACTAAGTCTGCATTACTATTACTATTAATCTTCTCATCGTTCCTATCACCCATCTCCTCCCACTTATGACTGCAGGACTGTAACTTTGTGGCTTGTATCCTTACGATTTATATTGATTGTGTCCTAGTATGATTTGATAGCTTATTTGTACCCTATGACTATCATTACAATACAATAATACAATACAATAGTAGAGTTGGAAGGGACCTTGGAGGTCTTCTAGTCCAACCCCCTGCCTGGGCAGGAAACCCTATACTGTTTCAGAGTGTTGTTCCTTATGATTTGTGACGAATGTATCTTTTCTTTTATGTACACTGAGAGCATCTGCACCAAAGACAAATTCCTTCTATGCCCAATCATACTTGGCCAATAAAGAATTCTATTCTATTCTATTCTATTCTATTCTATTCTATTCTATTCTATTCTACTCCATTCCATTCTATTCTATTCTACTCCATTCCATTCTATTCTATTCTATTCTCTATTCTATTTATAATCCTTATTCTATATTCTATTCTATATATTCCATTCTATTCTAATTCCTAATCTATTCTATATTCCATTCCATTCCACTCTATTCTATATTCAATTCTAATTCTATTTCTATTCTAATTCCTACTCTATCCTATCCTAATTTCTGTCCTGTCCTGTCCTGTCCTGTCCTGTCCTGTCAGGATTCCTCACAGAGTTGGCGTCCACTAGCTTTAAAACTAAGCCAATATGGGCAGATGTCACATGAAGGCTACAATTACTTAAACAAGAGTAGTAGCGAGTATAAGTAGATAACTGGATTCCATGATTCTTCTGAAAACAATCAGATTAATTCGCCTAATCAGATTTTCTAATCCAACCACCGAATTAATTCTAACCAGCTCCAGAAGAAGCTTGTGGGATGGGAAGCGCAAGAGGTCTTTCCAAGAAAAAAAAGCCAGACAGCCCAGTTGCCTCTGGGGGAAAAAGAAGAAAGACCTTTGGGGTCTCCCTAATTTTAAACCAAGCAACCAACCAATCAATAAAATGAATAAAAGTTCCTTTCTTTGGCAAAGACGGCAAGTCAATAGCCTTCTCCAAGGATGCTCAATGCAACAGGGGACGCCTGGTGCAATCTTCCCCCTTTGCATTCTTGCACGCCCACCCCCTGATATCTGCCCCTGACACTCACAAATGCGGTACACACCCATCCACCAAACAGACCCACTGATTTTGCAGTCCTGGCAGCCTTGCTCCTGTGCATTGACGGCAATCCCGTCGCTTGTCCACCCCGGGAAAGGCGAGCAAGCCGGGGCGAGCATCCCCTTACCTTGGCCTTGGCCCCGAGCCGTCGCTCCGTCTGCAGCTGGGCCCAGAAATGCGGAAGGAGGGCGAAGAATTCGCTCTCCCGAGCCCGCTTCTATCCCACATCCCTCGCGGGCCCTTCTAGCGCTCTCCTCTCTATGGTCCTAACCGGGCTTTGAAATGAATGAGAGCGATTCGGGGAAGAGATGGTGGCCATAGAAAGCGAGGGCTAGAGCAGCATTCCTGCCTGTGGTCCTTTTTTCCCTTAACGAAGCTACCGGGGGCATCTTTAGTCTGGGAGGCCGATTCAGTTCCTTGCTTTTGCAAATCAGGGGAGGGGCTGAAAAAGAAAACCAGGAGGTAGGCGTTTTTGGAATGGGAACGCAAGGATGAGTCAAGGGTTGGGTATGTCCTCCTCCCAGATTTAATTAGCTTTTCAGTGCAATGCAATTTAATTTTCCTCTTTCGTTTTTGCAATGCACTAGAATAGATTTCTTTATTGGCCAAGTGTGATTGGACACCCAAGGAATTTGTCTTGGGTGCATAATTCAGTGGTGGGATTCAAAAACTTTTACTACCGGTGGGCGTGGCTTGGTGGGCGTGGCATGGCTAGGTGGGCGTGACAGGGGAAGGATACTGCAAAATCCCCATTTCCTCCCGATCAGCTGGAATTCGGGAGGCAGAGAATAGGGGGGGGGGCAGTCAGAGGTGGTATTTAGGGGTTCTCCGAATTACTTAAAATTTCTGCTACCGGTTCTCCAGAACTGGTCAGAACCTGCTGAATACCACCTCTGGTACATACGCTCTCAGTGTACATAAAAAGACAAGATACATTCCTCAAGAGGTTGACAAATTGCTTGTGTGTCCAATCACATTTGGCCAATAAAGAATTCTATTCTATTCTATTCTATTCTATTCTATTCTATTCTATTCTATTCTATTCTATTCTATTCTATTCTAGTCCAGTCCAGTCCAGTCCAGTCCATTCCTTATTCTAGTCCTTATTCTATCCTGTCCTATTCTATTCTAAACCCTGAGCAAGAGACCTTCTCAAAGGACGGCAATCCTTCAGGTTTTCTCAAGTTCATTTATTCCCTTGGGAAATTAGGCAAACTGGAGAAAAAGAAAAATAGGCTGGACCCATATGGCTGCATGCAGATAAGTCCTAATCTAATTATTGCAAAAGTGTCTGCGTAGACTATTGTCTTTTGATCTCTGTCACCAGATTCTTAATACAATAGTGTTTAGATAAGTGGTGCTGAAGGTCATGGGATGTTTACAGTATTCTGAAAATTAATATGCTACTCATAGACATTTTTAAACTGCTTCTCTGAATAGGCAAACACAAGCTGAATTTTCGTCGGTGGGAAGTCCATTGGGTTAAATTCTATTTCCACCCAGATAGATGGCAATTGGCCAGTGGATAAGTCTACATCTTAGCATCCCTTATTTTATGTATTTACTTACTTATTTACTTACTTTCTTACTTGACTGTCTGGTTTGATTCTGCAACTCAACAAGACAGACACAGACTTCAGAGGATAATCAGAAATCAGAACTGCAGAAAAAAATAATTACTACCAACCTGACTTCCATTGAGGACCTGCACACTACACGAGTCAAAAAGAGGACTGTGAAAATATCTACAGACCCCTCACATCCTGGGCATAAATTGTTTCAACTATTACCCTCAAAACGACACTTATACAGCACTGCACACCACAACAACTAGACACAAAGACAGTTTTTTCCCCAATGCCATCATTCTGCTAAAGAAAGAATTCCCTCACCACTGTCAAACTATTCACTAAGTCTGCATTATTATTACTATTAGTCTTCTCATCGCTCCTATCACCCATCTCCTCACACTTATGACTGCAGGACCGTAACTTTGTTGCTTGCATCCTTACGATTTATATTGATATTGATTGTTTCCTGATTGCTTATTTGCAATCTATGACTATCATTAAGTGCTGTGTCTTATGATTCGTGACGAATGTATCTTGTCTTTTTATGTACACTGAGAGCATCTGTACCAAAGACAAATTCCTTGTGTGTCCAATCACACTTGGCCAATAATGAATTCTAGTCTATTCTATTCTATTCTATTCTATTCTATTCTATTCTATTCTATTCTATTCTACTCCATTCCATTTTATTCTATTCCATTCTATTCTCTATTCTATGTTATAACCTTTATTATTTTTACAAATAACTCAAGGCGGCAAGCATATACAACACAACATCCTCTTCCTATTTTCCCCACAATAACGGAAGTGAAAAAAAATTATTACATGAATTTAGTCCCCCCCCCCGTCCCCGTCCCCCCGGTTGATAGAACATGTGAAGAATCCCTTAAAGGCTCTGATTAATTATGAAAGAGAATCAGCAGCTTTGAATTCTAAGTGAATTCAAAGTGAACCTTTTGCACCGATATTTCACAAATTAGGAAAGAAGATGGGAAGTATTTTTCATCTCTATTTTGATCTCCAGATGTCTATTTTTAGAGGAACCAAATTGAGCAACTGAGGACATGCTCCTTTCTGAACCGGTTGTCACATCTAGGTGGGTGTGACATGAGGCCTTAAAAAGAATAACTCAGAAGAAATATTTTCCAAAATGTGGGTTTTCTTACCTATAGAATTATATTTTAATTTGATCTGTAACTTCTAGCATTGACTGAGTCTGCTGATTGTTTATAGTTAAGGTAAAGGTTCCCCTCCCATATACAGTGCTAGTCGTTCCTGACTCTAGGGGGCAGTGCTCATCTCCGTTTCAAAGCCAAAGAGCCAGCGCTGTCCGAAGACATCTCCGTAGTCATGTGGCTGGCATGACTCAATGCCGAAGGCGCACGGAACGCTGTTCCCTTCCCACCAAAGGTGGTTCCTATTTTTCTACTTGCATTTTTTACGTGATTTCGAACTTCTAGGTTGGCAGAAGCTGGGACAAGTCACGGGAGCTCACTCTGTTACGTGGCACTAGGGATTTGAACCGCTGAACTGCCGACCTTTCTGACTGACAAGCTCCGCATCTTAGCCACTGAGTCCCTGTGTCCCTATGATTGTTGATAGTTTTGTCAATTATTTGTATCAGGTTAAGCAAATATATTTACTTTAAAGCTTAATAGGGATGAGAGGTTGGTTTGAGAAAGGTTACAATATAGAGATGGTCCTTGGTTTACAACTATTCAACTGCTTGAAGTTACAATGGCACTGAAAAGAGTTTCTTATAGCCAGTCCTCACACTTACAACCATCTCACTAGCATCCTCACGGTCACATAATAAAAATTCATGCACTTGGCAATCAGCATGTACTTAAGATGGTTGTAGCATCCTAAGGTCCTGGGATCATTATTTGCAAACTTCTCCATTGTAATAGCAATGACAATAGCACTTAGACTTATATACCGCTTCATTTTGCTTTACAGTGCTCTCTCTAAGCGGTTTACAGAGAAAGCCTATTTCCCCCAACAATCTGGGTCCTCGTTTTACCGACCTTGGAAGGATGGAAGGCACAGTGAACCTTGAGTCTGGTGAGAATCGAACTGCCAAATTGCAAGCAGCCGGCAGTCAGCAGAACTGGCCTGCAGTACTGCACTCTAACGACTGCGCCCCCATGGCTCATTTGGGCTGGGCTAATCTAGAGAAAAGAAGGACTAGGGGGAGACAAGACTGATAGCAGTCTTCCAATATCTCAGGGGCTGCCCCAAAGAAGAGGGAGTCAAGCTATTCTCCAAAGCACCTGAAGGCAGGACAAGAAGCAATGGGTGGAAACTAATCAAGGAGAGAAGCAATTTGGAACTGAGGAGAAATTTCCTGACAGTGAGAACAATTAATCAGTGGAACAGAAGTTGCTTCCAGAAGTTGTGAATGCCCCAACACTGGAAGTTTTTAAGAAGAGATTGGATGGCCACTTGTCTGAAATGGTATGGGGTCTCCTGCTTGAGCTGGACTAGAAGACCTCCAAGGTCCCTTTCTATTCTGTTCTGTTCTGTTCTGTTCTACTCTACTCTACTCTACTCTACTCTAGGACTACCTGTATTGTATAACATCATTTGTTCTTCCTGACCTAAAGATCAATGCTAGATATTATGCTGCTTGTGACCTGCTGCTTAATAACCACACTAAATAATTTCTCATTTGCTCACATTTAATATTTGAGGCCGAGTTATTTGAGACGTCTTTCTACAAAACGACTTTATACTTTTTTTTTTTTAATTAGTAGAAATAAATGCAACATTTCCCTTAATCGGAGCTTCAAATCCTGCTGGCCATAGGGACATCTGAAAACAATGTTATATATTTGCAATCTTTTTGCAGTCGACTTCTCATTATACGTCTGGGCATTAGGGGTTTCTTTTCCCCTACCCAGTTGGCATTTTCGATCCGAATAGATCCTTCTAGCTATCCTTTTGGTCTGGCTGTGGTTTGCAATGGGATACAGAACAGGAGGAATAATAAGAGAAGATGCCCATATTTGCAGATGTTTCCAACCGAGGAAAAACCTGGAGGTAGAATTTCCGATGACCAAATCATCCTTATGGTCCTCTTTCTACACAGTTGTTTATGGTTGCTCGGAACATACACGATGGGTGTGCGCTGCGTCACTTCCCTCTGTGCACAAATGACGAAGCTTTTGTGGTTGAAACGGGCACCCTTTCTGGAGCGCTTCCTTTTTAGGCATGACCAGCTGAGCGCATTACATGACCTGGCAGGGGAAATCAGGAGGTCCATGCTTCGAAATTGCACATCGAAGGATATGATGCGGAAGGTTTGGCTCCTTATATCATTCCTTCTGGGACACGTCTCTCATGTTGTCATCCTAGCTGGTTCACTCATAAACTCTTGGGTTGTGTGTGTGTGTGTGTGTGTGTGTGTGTGCTTTTTAAAATTAAGTTCCTAACTACAGGTAGTCCTTGGCTTACAACTGTTAGTGACAGTTTCAAAGTTACAACAGCACTGCGGGAAAAGGAACTTGGGACCATTTCCCACACTTATGACCGTTGAAACTTTGATAGTGTGATCAAAGCTCAGATGACAGTCTTGAACATTGGGCGCTATCTAACAAAATGAAATTCAATGGTGAAAAAAGTAAGATTTTACATTTAGGCAAGAAAAACAAAATGCACAGGTACAATATAGGTGATACCTTGCTCAGTAGTAGTAACTGTGAGAGGGATCTTGGAGTCCTAGTGGACAACCATTTCAATAGGAGCCAGCCGTGTGCAGCAGCTGCCAAAAAAGCCAACACAGTTCTAGGCTGCATCAACAGAGGGATGGAATCAAGATCACGTGAAGGGTTAATACCACTTTATAATGCCTTGCTAAGGCCACACTTGGAATACTGCATTCAGTTTTGCTCTCATTGATGTAGAAAAGATGTGGAGACTCTGGAAAGAGTGCAGAGAAGAGCAACAAAGAGGATTAGGGGACTGGAGGCTAAAACATTTGAAGAACGGTTGCAGGAACTGGGTATGTTTAGTTTAATGAAAAGAAGGACTAGGGGAGACATGATAGCAGTCTTCCAATATCTCGGGGGTTGCCACAAAGAAGAGGGAGTCAATATTCTCCAAAGCACCTGAGGGCAGGACAAGAAGCAATGGGTGGAAACTAATCAAGGAGAGAAGCAACTTAGAACTGAGGATGAATTTCCTGATAGTGAGAACAATTAATCATTGGAACAACTTGGCTCCAGAAGTTGTGAATGCCCCAACACTGGAAGTTTTAAAGATGATGTTGGATAACCATTTATCTGAAATGGTACAGGGTTTCCTGCCTAGGCAGGGTGTTGGACTAGAAGACCTCCAAAATCCCTTCCAACTCTGTTATTCTATTCTATTCTATTCTATTCTATTCTATTCTATTCTATTCTATTCTATTCTATTCTATTCTATTCTATTCTATTCTATTCTATTCAGATGCTGGAATGGGCTTGAAAAACCAGCCCCGTTTAACTGCTGGTGTGATTTTGAAGGAAACTGTATCAAAGCATTTATTGCAAAAGAAAAGTGTTTGATTCCCAAACAGAAGCATTTGATACAAAGGATATTGGCTACAAAGCAAAAAATATTGGCTACAAAACTCTTTAATGCAAAGCAAAAGTATTGGATGCAAAACGAAATGCATCCAGGTAGATCTGCTTATCTTTAAAATTCAGGATTAAATTGTGTCGATTTAAAAGATATTCCTTTCCTTTGCATATAGGCAACAAGTGACCATTAAAAGTTATAACGGCACTGAAGGAAGGGATTTATGATCGCTTTTCACACTTATGACCATTGCAGCATCTCCTTAGTCATGTGATCAAAATTCAGATGCTTGGCAACTGACTCATATTTATGACGGTTGCAGTGTCCCAGGGCCATGCGATCCCTTTTTGCGACCTTCCGATAACCAAAATCAATAGGGAAGCCAAATTCACTTAATAATCAGGTGACTAACATATCAACTGCAGGGCTTCATTTAACAGCGGAGGCAAGAAAGGTCATAAAACAGGGCCACTTAACCAATGTCTCACTTAAAGGACAGGAATGTTGGGTCTCAATTGCGGTCGTAAGGCGAGGACTCCCTGTGCATCCATGTAGTTTTCTTGGCAACTGTACTGAAGTGGTTTGCCACTGCCTTCTTGCAGTAGAGGTAGTCCTCGATTTACGACTGCAACTGAGCCCAACGTTTCCGTTCCTAAGCAAGACAGTTGCTTAGTGAATTTTGCCCGCGTTTTACGACCTTTCTTGCCACCATTGTTAGGTGAATCACTGCTGTTGTTAACCTAGTGACATGGTTGTTAAGTGAATCTGACTTCCCCCTTGACTTTGCTCGTCAGAAGGTCGCAAAAGGGGATCACCTGACACCCCTTTGCAACTGTCGTAAAATGCTTTTTCAAAAGGCAACTGGACCATTTTTTTTTCCTTGAGGAAGAAGAAGACGTTTCACCCTTCATCCAAGAAGCTTCATCAGTTCTCAAGTCTTTCCAGGGAGGATTAACGGTCACAGACCTTCTCTGGCTTGGAGAGCTGCCAGGCTGATCTCTGCAAAGCTTGGCAAGGAGCCTCAGAGAGTCACGAACCAATGAAGCGAACTAATGGTCTCCTGCAAACTCCACTCCCCTTTCGCTCCTATTTTATGTCCTCTGGAAGGGGCCATTCAACGTCCACCTGTGACTTTACTCCCAAGTTGACCCCTGTTCCTTAGCTGTTCCCTTCGTCTGGCAACTCTGCGCATGCACACACTGGGAACAGGCTCCAGCTGTTCTTCTGCCTCACTGATGTCTGACTCTGAAGGTAGCTGAAAACTGTCAAGACGGCCCTGGCCCCCTCTCTGCCTCCGACGCAGAGCCCTCATCAGACTCCAGGACTGGCCCATCTTCCTCCCCAACCTCCTGACTGTCCGAATCTGCTGCCAGCTCTGCTGGCAGGTCACAACCTGCCAGAACTGATGAAGCTTCTTGGATGAGAAGCGAAACATCTTTTTCTTCTTCAGGGGAGGAAAAAAAGTCCAGTTGCCTTTTGAAAAAAGCACCTTTGAGACAACTATGACCTGGATGACCGAGAATCTCCACAGAGGCTCATGGGATTATGAAAATACCATAGAAATAACCGTTTGGGAGCAAGTAACGAGGGACACTTTAAGACCATTCTTTAATTCAAAGATGTTGGTTTTTTTTTTTTAATCTATTTGAGGACAATAACTGACAGACTCACTGGAATGTATTTGTACCAGCAATCACATTATTCGTAAGCAAAAGTCCCTTTCCTGAGCCTCGAGCGGGCTTAAAGCAGCTTAGATGCACGAAACTTAGTTTTATTGAGAGAGGAGCTGTCCTGAAACAAACCAATATATCTCAAGAGAGAGAGAGAGAGAGAGAGAGAGAGAGAGAGAGAGAGAGAGAGAGAGAGAGAGAGAGAGAGAGAGAGAGAGAGAGAGATCTAATGCTTTATCCTAACAAACAGAAAAAAAAGCAAGACTTTTCAAATGCACGACCAGCCTCCCTCTGATTCCCCAATCTTTCCTTGCCAAGAGGAATTAGGTGTTCTCAAAACAATGTTGTTGCCTGTTCCATGGAATAGCTGCTCCCTTGCAAACTCAAGATAACAACATGGCCCGTTGCTGGATCATAAATATTTACTACATCCCTTTGTGAACAAGCTAACCAGGGGGAGGAGGGGGAGGTTGCTTTTGGCGTTGCCATCAGTATAATTCTTCCCCCGCAAAAAAATAAATAAAAATGGACAAATATCACCACAACGCATTTCCCCATCTTTTAATATTCCCGAGAGAATCCAATATTCCCAACCATCAGTCCACACACTCCCCAAAAATCCTTCTAAGCTCGCTATTTTGAGTGGATATCTCTCTATTTTGAGTTGGGTTGAGAGGGATGGGGTGCCTAAGACGCTGAGCTTGCCGATCAGAAAGGTCAGCAGTTTGGCGGTTCGAATCCCTAGAGCTGCCTAATGGAGTGAGCTCCCATTACTTGTCCCAGCTTCTGCCAACCTAGCAGTTCGAAATCATGTGAAAAACCAAGTAGAAGAAATAGGGACCACCTTTGATGGGAAGGTAACAGCGTTTCCATACGCCTTTTGCGTTTAGTCATGACTAAGGACCACGGAGATGTCTTTGGACAGCGCTGGCTCTTTGGCTTTGAAACAGAGATGAGCACTGCCCCCTAGAGTCGGGAACGACTAGCACATATGTGCGCGGGGGACTTTTCCCTTTACTTTTTATTTTGAGTTGAGATCTATAGTTGGCAAGTGAGATATGGTTGAAGGGAAGGGCTGCAAAAGTACACCAACATTGTACTTGATGTCTTTTGGACAAAAATACAACAACATAAATAAGTTCGTCGTAATAAATGTCTTTATTTATTCTACCATATCTGAAACATGAAGAAATCTGACTCACTTTGAAGGTCTGTGGGTTTTTTCTTTTTTTCATTTCAGTCTTGCCATCTCAATTCTAATGTTTTGGGGCCACTTGCAAAACACAACTCTTGAAAAGAAGTGTTTAATTGTTGATTTTAATTGTTTTGCATTGTTGTGTGGAGTCCGTTGGTGCTCTCTGAGCTTGGTTGTTTTCTGGCAGACATTTCATTACAAGAAAACCAGTTATCAAGGACGCCACAATTCAAGCCGGAGCTACAAATATTCTCTGCTGTTTGATTGCTGTGTCTTGCACTTCTGGTTTTGGGTGCGTGCGTGTGTTTTATTATAAACAGCTAAAAGACTAAGATAGCAGGCAATGCAGGGAGGGTGGCATCAACAGATAAACACTAGATATTTCAAAACTGGGCTGAACTCTAAAGAGGCATGGCAGATGATGTAAACATCAAATGAGTCAATAAATAATGGCCCAGAATTCTTAAATCATAAAGTTGAAAGAGTCAAAACTTTCACTGAAGCTGTCAAATCTTTCCTGCTACTCCCAAAAAACTCCAAATGAACCCTCCCTTATCTATATCTATCTATCTATCTATCTATCTATCTATCTATCTATCATCTATCATCTATCTATCATCTCTCTCTCTCTCTCTCTCTCTCTCTCTCTCTCTATCTATCTATCTATCTATCATCTATCACAATAATAATACAATAGTAGAGTTGGAAGGGACCTTGGAGGTCTTCTAGTCCAACCCCCTGCCTAGGCAAGAAACCCTATACCGTTTCAGACAAATAGCTATCCAACATCTGCTTAAAGACTTCCAGTGTTGGGGCATTAGGCAGATGTATGTATGTATGTATGTATGTATGTATGTATGTATGTATGTATGTATGTACGTCTGTCTGTCTGTCTGTCTGTCTGTCTGTCTGTCTATCTCTATCTCTATCTATCTATCTATCTATCTATCTATCTATCTATCTATCTATCTATCTATCATTTGTGTTACAACCCCTGGTATGCTTAAATATGGGAGGAAGGTCACTACTCCCTCTTTCTGTCCTTCGGCTTATCACAGAAGACCATGCAGGCAGGTCACAAATACATACCTATTTCCCTGGCTCAACTGATAAGGAGACGAGCCTGTGGCTTAGTGGCTAAGACTCCTGCCTAAGATATAATACAGCCCAGGTTCGAATCCCAGTAAGGGTATGGCTAGCTGATGAGAGCTAAATAGCTCGAAATAGATCTATACTAGTCTCCCTTTATTTATTTATCAGCACAAATACAACACACACACACACACACACACACACATACATCTTAAAAACCTCCAGCTTAAGAAACGCATCTCCCCCTTTCCACTGTCCAGCTTCTTTCAATGTTAAGCAGTTTTTCCCTAGCGTTAATTGGATTAATCTGAAATCTGCCTTTTTGTACTTTAATTCCACAAGTTTGCACTCTGGGAAGGTTGAAATCAGATGAATCCAAAACTTCTAGAATCTTGGAGCCGGCTGATTTGTAAACCTCATAAATCATTTTTAATAATTATAATAATAATAATACTCTGTTTCCCTGAAAATAAGACCTCTCCGGATAATAAGCCCAATCGGGCTTTTGAGTGCATGCGTTAAAATGAGCCCTCCCCTAAAATATTCCAACACAGCAGCAGCCATGAGGTGACCACGCTTGCCTCCTCCTGCACCTCAAAAATAATAAGACCTCCCCAAAAATAAGACCAAGCGCTTATAAGACCCTGTCTTATTTTCGGGAAAACATGGTAACAATAACAACAACAACAACAGACGGATCGTCATTTGGAACATAACATGCCAGATATCACAGTTGTTGAAAACCAAAACGTACAATTTATTGACAGTCGAAGAAAAAGAACTAGAAAAAAAATCATGAAATATCGCGACCTGGCCATCGAAACTACACAGCTATGGATGAAGCATGTAACAGTGATATCCATTTGTCATCGGGGCACTGGGCACCATGTCCAAGAATTTCACAAGATACATCCACAAATTGCAGCTTCCTGCAATAACACCAGCGGAACTGCAAAAAACTGCGCTGCTCGGAACATCTTATATTTTAAGAAGGTGCTTGGTTGATCAATAGGACACTGGCAGCAAACCGTATCAACCATTAGCACCAGTGACTGGTATTTGCCATGCGTTTTTGAATGTTCAGTTGGCTAAGTTTCCTGTTTAATGAATAAAGTATAAATAATAATTGCAGAAGGCGGCTTGACATTGGAACTGCTTCCATCCTGCAACAATATCTGTAACACAATCAAACATCCAGATTTGCCTCTCCCAGGTCCTTGGTAAAGGACTCGATAGGTAGACAAAAATGCCAAACCTAGATTGAACATCTGGCTGACTGTGCGATGTTTAATGAATAAAGTATATAATAATAATAATAATTCCCAGAAAGGAGATTGATGACCAAGCGTCCCTCAAAAGCCTACTTGGAAAAAAAGGGAATAGAAAGGAACATCTTTGACGGTGAGTGCTTTCCAAACACACACGCAAAACAAATCATTTGAAATACAAGTAGAATTACGACCACGATTGAGCCCCGAATTCCCGTTGCTCAGAGAGACAGTTAAGTGAATACTGCCTTCTTTTACAACCTTCCTTGCCACAGTTGTAAGTGAATCGCTGCAATTGTTATGTCAGTAACATGGTTGTTAAATGAATCTGGCTTCTCCATTGACTTTGCTTGTCAGAAGGTCGTAAAAGGGGATCATATGAACCCCCCCCCCCGGAGACACCATGGCAACCGTCATAAATATGAGTCAGTTGCCCAGCGTCTGAATTTTGATCACGTGACCACGGGGACGATGCAATGGTTGTTAAGTGTGAAAAAGGGTCATAAGTCCCTTTTTTCCAAGGATAAAACAAACCACCTCAAACTGTGGGTCATGCCGGAGAAATATTAGCAACCCTTTGAGGGTGATGCTTACGCACACGGAAGCAACCTTAGAGAAATAAATGTGTATTGGGTACGCAGGGAGCGCAAAGCAAAGCTATCAGAGTGCTCCAGAAATTTAAATCAAACATGCCAACCAACTGGTTGGCTACAGATTTTTTTTCTTTTGGTAGTAAAAATTACCACTTAAAAATCCACCGCCGGAATATAATATTGCAAAAATAAAAATGAAATCAACTGATTTTGACACACACTCTTGCTTTCTGTCTCTTTCTGCCTCTCTCTTTCTCTATCTCTCCCTCTCTTTCTCCTCTCTCTCTTTCTCCCTCCTTCCCTCTCTCTCTCTTTCTCCTTCTCCCTTTCTCTTACTCCATCTCTCTCTCTTTCTCTCTGACTCTCTTTCTCCCCCTTCTCTCTGTGTCTTCTCCCTCTCTGTGTGTATATCCCTCTCTCTTTCTTTCTCCGTCTCTCTCTCTCTTTCTCCATCTCTCTCTTTCTCCTCCCTCTGTCTCTCTTTCTTTCCCCCCTCTGTCTCTCTTTCTCTCTTTCTCTCCCCTCTCTTGCTCTGTGTCTCTCTTTCTCCGTTTCTCTTTCTTGCCTCCCCCCATCTGTGTCTCTCTGTCTCTCTCCTTCTCCCTTTCTCTGTGTGTATCCTCTCTCTCTTTCTTTCTCAGTCTCCTTCTTTCTCTTTCTCCATCTCTTTCTGTCTGTCCCTCTGTCGTCCCCCACCCCGTCGGTCTCTCTCTCTCACAAGGGGCATCAGGGGCAGAAAAAGACGGTATTTTGCAAGACGCGGATCCTGCCCCGTCTCCCCATTGCCCTGCCTGACCCACGTCGCACACGAAGCCGTTGAGTTCCCGTGCGGTACATTTTGCAAACCTGGGAAGTACCCGCGCTCCCCTCTCCATCGCCTCCCGGCCTTACAAAGGGGAAGAAGGGCCAGTGATGTGTCAGACCCGCGCGGCTGCCCACCCCCGTCCCAAATACACTTTCTCCTGTCCCCCCACCCCGCCAGCGCCCTCATCCTGACTCACCCACCTTATCCTCTGATATCCCCCCCACCTTTTTTGGAGACTGTAATGCTACTTTTTTCCTGTCTCCGAGCTTCCTCATTGGCTGCGGGGAAGCCGTTCCTTTTTTCTATTGGCCAGTGAAGAGAGAGAGAGAGAGAGAGAGAGAGAGAGAGAGAGAGAGAGAGAGAGAGAGAGAGAGAGAGGGGAGGGGGCGTCTCTCTCTCGCCTTCCCCTCGACGGGGAGGGCAAGAGCTCTCCCAGCCGAGCAGCGCATCGCGCCTATATAAAGTCGAGACGGGCATCCTTTGCGCATCAGCCAAGAGAGAAAGTTTGAAGCGGACAAGCGGAGATTTCCCGACGGGTAGCAGGAGAAAGGGAAGATCGCAGGGCGCCGCTTTAAAGTGGAGATCGACGGCGAGAAAGCCAGCCGAGAGAGCAAGGCACACCCGGACACAGACTCACGCACGCAGGCAGCGAAAGGCGTTTCTTGGACCTGGATGGCTTCTACCGGGGTCCAGCTGCTGGGCTTGACCTTGTCCGTGCTGGGCTGGGCGGGCTCCATCCTAGTGGCCGCCCTGCCCATGTGGCAAGTCTCGGCTTTCATCGAGGGTCACCTGGTGGTGGCGCAGACCACCTGGGAAGGCCTCTGGATGGCCTGCGTGGTGCAAAGCACCGGGCAGATGCAGTGCAAGGTCTTCGACTCCATCCTGGCGCTGAGCCCGCAGATCCAAGCCGGCCGGACTCTGATGGTCATCGGGGCGGTGCTGGGGCTGGTGGCCTTGCTGGTGACGGTCACGGGAGCCCAGTGCACCACCTGCCTGCGCGGGGCCAAGATCAAGGACTGGATCGCGGGCATCGGAGGCGCCCTCTTCCTCGTCTGCGGTTTACTGGTGCTGGTGCCCCCGTCCTGGTTCGCCAACACCATCATCAGCAACTTCTACGATCCCAACGTGGAGCCCTCCAAGAAGCGGGAGATGGGCGCCGCGCTGTACCTGGGCTGGGCGGCCGCCACGCTGCTCCTGCTGGGGGGCTCGCTCATCTGCGGAGCGTCGGCTTGGAAGGACGACAGCGCCAGCTTCCCGGTCAAGTATTCGGCTCCCAGGCGCTCCGCCGCCCCGGTCTCCAACGGGGCAGGAGGAGAGTACGACAAGAAGAACTACGTCTGAGAACTACTCCGTCCGCCTTAAGGGATTTTGGTTGTTGTAAGAGCACCGTCTGCCCGTCGCGGGGCCGAGGGAAGAGTTGGCGGAGGGGGAAGAGGCGAGGGGATGGCTGGTCCTCGGATTAAGACCTTCCTCCTCGCTTTTGTGACTTCAGGGAGGGGAGGGACTATGTGGGGAAACAAAACAACAGCAAGAAGAACAACAAAAAATAATAATGGAAAATTCACACCCGAGACTCTTCCTTTTGCTTTGAGAATCCTTCTCTTGTATGGACTTCGAATTGTATTCGCCTTCATTGAGTGCCTGCCTGCTTGGCTTTCTTTCTTTCTTCAGTGGAAGCGCCTGGGCTTTTCCAGTTTTGTAAAAGTTAGTTCTTAGATTTATTGCTAAGTATTTTCTTAGTAAGGGACGTGGTGGTTCAGGGGCTAAGACGCTGAGTTTGTCGATCAGAAAGAGCGACAGTTCGAATCCCTAGCGCCGCATAACGGAGTGAGCTCCCGTGACTTGTCCCAGCTTCTGCCAACCTAGCAGTTCGAAAGCACGTAAAAAATGCAAGTAGAAAAACAGGGACCACCTTTGGCGGGAAGGGAACAGCGTTCCGTGCTCCTTTGGCATTGAGTCCTGCCAGCCACATAACCACGGAGATGTCTTTGGACAGCGCTGGCTCTTCGGCTTTGAAACAGAGATGAGCACCGCCCCCTAGAGTCAGGAACGACTAGCACACATCTGCGAGGGGAACCTTTACCTTCCCCTCGCAGATGTGTGCTAGTCGTTCCTGAATGTTTTTCACAGGGGAATCCAAAAATCAGAGGTTGATGCTTGTCTGAGATGAGGGAGGGATGGCTAATCTTGTAAATATAAGTGGGGTGTGTGTGTCCTCTGACTTTGAAGTGTATTCTGCGGAGACGATCAGAGAGAGTTGTGTTTCATGCGTAATGTGAGGGTGTGAGAGGTGGGTACTTCTTCAGGAAGTTTGTGAGCCTGCACCGGTTTTTATGGAATTTTATTGGGGTAGGGATGTGCTCTTCCATTTCTAAACTTTCCTTCTTTTCCTATCACTACTTTTATTTTTGTTTTTCCCCTTCCTTCTCTCTCTTTATATCGGGTGAAACATCCGTTGAACAAAATTAGAAATGACTCGGCATTCAGAGCTGCCTATTTTAAATAACCATGTCTTACTTTATGGCCGTCGTTAGGTAGCTGTTTCTTTTATTGTTTCTCCTCTAAAACAGATTTTTATTCCAAGAAAATTTTCTGCCTTCTTGTCGGTCTTCACCAGGCCAAACATCAAAGTTAGAGGGTTTTGCAATTGTCTGTGCTCCATTGCGCTGCCTTGTTTTTAAATGATGTAACTCTCACCTTTAAGTTATGGGATAACTCGATGAAATTTGGACTGGATGTTTTGTTTCCAAATATCTGTTTCAATATTGACTTTTTATTTTTGTGTGCCAAATAAATATCCACCTCGAGGTTTTAAAATCCAGTCGAGAACGTTCTGTTTGTCAGTTTCCAATTCAGAGTTTGCCCTGCTTCTCTTTCCGTTGGTAACGATCAATTTTTAGTTCCCTTCAGTGGATTTGGAGCAGGGATAATTCTGGTACTGTATTTTTTATTATTATGATTTCACAATGTAACTTAAGAAAACTGAAGTCTTCATCAACAGGGTTCTCAAATCAAAGATTGTGGTATATATTCTATATACAGTAGCTGCTTATTTATAATACATATATATATATATATATATACATGAAATGATAATATGTCTCCTTATCATGTGTTCAGTGTGGTTATCCATAAAGAACATGACTTGTTCAGAAAGCAAAAACAAAAACCGAACAATATTTTTTTCTCAACTCTCTTCCTGCTTTTGAAGTGTGTATTTTCAATGTTATTTGCTGAACCTTTTTTTTAAATGACTGATTTATTTTTTAAAAAGCCTTCCATCACTGTAAAGACTAAGGCTCTTTTAGTATGATTAACTGGGGAAGAAAATATTGGCAAGAGGCACAGCTGTGAATAGCCAGGTATTTGGAGTGGGTGGGAGATATTTTCTTAGCCCACTGTCATTTTCCAGATGTTTCCAGCCTGGACTTAAAAATATTGGTTTGGTTTCTAGGTTTGGGTGCTTGCATGAGATGATAAGCTCAACCCAGCGAGAAAAAAGCATCAGACATTTAGTTTTGAATCACTAAGGACTTTATTGGGAAACACATTAGCACTTCTTTCTATCCAAAAAGAATCATTCTTGTGCATTTCTGCTCTTTATTTCTCCCTGGTCCTGCAGCTCCCTTCTTTTAATTAGATGGCCTATGATAGGAAAATATTAACGCATCCGAGCACCTTAAAGATTACAGGTAGTCCTCAACTGACAACCACAATGGAGACCAACATTTCTGTTGTTAAGCGAGTCACTTGTGAAGTGAGTTTTGTCCCATTTTACGACCTTCCTGGCTTCGGTGGTTAAGGGAATCATTGCCGTTGATTAGTTAGTCACCTGGTTGTTAAGTGGAACTGGCTTCCCCATTGATTTCCCCACTGTGGGCCAGTCCTTTGCTGTTTCCAGGACGGCCCCAGGGGTCAGATCTAAGTACCCCGCGGGCTGAATCCGGCCCTTGGGCCTTGAGTTTGACGCTCCTGCTCTATATTATGATCTCGGTGGATTAAGATTGAATGAGTTTTGGCACCTCAAGAAGTTACGATTCATATCTCAAGTCCCAGTTGATCAAATTTACAGCTCAGGATAACCTTCGAAATTCAGTTGGAGTATATAATTGCCCAGGCGAGAATATTTGGAAAAGAAGCAGGTGGGTTAAGGCTGGATATCTTTGGGACACACACACACACACACACACACACACACACACACAGTTACCCCCTTCTGTGAAGTTGCATGGCCATTTACTTCTGAAGCAGGTACCCATTTGAAGACGGTGATTACATGGTGATTTTCTAGCCGCACAAGGCTCTGATGAGACACTCCTTCTGTCAGAAGAGGTGTCCTGCGCAAGAGTTAAACCCCCTCCCTCTATTTTACAAGGTGGAGCTTGAGAAAAGTTATTTTGCTTATTTACGGCACCCTTAGCAACGAAAGCATCTTCAGGAAAGAAATGAACTCAAAACCCAACTGGGGGCATTCCAGACAAGAGTCTTAGCATGAGGAACGGGCCAGTTTGAGGCCCTGTTCTGCTATGTTTGTCCCACTCATTGGGAATGGCCTATAACAGGGGTCTCCAACCACTGGCTGGGGAATTCTGGGAGTTGAAGTCCTCCAGGCTTAAAGTTGCCAAGGTTGGAGACCTCTGGCCAGTGGAGGAATACAGCCAGTTCGCACCAATTTGGGAGAACCGTTTGTTAACTTTCTGAGCAGTTCGGAGAACCAGTTGTTGGGAGAAATCTCCTTCCAACAGCCTTTGGTTCCCCCCCACACCCATTTTACAGGAAGGTATTCAGACAGAAATCAGTTTTCCATGCTGGCTCTGGCTATCATTGTGTATTCCCCCATTTCTAATCTAAGGATTCATATTTAGGGCAGCTTTTTGCAAGCAAAGAAGCTATTTGTATTTTTGTCCAGGTAATCTTTGCCTTTCAACAGTTCATTTAGTGACTATTCAGGACCATAATGGCCCTGAAAAAAAGTGACTTATGATTCTTTATTTCACACTTATGACGAGTCCAGGTGAGGCGAAGCGCCCCTCAACGTGCGTGGAGTTGGCCACGCCCACCCAGCTGGCCATGAGAGCAGAAAACCGGTTGTTAAATGATTTGAATCCCACCACTGCTCCTGGCCTATAACATGTTTTCCGCCCCTCTAGCTGGAAGGCTGGACTTCCTGTTGGGAAGCTGCATTTAAAACAAAAAATAGATTTCACGAAGGATGGCGAATCTATGCGTCCCAGGATCCAATCTAGTGTTGGTCACCGAGACGGGAGGTTTTGTCTTTCGGAGCGCATCCTCAGGGAACCTCCCTGTAGGATGGGCTCCAGCACGAGTCCGAAAGCTTGGAAGACAGAACGTCTGGTTCTGGTGATCGACACTAGGTTGGAATCCTGCAAAAAAAAAAAAAAAAACCCCACCAAAACATTTATTTCAGAGTTAATCACAATTCCTTGCTTTCGCTCTCGTGACAGGCTGTTTCCGTCTACCAAGCGTACTAAATAAACATTGGGATTTTTCTTGCAGGTTATTTTCAATTTCTTTTCCTTTTCAATCACACGTTCCTTAATGAAAGGTTAAAGTTATCCATGAAAGGGTTTAACCGCATCCTCCAGCTAGTCCAGCAAATCCAGCTCAAACCTGCCTGTTCTATGACCAGGAAATGCAACAGTCACCAGGCGAAGGAAAAAGGAAATAATAGGTCATTTTTTTTCTCGACAGAATGTTTAGGACAGCATTTCCCCTTCCGTTGTATCGTAATGCTGATGTATTTGCCATTCCTCGTCTGGGGGGCCCTTTGTTTTGCTAGAATATAGAGCAATATAAAGAATTGGATGGGGAGTTTTCCATATCACCTAACGGGACTCAAAGGAGCTCGTAATGAATGCCACGATAAGCACGTACATAGGACAATGCAGGTTGGCTTTTCAAGGCAATTATGACCCAGATTTTTATAGACTCTGGCCCCTTCTTGAGATGCCCAAAGGGTTGAGTTTGGTTATGTGGCATCAAATTGATTTTACTCTTAGTGAGCACATAGATTTTCAGCTATATTTTATAATGATGTATAGGATGGATGGATGGAAGGAAGGAAGGAAGGGGGATGAAATGAAAGGAAGGGAAAGGAGAGGAGAGGAAAGGACAAAAAGAAAGACCATAGAGACAGAAAGACAGAAAGAAAGGAGATGGAAAGGGAAAGGAAGAGAAAGGAAGAAGGAGAGAGAGAATGAATGAAAGAGAGAAAGAAACAAAAAAGATAAGAGACAGAAAGACAAACAGAAAGGAAGAAGAAAGAAAGGAGACGGGAAGGAAAGAGAGTAAGGAGAGGGAGTAGAGAGAAAGAAGGAAGGAAGGAAGGAATAAGATAGAGATAGAAAGACAGAAAGGAAGAAGAAAGAGACGGGAATGAAAGAGAATAAGAGCGAGAGAGAAAGAGAGGAAGGAAAAAAGGAAAGAAAGAAAAAAGAAAGAAAGAGAAAGAAAGAGAAAGAAAGAAAGAAAGAAAGAAAGAAAGAAAGAAAGAAAGCAGTTTCAATTCTGAGTTTTCTGACTCAAAACAACAGACAAAGCCTCGAAGGTTCAAAGCAGATTTGAAGAGCCGTTTTCCTCCACCCCCAGATAGGACAGAAAAAGCTTTTATTCTTTTCCTTGTTTAAATTAAACCTGAATTTCCTCCCTGCTCTGCCCAGCTTAAGGGTCACAACGAAGGAGAAGGCAAAGAGAACTAACGGGGAGGATTGAGAATAAGGTCCCCAAATGCCAGGGAATAATGCAAAACCTGGATTGATTTATTGCCAGCGGCTTCATTCTCTGCTTCAGGGGGGGGGGGAGTAGGGGGGGACTGACCTAACAAGGGTTGGGTAGCTAAGCAACCTCAAAAGCTTCCCCAGTTACCATGGGGACATATATTCCCCACACCCCTCCATGCGCTGTCTGAAATCGCCCTGTATTGTAATTAAAGATTTGAGTCAGGAACTGGAGAGGCCAGGCAGAGTCTTAACTATGGGGTAACTGGGTATTATAAGCCTGCCTGGAAGATCCTTTGCTGGGATCCAGTGGCCTTCAGGACAGAAACCCTGTGATTACAAAGAAACACTGAACAGAAATAGGCTGTTTAGATCCAGGCGGCAGGATTCCTTTCATCCAGAATCCAGGAGAGGAGCGGCGTAGACATAAGGGGAAATTTCCTGACGGTTAGAACAATGAAACCAATTTCATTGTATTTTAAGTACAATGACAATAAAGATTATTCTTAATGAACCAGGGGAATGACTTGCCTCCAGAAGGGGTGGGGGGCTCCATCGCTGGAGGTTTTCAAGAAGAGACTGGTCATCTGTTGGTCTGGAAGGTTAGAGGGCCGTCATGGCGAACCTCTCCGAGAGCCCTCTCGGCGGGCATCGCCAGCCGTCGCCCCAGCTAAGCTCCACTATGCCTCCCGCCGGCCAGCTGGTCTTTGGGTCTCTGCCGCACATGTGCAGGGGGCATGCAGGGGGCACACATGCATGGGGGTGGGGTGCATGCACCGCAGCCCCTCGCATTGCAAGTTGGGGCCTGGTGCAGCACCCCCACGCCGCATTTTGGCTTACAGATTGGTGCAGGAGGCCTTCCAGTCCAAAAACAGGGCGTGGGGAGACATGCACCAACTAGGAAGCCAGAAATGGGCGAGGGAGCGGGAAGGACACATGTGTGTGGGGGTGGGGGCGCACGTGGGGGTCATGACACATGCACAGGGGGGTTGGTGTACGCAGGTGTGGGGCGCATGCAGCTGGGTGACTTTGAACCAATCGCTAGGAGATGGTGAGTTCTAGTCCCGCCTTAGGCATGAAAGACAGCTTGGTGACTTTGGACCCGTCCTTCTCTCTCAGCCCAGTCTACCTCACAGGACTGTTGTAGAGAAAATAGGAGGAGGAAAGTGTGTTGGATATGTTCACTGCCTTGATTTATTTGTAAAAAAATAATAATAAAAGCAGGATGCAAATAAAAGGAATATTAAAAGTCTAAGGGACAGAAATGTATTGTGGCCCACCAACGGCCAGCAGAGCTGGCAGCAGATTCGGACAGTGAAGAGGTTGGGGAGGAACCTGGGCCAGTCCTGGAGTCTGGGGAAGGCTCTGAGGAGGGCTCTGTGTTGGAGGCAGAGAAGGGGCCAGGGCCATCCGACAGTTATCAGCTGCCTTTGGAGTCAGACGTCAGTGAGGCAGAGGAACAGCTGGAGCCTGTTCCCAGTGTGTGCCTGCGCAGAGTTGCCAGAGGAAGGGAACAGTTAAAGAACAGGGGTCGGCTTGGGAGTAAGGCCACATGGTGGACAATGAATGGCCCCTCCCAGAGGACATAAAAGAGGAGCGAAAGGGGAGTGGAGTTTGCAGGAGACAATTAGTTCACTTAATTCAGTGGTTCTCAACCTGTGGGTCGGGACCCCTTTGGGGGGGTCGAACGACCCTTTCACAGGGGTCGCCTAAGACCATGGGAAAACACATATTTTCAATGGTCTTAGGAACCGAGACACCAATTTTATGGTTGGGGGTCACCACAAAATGAGGAACTGTATTAAAGGGCCGCGGCATTGGAAAGGTTGAGAATCACTGACTTAATTGGTTCGTGACTCTCCGAGACTCCTGGCCAAGTTTTCCAGAGATCGGCCTGGCAGCTCTCCAAGCTAGATAAGGTCTGTGACTGTAAATCCTCCCTGGAAAGACTTTGCTGGATGGGAATGAGCAGAATTCACAGTCAATTCATAAAAGGTTTTTTTTTTGACGGGACCAGGAGTTTGCTTCATGCTCTTGGGAAGCCTCGGTCAGAACAAAATGAGGCTAGGAACAGCTTTGGCAAGCTACGTTTTGAGCCGACCACATCTTGGCTGACATTTCCAAGGAAATCATCGCAGGAAATCTGGCAAGGAAGACTCGCTTAAATCCTTTGGCAAAGCTTTTATCTTTTCCCCCCCCTCATCCTTGCCTTCTGTTTGGAGATAAGGGCAAGGTCTATTTGTATGGAAGTGAAGGACTGTTATCGTTGTCCCCCATAATAGGCTATATAGCTGATAGGGAAGGGCAAAGGGTTTTCCTGGCTCATAACAACAGATATCCTTTCCCAAATATTAGTACAAAAAGAAAGATGCAGCTCGAACAGACTTACAACCAACCAACAGATCGTCAACTTTTAAGAAAGTTTTCCAACAAGACCATTGGTAACGGCTATGGTGGACTGATGACGCCGATTAAGCAACGATCGACGGGGAAGTCACTTTTGCAGGGAGTCCTCGACTTACGACCAGAATCCAGCCCCAGATTTCTGTTGTTAAACGAGACATGTGTGAAGCGCGTTTAGCCCCGTTCTATGACCTTATTTGCCACAGTTGTTAAGGGAGTCACTGCCGCTGTTACGTTAAGTCACATGGCGGTGAAGTGAATCTGGCTTCCTCATTGACTTTGCCCGTCTGAAGGTCGCAAAAGAGGATGACGTGAGCCCCGGGATGCTGCAACGGTCATAACTATGAGTCAGAGGCCAAGCGTCTGAATTTTGATCACATGGCCACAGGGATGCCGCAACAGGCGTAAGCGTGAAAAGAATCATCAGTCACATTTTTCACTGCCTTTATAACTAAATGAACTGATGCTAAGTTGAGGACTACCTGTATTTGTTGTTGTTGTTAGTTGTGAAGTTGTGTCCGACCTATCGCGACCCCATGGACAATGTTCCTCCAGGCCTTCCTGTCCTTTACCATCCACTGGAGTCCATTTAAGCTCACACTGACTGCTTTGGTGACTCCATCCAGCCACCTCCTTCTCTGCCGTCCCCTTCTTCTTTTGCCCTCCATCATTCCCAGCATAAGGCTCTTCTCCAGGGAGTCCTTCCTTCTCACTAGGTGGCCAAAGGATTTGAGTTTCCTCTTTAGGATCTGGCCTTCTAAAGAGCATTCATGGTTGATCTCCTCTAGGACTGACCGGTTGGATCACCTTGCAGTGCTTCTTCTTTTGCCCTCCATCATTCCCAGCATTTGCCCTCCGTCGTTCTCCAGGGAGTCCTTCCTTCTCATTAGGTGGCCAAAGCATTTGAGTTTCCTCTTCAGGATCTGGCCTTCTAAAGAGCAGTCAGGGTTGATCTCCTCTAGGACTGACCAGTTTCCTCTATTTAGAACATCACAAAAGTCCGGCTGGATTAGGTCAGACAGTTCCATCAGATCCAGGGTTGGGTTTCAACCAGGTCTGATCTGAAACCTCTAGGAAGCCCTGGAGAGTAAATGCTCAAGTCTCAAAGATGCTTTTTCCAGAGGGCGGCTGGACGTCTTCGGTTTTTTTCTTTGAAAACGTTTCGCTTCTCATCCCGGAAGCTTCTTTGGCTCAGGAAGAAGCTTGTTGGATGAGAAGCGAAATGCTTCCAAAGGGAGGAGTTCAGTTGCTTTTGGGGGAAAAAGCACCATAACTGGGACGACTGAGAATCTTTAAATGCTCCAGTGTTTCCAGGTTGCATCAAGCTATAGGGTGGGTTAGGCTTAAGGTCGTGGGAATTCACACGATAAGGTTCGCACACCCAGGTTACGCTTAATGTATGCAGGAACCCAGGAAATGCGGACGTAATAAGCCATTGTTAAGAGGGAAACAGAGCAGCAGAGTGTCAACAGCAGGCCAAGCTGAGGGGGAGGTAATATGCAGCTTGAGGACAAGTCACAATTGTTCCCAAGAAGACACAAGCACTAAATCAAAGGTGGCTCTTTGTCCTAAAAATGACCAGTTCTTAGCTCTGGCTCAACCAACATTTTTGAAATCTGGTTCACTGCATTTATCGGGCAACTTCTGGTCCGTGAAAGATTTTGGCCTCCGTTCTTCCGAATCAGGCTGCATTCTCACAACCAACTAGATAAATGTTATCTTACTTTACCTCTTTAAGCAAGTGGGTTAGCTGTTGCTTTTTCAGAGAGAGAGAAAGAAATCTCTGTCTATCTATCTATCTATCTATCTATCTATCTATCTATCTATCTATCTATCTATCTATCTAAGATAAAGGTAAAGGTTTCCCTCGCGCATATGCACTAGTCGTTCCCGACTCTAGGAGGCGGTGCTCATCCCCGCTTCAAAGCTGAAGAGCCAACACTGTTCAAAGACATCTCCGTGGCTGCCATGACTCAACACCGAAGGCGCACGGAACGCTGTTCCCTTCCCACCAAAGGTGGTCCCGATTTTTCTACTTGCATTTTTAACATGCTTTCGAACTGCTAGGTTGGCAGAAGCTGGGACAAGTAACGGGAGCTCGCTCTGTTACGCGGCACTAGGGATTCGAACCGCTGAACTGACAACCTTTCTGATCGACAAGCTCAGCATCTTAGCCACTGAGCCACCATGTCCCCATATATCTAATATCTGTCTATCTATCTATATTCATATCCATATCCATATCCCTTTTTCTTAGCTAGAAAAATCAAGCACTTTCCTACCTAAGCTGTCAGAGCATGTCGGGGGGATCCAGTCAAGAGCACCGAATTCTTGAGAAAAGACCACATCCTGCAAGCAAAAACACAATTGAGGGCATGGCATTGAAGTTTTCCAAACATTTTTCTTCTTCCAGTCATCCTGAGGGAAACGTCCGATTTGCCTGCTCAGGGTGCAAAATGAATGCAGCCATTTTGCAGGAAATGCCTAACCGCTTACAAGGTCGTGATATTCATCTTAGTGACTAATCTAAAGAAACAGGGTGACCAATTTCTTTCTTATTCTTTCTGCTTTGGAAAGGGCCCCAGTGACCACAGGTTATGTAATAGGATAGGTAGTTTCCCCTCGCACACATGTGCTAGTCGTTCCTGACTCTAGGGGGGCGGTGCTCATCTCCGTTTCAAAGCCGAAGAGCCAGCAATGTTCGAAGACATCTCCGTGGTCATGTGGCTGGCATGACTCAATGCCGAAGGCGCACAGAACGCTGTTCCCTTCCCACCAAAGGTGGTTCCTATTTTTCTACTTGCATTTTTACATGCTTTCGAACGGCTAGGTTGGTAGAAACTGGGACAAGTAACAGGAGCTCACTCCGTTACGTGGCGCTAGGGATTCGAACCGCCGAACTGTCCACCTTTCTGATCGACAAGCTCAGCATCTTAGCCATTGAGCCACCACGTCCCTACATATAATAGGCTACCCACAATTTAACTGAGCCATAATTTACTTCATTATCCTAGTGTACCTACAGTAGATTGGTGCAATACAATCAACCAACTGTAAATGATCTAAGATCAACATATTTTAAAAAAATCTTCGCTTATTATTAAACAATTATTCCAAACTGGAGGGAATAGTCATGGGCTATATTGAAGCAGCTACTTAAAGCACAAAGTTTTGTTATCCGAATCCAACCAAATGAAGATGTGGGACTTAGCATATTGTGTGAAAAGCATTATCATTTAATTTCATAAAACTTTGTTATATATTTTGGAAATTCATGTCTAAAGCATTAAAAGCTATCAGGGGGGGGGGAGAATCCTGGGTTTGTTTATTTATATATCATTTTATTATTTGTATAAATAATTGAAGCAGGTAAACATATCTAATACTCTTTCCTCTTCCTATTTTCCCCACAACAGCCCTGTGAGGTGGGTTGAGTTGAAAAAGAGAGTGACTGGCCCAAAGTCACCCAGCTTATTTTCATTCCTAAAGTGAGACTAGGACTCACTATCTCCTGGTGATTGGCCAAAGCCCAGCCAGCTTTTTATGTCTAAAGCAGGACTAGAACTCACTAGAACTCCTAATAATTCTGCCAAAGTCATCCAGTCAAATTTCATGCCCAAGGTGGGACTACAATTCACCATCACCTGGCTTCTAGCTAGGTGCCTTTACCAGTTGTAGAAGAGAAACAAAAAAAATATATACAGGTGTTTACTTTTGACTCTGTTCTCATGTCTTTAATTCTGGCCCTGTCATTATCAGCACTCAACTATATATCGGACATTATATACGGTATATCGGACATTAACACAATCAAGCGAGTCCAGAGGTATTTCACAAGAAGAGTCCTCCACTCCTCTGCTCACAATAGAATCCCTTATGCCGCCAGGGTTGAAATTTTGGGCTTGGGCAACCTAGAACTACGCCGATTAAGGTCTGATCTAGTACACAAAATTATCCGCTACTACGTCCTACCTGTCAATGACTACTTCAGCTTCAGCCACAATAATACGTGAGCAAAAAATGGATACAAACTGAAGGTAAACCGCTCCAAACTCGATTGCAGAAAATATTCAGCAACAGATTGATCAATGCCTGGAATGCATTACCCGAATCTGTTGTTACATCCCCAAACCCCCAAAACCCTAAAACTTTAACAAATTGTCTAGCATGGACCTCACCCCATTCCGAAGAGGTCCGTAAAAGGGGGGGGGGGTTTCATAAGGGCACCATCGTGCCTTCCGTCCCTGTCCTACTGTCCCCGTTTATTCGTACTCATTTCCTGTGTTCATGTCCATGCTTATACCTATACCTGTTATCTCGTACATGTTTGACAAACTAAATAAACAAACAAATAAAATGAAATAAATAAAACCTCCCATGGGAATGGAGACCATAACAGAATTCTCCATCTTGTGGTTTCCCACCACTTCCCCCCCAAAGAACGTCTCTGAAACTTGGCACAAAGTTAACACGGGAAAAACGGGGAGCGTTTAGAATGAAGGATTTCAATAAGGCAAACGCATTAGATATTATTTAAGTTCTTCGCGTGGCCAATGATTTACAAGGCAGGCAGAATGGAAGTCTCTTGTTTCTGCATCTCCCACCCTGCCCCTCAATCCTGTCTAAAAAAAAAAAGGCCTCTGCATTCTTGTTCCTTCATCTTTGCCTCATTTCTCTCCCTCTGCCAAATTGCAAACGGTAATTAGGGAGCTGAAATGCTCACAAATGATTAGCCTTCTGTTTCCAATTAAGGAAAAAGTTCTCCCACCCTGACCAGATTCACATTGTTCTCGGTGCACTTAACGCTTCTTAATGTTTCCTGTTGGCAAAATGCGTATTTCTAAGAACGTCTGGAAGTTTTTCTGTTAGCGCTAGGCTGGGAGGTTCCACCCTGGTACCCGTTTCATTTTGCCAGACGGAAGGTATTTTGAAAGGCAGCCAAAAAAAGGAATTTTCTTTTTTTAATCCGAACATTTAATGAAAAAGCATCAAACAATACCCCAATTAAGGAGCCACTCACTCAGACGGTAAACAACCTAATTAAGGAAGCACCAGGAAAACTCCCACCAATGCTCACAGGGAAAGCTGCTTGTATAGCAACAGAGAGCAAACCCCTACTACCTTCTGCCACTGATAACGTTACCTAGTTGGGTCTTGAAACGTCTGCAAGAAGACAACTAAGCTTTGTACCAAATGTTTTACAGATGGCATTTTGCACCGGCAAGATTGGCCAAAATGTATAAAGATAGATCTGCTAAATGTTGGAAATGTAATCAACCATCGGGTACATACTATCATATGTGGTGGACTTGCCCAAAAGCTAAAAATATTGGACGAAAATACGCACTTGGTTGGAAAAAAATGATAAAGCAGCATATAGACTTGAAACTAGAAATATTTTTGTTGGGCATCCTACCAGAAAAAGATGATAAAAATGCTATATATCTGGTTTTACATCTATAATAACTGCAGCCAGAATTGTACAGTATTTGCACAACAATGGAAAAATGATAAAATTCCATCAGATGAGAATGTAATTAAGAAAGTATCCAGAATGCGCAGAAATGGACAGACTAATGCTTACTATTAAGGATAAAGAAGGAACTGAATATTTGACGTGGGATGTATTTTAATCAATGATGAGACAATAGGAACAGAAGTTAGAAAGTAGAAGATATAAAAAGAGGAAATAGTAATGTGGAGAGAATTTGACAAAGATGCTGTGCATTATTGCAATTATATTAATATATAGTTATATTAACATTATTGTGAAGAATATAATAACCAATATGAGGATTATGACTGTTCAAATAACTGTATGGAAATACAGTTTGACGGAAATGGAAAGTAATATAAATAAAACAAATTAAACATGAAAAAAAGAAGACAACCAAGCTCAGAGCACGAGGGACCCCTCCGTCCTCCTCCTTTTCCTCTCTGCACACCCCACTCCCTTCGGGCACTGTTGACGGTATTTAGTTGGGTAATGAAATGTCTGTCAGAAGACAATCAAGCTCAACAAGGACCCCAAAGTCCTCCTCCTCTCCACACATCCCGCTCTCTTCTAGCCCTGATGATGTTACCTACTTGGGTATTGAAACATCTGAGAGAAAACAACTACGCTCAGAGAGCACCAAGGATCCCACAGCCACCCTTCTTCTCCACCTCCACTCTGCAAACCCCACTTCCTTCTTACACTGATGATGTTACCTAGCTGGATAATAAACATCTGCAAGAAGCTCACAGAGCACCAAGGACCCTACAGTTCAAGCTTGAGCTACAAACATTCTTTTATATTAGAATCAAAAAAAGCCGATCAGAATGGGCCACCAAAAAAAGCAACCGACACAATTCTATACTATTTCAGCCTGATTTGATGACTGCAGGCAGGTGGGCAGAACAAGTTTTAATTTCAGTTCGTTTGCAAAGTTTTGGGAATAAACTCACAATGAATATCAGCTTGGATATCTTGCTTCGTGTCACTAATGGGTGTCTACCTCTCTGCATACCTGGGATTTCAGTCTGGTGAATGGGATGGGAATAATAATAAGCCCAAAATTCCAGCTTTTAAGGTTTTTATAGCTGCAGTGGTCAGTTTTTGGCCACATACGGATAAAGGTAAAGGTAAAAGTTCCCCTCGCATATATGTGCTAGTTGTTCCCAACTCTAGGGGGCGGTGCTCATCTCCGTTTCAAAGCCGAAGAGTCAGTGCTGTCCGAAGACGTCTCTGATCATGTGGCCAGCATGACTAAACGGCGAAGGCGCACAGAACGCTGCTCCCTTCCCACCAAAGGTGGTTCCTATTTTTCTACTTGCATCCTTTACGTGCTTTCGAACTGCTAGATTGGCAGAAACTGGGACAAGTCATAGGAGCTCACTCTGTTACGTGGCGCTAGGGATTCAAACCACCGAACTGCCGACCTTTCTGATCGACAAGCTCAGCGTCTTAGCCACTGAGCCACCACGCCCCTTTACAGTACAATATAACATAGTACAATATATGGTACAATATAACAAAATATTCCAACCCCCTGCCTAGGCAGGAAATTCTATACCGTTTCAGATAAATGGCTATCCAACATCTTCTTAAAGACTTCCAGTGTTGGGGCATTCACAACCTCTGGAGGCAACTTCTGTTCCACTGATTAATTGTTCTAACTGTCAGGAAGTTTCTTCTCAGTTCTAAGTTGCTTCTCTCCTTGATTAGTTTCCACCCATTGCTTCTTGTTCTACCCTTGGGTGCCTTGGAAAATAGTTTGACTCCCTCTTCTTTGTGGCAACCCCTGAGATATTGGAACACAGATGACTTGCTCCCTGGAAACAAATACTGTGGGGGGTAAGGCACCCCTAGGGGTGTGGATTCTGTTAAGATACAATCTATTGTGCCTTAAAGTGGCTCCTACCGTACGGCCTTAAAATGGCTTCTACTGTACAGTGCTGTGGAGTTGCCATGGTAACGGCTTCACAGTGCTCCACAAGGGGGCTCCCTCTGGTAAACGGGAAAATCCAACATTAGGAATTGTGG
The DNA here is from genome assembly GCF_964273705.1 of Natrix helvetica. Lineage (NCBI taxonomy): Eukaryota > Metazoa > Chordata > Lepidosauria > Squamata > Natricidae > Natrix > Natrix helvetica. Next base: position 8,142,311 of record NC_138564.1, read on the forward strand.
CAACGTTCATGGAAGGAGAGTTGGGATAAATAAATAAGCGTGCAACACCGTGTTATCAGCTAGTAGTCTTCAAAATTCCACACATACTACAGGGACCTGTTATTTACTACAAAGAGAATTCTGCAGGATTACATTTCCACAGTTAAAAGGGTATCGGTTCCTGTTGCAAGTCATGGCACTTGAGCTGGAAGATCTTACTATCTATAAAGCGACTGTAAACACGAGTCACAATTACAAAAGAAAGCTCAAGCCTGATTATTTAGCTTCAATAGAAAAAGCCAGAAATCCTTCGTAATTGGCCCGTAGAGCATCTGATTGTTATAGCAACAACTCCTCCTCTTGCCACTTTATCTGGTATGAAATAAATGAGGGATCAAAATGTGTTTGAAGTCGTATATAGAAAATAAACGGAAATAAATAAATAAAAGACACAGGTTATTGCATTAACTATGGTAAAGAGAAAGAGGAGAGGAAAGTTACCAAAAAGATTTATACCAATAATATGCGTGGTCAATGAAAGAAAGACCATAAAATTTCCTTTTTCTGATGGATATATAGAAAAATCAATTTAGTGTAGTAGTCAGGGTGCTGGCCTAGAAACCAGGAGACAGTGAGTTGTAGTCCCACCTTAGGCATGAAAGACAGCTGGATGACTTTGGGCCAATCACCAGGAGGCTGGGAGCTATAGTCCCACCTTAGTCACGAAAGCTGGCTGGGTGGCTTTGGGCCAATCACCAGGAGACGGTGAGCTCTAGTCCCACCTTACACCGGAAAGACATGTGGGTGACTTTGGGGCAATCACCAGGAGATGGTGAGCTCTAGTCCCGCCTTAGTCATGAAAGCCAACTAGATGATTTTGGGCTAATCACCAGGACATGGTGAGTTCTAGTCCCCCCTTAAGCTTTGGGTCAATCACTCTCTCAGCCCAACCCACTTCACAGGTTTGTTCTTGTGGGGAAAACAGGAGGAAAGAGTATTAGGTATGTTCTTGAGTTGCTTGAAAAGTAATAAAGGTGGAGCAAGTTACAAAAAAGATGGGACTGGAAAGAGATAGTCAGGAGAAATGACTCTTCCTGGAGAAAGGAGCTTCACTCATTGAATTGAGTCTCTGTCCAAGGTCCTGAAATATCTGGGTTTTTTAAAATGTCATCTTTGTCTTTGAGATCCTTAGAAGGTATCAGAATTGCTTTGTTGTGATACATAGGTACAACATTCTAGTGCTGTGATTCTCAACGTCACGATGGCAGGAGGTCTTCAACTCCCAGAATTCCCCAGCCAGTTTGCTAAAGATTGACATAAAGCATAGACCGGTAGTCCTAATCTATCTAACAAGCTACCACTTGTTCAGTGACCATTCAGCGTTATAAGGATGCTGGGGAAAAAAGACACCGGTGACCAGTCCTCAAGTTCTGGCCATCACAACATTCCCACAATAACAATGCACAATCACGATTCATCGGTAACTGATTCATCGGTAATCTTAAAATCGCCGTTTGAGAACCTCACACAATCACGTTCCGTCAATGGGGAAACCAGCAGGATGTCCTAAGGTGCAGTTGCATGATGTTGTGTTTAACGACCCGTGATTTGCTTAACAATCGCAGTCAGAATTGATGTTGTCAGTCAGCATGGACACGTGACATTAAGCGAAGTATCCACACCACTTAAGATTCTTAAGAATATGTGAACCTAGCACAATTTGAGTAACGAACTTTTTAATGTTTTATCATGTCTTTCAATCAATACCAATTCAAGTAGAAGCCACATTAAAAGGAAACTTTCCCCATGCAATTATTTTTAATATATTGATAATGACACCGTACGATGTTAATGCACTTTAGATAAGAAAGGGTCCTATGTCAAACAAGATAGAAAATTTAAAAATTTATTTGATTTCATTTTCCCAAGCACAAACTGGCATTGGTTACACTAAAACTTGTTAGAAGTGTTTTAAAACAGGCTTACATAAAATCTAGACAAAGTTTTGGTAGACACAAGGTATTTACAGATTCATATGTACAAAATAAAACACACAGATGGCAAGGCCTCAGTTCCCTTCTACCAAGAAGAGAAAAACCTTTCTAAATATAGCAAGTTGCCACAATGTGAAATATGGTAAGTGGCTCTAAAATTTTCCCCCATAGCGGGAGAGAAACAACTAACAATCTTCAACAGCTTACCATTAGGATAAAAGAGCAATAAGGGCATCGAGAAATTTGCTCCTGTCTTCCATTTTCAATTCGATTACTAAAAGAATAAAGGAAATAAGTGTCAGGGAGATAATTCATTACTTCAGACAAAAAATGACTATCCAACATCTTCTTAAAAGCCTCCAGTGTTGGGGCATTCACAACTTCTGGAGGCAAGTTCTGTTCCACTGATTAATTGTTCTAACTGTCAGGAAATTTCTCCTCAGTTCTAAGTTGCTTCTCTCCCTGATTAGTTTCCACCCATTGCTTCTTGTTCTGCCCTCAGGTGCCTTGGAGAATAGCTTGACTCCCTCTTCGTGGGGGCAGCCCCTGAGATATTGGAAGACTGCTATCATGTCTCCCCTGGTCCTCCTTTTCATTAAACTAGACCTACCCAGTTCCTGCAACCGTTCTTCATATGTTTTAGTCTCCAGTCCCCTAATCCTCTTTGTTGCTCTTCTCTGCACTCTTTCCAGAGTCTCCCCATCTTTCTTTTACATTTTTTTACATTTTAAGTATAATCCTTATTGTCATTGTACTTAAATGCAATGAAATTGGATACATATTGTACATACTTTTGAACGTTTTTTAACAACTATGGCAAGAAAGGTGGCAAAATGGGACAAAATTCAATTAACAAGCTGTGGTTGTTAAGTTGAGGACTACCTGCATATGCATGGAAGTGAGCATGAAAGCTTTCAGTACAAAAAGAAACCGAACTATTTAAACATCTAGGGTGGGAGAGAAACTTGGACGTTACCTTTAAAAAGAATATTTTGACCAAAAAAAAAACAACTTATCAGGACATATGAAGAATCAGTTCAAAATTTATAGCTCCAAGGAATTTGACTCACTAGACATGTCAAAGTGGTTGTGTAAAGTCCGGGAATTGGTGTTTTCGGCAGCTTTTTCAAACGCTCTCCCAAAAAAGCTAGAAAGAGAGAACAACGCATCTTGGTGAGATACTTGCAAACTACGTTTCCGATCTCACTCGCCACTCATTACTAGTCTCCATGCTGGAGCCCGTAACATTCCAGAAGTTCCATTCTGTCGCTGGGACAGTTGCTCTTAGTAGGCCTATCTTCACCCCACTCCAAAAAGAATTTGAGATCAAAGAGACCCTCCTGCAGGTTGGGAATAATCAGACAAAGCCCTTACTTTTTTTTGTCGGAGCTTTCTGTGTGAGGCGGGGTCCCAACCATGATCACCGTCCCTTGCTCGAGATTCATGGGGGCAGCCATAACCATGGGCAGCAGTTTGCAGCGCTTGTTTCTGGTCTTTAAAAAAAAAAAAGAAATCAGAAAAGGGGTTTAAAGTCTAAAAGGATTAGACGAAGCTCAAAGGCGGAATCTTAAAACCAACGTCCTGGGTTTGGGGCGCTGGCTTTTGTTTGAAGTACAGACGAAGGACAAATTTGAGGATTAAAGCTATCTGAGGAAGATTTGCAGATAGAAGAAAAGGCTGGAGAAAGATGTGACTGTTCAGAATCCTAAACAGACTTTGCTTCCACTGACTGCCCTCGCAGTCTCGTTGCACTGTTAATTTTGAAGTTTTTTTTTTAAAAAAAATCTCCCTTGCTTTTAAAACGGAGACTGACATACCTCGCAACCATAAAAATAGTTTGGGACAATTTAAAATGCTTTTAAGATGCCACCCGCAATAGTTATCCATGTAAAGTTAGCACCAGATTATAGCGGATGGATGGATGATATAGACAGCATCCTAAAAAGCAGAGACCTCCCCCTGCCAACAAAAGTGTGTCAAGGCTATGGTTTTCCTAGTTGCAATGGATGGCTGTGAAAGTTGGACCATAAGGAAGGCTGAGGGCCAACGAATGGAGGCCTTTGAACTCTGGTGCTGGAGAAGACTCCTGCGAGTGCCTTGGACTGCAAGGCCATCCAACCAGTCAGTCCTAGAGGAGATCCACCCTGACTGCTCTTTAGAAGGCCAGATCCTGAAAAGGAAGCTCTTTGGCCACCTAATGAGAAGGAAGGACTCCCTGGAGAACAGCCTCATGCTGGGAATCCTGCATTTTTCTTCTTATTTCATTGTCTTTCATGCTTATTTTAAAGCACTGAATAATTTAATTTAGGGCCAAACCAGGCAGGATGTTAAAACAGTTAATGTGTATATTTTATTTTTATTTTATTTTTTAAAAAAGGCATTCCTGGAGTGTATTACAGAAATGACATCATGTAGGAAGTCTGTAATTTTTAGTTTTTCACCCAATCCTTATGCAATCTCAAGGAAACTTCCTCTTTACAAAATAGTGCGTGTGTGTGTGTGCATTAAGAGAAAGCATTGATACTTCTCTTTTTTTTTTAAAGCAAACTTTATGGTGTCTGAGTGATATCTACTTTGGGCATTGTTCAGGATATTTTTGGTTAATATGGCTTAAATGTCATGCTTCCAAAAAAAGATGTTAATGGAGGCTGCATAGTAAATGAATAGGTTACTTACAGAAGAAACGAAGGATTTAAGCAGGCACTTGGTGAGCAGACATAAGGATATTGGCCTGGAGAATAATTTCACATCTGGGGTACCCTGGAAAAGAAATATTTATAATTAGGTAAATGGATGGCTGGATAGAAAATTAAGATAGATGATGGATAGATAGATACCTTATTTTTCGGAGTATAAGACGTACCCTTTTTCCTCAAAAGAGGCTGAAAATCTGGGTGCGTCTTATACACTGAATACAGCATTTTTTGCCTAATGAAACCCCGCCCCCTTCACCAAAATGGCCAGGCAGAGCCTGTAGGAGGCTTTCAGAGAGCTCCTGGGGGCTGGGGAGGGCAGAAATGAGTGAAAAACGGGCCGTTTTTTGTTCAATTTTGCCCCCCAGCCCTCGGAGCACTCTACAAGCCTCCAAAAGGCTATTAATGCCTTTTTTTGAAAAAAAAATGGGCCCGTTTTTGCGCAAAACAGGCCGTTTTTGGGAGGTCTGCAGAGTGCAAAAACTTTTTTTTAAAAAAAATTGCCTCTTCAAAACTTTGGTGCATGTTATACTCTGAAAAATACGATAGATAGTTAGATGATAGATGGAGCGAGATGGATGGATGATAGATGGAGATAAATGACAGATATTTAGATAATAGATACACAGTTGATAGATAATAGACAGATGGATATATAGTAGATACGGTAGATAAATATACAGATAGATAGATAGATGATAGATAGATAGATAGATAGATAGATAGATAGATAGATAGATAGATAGATAGATAGATAGATGACAGACAGACAGACAGACAAGACACACAGACTCACTCACACACACACACACAGAATAGTATAGAATGGAAAGGAGAAAGGTGTGAGTGCAAGGGGATGTTCACCTCCATGAGGTAGCAATACAGGAACGGTCCCTGGTTGATGACAAGGTTGGTGCAAATGCAGCTGGCCACCGTCTGCTGGATGGCGCACAGCTGCTTTTTGGCCAGCTGCAGTCCTTGAAGCAACTGGTCAAGATTACCCCTGGAAGGAGAAGACACTGCTTTTACCCAGAAGGAAAATCATTCATAAGATTCTTAGGAAATGTTTCCTTAGTATCCCCTTAGTGAGAAGGCTCATCAGCAGGCCAATATTGGTAACTTGCTAGCTGGACAATATCTACAATTGAGGTTCAAACCCAACATTTCTGGAGCAATTAGGAAGAAAACCAGGGTGGATAAAAATCAATGATTTATGTATGTATGTATGTATATAATTCAGATTTTTAAAAAATTTAAATCAGATTTTTAAAAAATTTAAATCGAATTTTTTATTATTTTTATCAAGTTTATTTTAATAAAATGCTTTTGGAGTAAAAATCTATCTAAAGATTGTTTTCTATTTAAGACACATTAATAATTTAGTTTATTCAGCATGAAACGGAGCTCAGTTATGCAGCACGAAGGCTGTATATTCTACAATATTGGGACTGTCAGTGAGTCAACAGCGGGTCAGAGGAAGAGACGCTGAAGGACAGAGATTACAGTTGCTCTTTAAAAATTATGATTTAAATCGAGTCAGTTGAAATCAAGCCTTTTTACCAGTGATTTAAATCTTGATTTAAATCAAATCCATCCTGAAGAAAACATCCAAAATTTTGCAGAACTCCTACCATTAGTTAGTCATTATTATACAGGTGTGTGTGTGTGTGTGTGTGTGTGTGTTGAATCTGAGTAAAATAGTTTCTGATATTCGATAAAAGGCATCATTATCAGAAACTAGCAATACAGGTAATCCTTGACTTGCAGCCACAATTGAGCCCAAAATTTCTGTTGCTAAGTGAGATATTGGTAAGTGAGTTTTGCCCCGTTTTTCGACCTTTCTCGCCACTGTTGTTAAGTGAATTCCTGCAGTTGTTAAGCCAGACCCTCATCCCATGACCGTAACAAGGTCTGTTGCTATTGCTTAGATCGCATTTGCAATGTCTAGCAATCATCAGCACATTTGCCTCTAATTCCTAGTAATAAGTAGCACAATATGCCATACAATATTTACCGTATTTATCGGAGTATAAGATGCACCTTCCCCCCCCAAAAAAAGAGGGTGGAAATGTTGGTGCATCTTATACACCAAATACAGCCATTTTTGGCCTCCTGAAGCCCCGCCCCTGCATCCCATTTTTGTGAAACGTAGGCGTTTTTGTCCTCCCCTAGCCCCCAGAAGCACTCTGCAGGCTTCAAGCAGGGATGGGGGAAGGCAAAAATGCCCCCGTTTTTGCAAAAAACGGCCCATTTTTCACAAAAACAGGGGCATTTTTGCCTCCCCCCCGGCCTGCTGAAGCCTGCACCTCGTGCAATGAAATTAAATGCCAATCTTCAGTGTACATTATGTCAGATCTTATACTTTGGATCTTCCGGGCTGCCACACTTAATGGAAGGGCACATTACCTGGAAAGACTATCCAAAGCCTTGATGAAATTATCAGTTTGGCTCTCCTCCCTTTCCATGTTTTCCATCAACGCCGCCGTGGCATACACGACGTCACTGGCTAAAAACTTATTTTTAAAACCAAAATGGACGCTGAAGGTTTGCACTCTCAGATCCTTCATTCTGAAAAACAAAAACGAAGTCAATGGAGCTTTTCAAACAACCCCACACTGTGGCAAGCCGTAATGTTTGGCTTTTTGTATTAAATGTTGTTGTTTAACTGATAAAGTTTTCATCTTTTACGATTGTAAGCCACGGAGCTATCGTGAGGTAAGATGGCCTATAAATTTTGCCAATAAATACATGTATGAGAACATCAGCTCAGAATTCTGTATCATTAAAAAAAAAGTGACAGATTTTATTTTCCTGGGCTCCAAGATCACCGCAGATGGGAAGCCAAGAAAGTAAAAGAGGCTTGCTCCTGGGGAGGAAAGCGATGGCAAATCTAGACAGCATCCTAAAAAGCAGAGACATCACCCTGCCAAGAAAAGTGCATCTAGTCAAGGCGATGGTTTCTCCAGTTGCAATGGATGGCTGTGAAGGATGGGCCATAAGGAAGGCTGAGCACCAAAGAATGGAGCCCTTTGAACTCTGGTGCTGGAGAAGACTCCTGCGAGTCCCTTGGACTGAAAGGTGATCCAACCGGTCAGTCCTAAAGGAGATCAACCCTGATTGCTCTTTAGATTGCCAGATGCTAAAGAGGAAACTCAAAGACTTTGGCCACCTAATGAGAAGGAAGGACTCCCTGGAGAAGAGCCTCATGCTGGGAACGATGGAGGGCAAAAGAAGAAGGGGACGGCAGAGAAGGAGGTGGCTGGATGGAGTCACCGAAGCAGTCGGCGTGAGCTTCAATGGACTCCAGGAGATGGTAGAGGACAGGAAGGCCTGGAGGAACGTTGTCCATGGTGTCGCGATGGGTCAGGCACGACTTCGCAACTAACAACAACAACAAAAAGGTATATTTACCCAAACTTATTTGCAGATTCCTCAATGATTTCCCGAAGATTCTCTTTCAAGGACATATCCATGGAATGAAATTTCTGTTTGACTTGCTTTAAAGGCAACCTTAAGAAAAACAAAATAAGGAAGTAAGTACCTGGGGAATGACGGCAGGAACACTTCCCAAAAGATTCATCTGACACACCGAACTAAGACACTGCCAATCTCTTCCTGTTTATCTGCTAAATAGTCCTCAGCTTACAACACTTCATTTAGTGTTTGTTGTTGCAACGGCACTGAAAGGAATGTCTTAGGACCATTTTCCACACTTAACAATTGCAGCATCCTTATAGTCACATGGCAACTGTCTGCCACAACTAAGGAAGGAGATAAGCAATCCCTTGGCTGGGAGCCCAGAAATCTATCTCTACGAAACAAGGCTTGAACTCATGAAATTCTCTCAATCTTTCTCTACGGCTGGATCAGTAAATTGATTTTTTTTTTCTTTTTTCAATACCCAGCTCTCCCGATTAACTCACCCCATGTCAGCCAAGAATTCTTGCAACCTCTTCTGGCCTTGAACAGACCAAAGCTTGAAGCTGGCAGACGTGTAACAAGTATTGCAGAGACTTTCGTACAGAGACCAATGCTGATAAAGGGCAAGGCACAAGCTAAGGCCGTCAAGAATTAAGGGTGAATAATTGTGATCGGGATTGGAGTGGTGGGAATATATCTGCTGAACAAAACAAAACAACAAAAAAAAGCAAATACCGTAATTTTCGTTCTCTAAGACGCACCGGAGTATAAGGCGCACCATGATTTTGAAGAGGTAAATTAAAAAAAATTTTTTTTTTGCATTCTGCAGGCCTCCCAAATCCTCTGCACACCTCGGTTTTTTTTTAAAGGGCATGCAGAGCTTTGAGAGTCTTGTAGATTGCTCCTGGGAGCTGGGGGGGGGGGGCAAAAACAAGCCTAAAACCACCCATTTTTTGCAAAAAAACAGGGCATGCAGAGGCTTTGGGAGGCTTGTAGATTGCTCCGGGGGGGCTGAGGGAAACAAAAACGAGCAAAAAACAACCCATTTTTCCGCTCGATTTTGCCCTCCCCAGCCCCCAGGAGCATTTTGCAAGCCTCCCAAACCCTCTGCACATCCATTTTTGCAAAGGGGTGGGGTGGGGTTTCGGTAGGCCAAAAATGCTGTATTCAGTGTATGAGATGCAGCCAGATTTACACCCTCTTTTTTTGGGGGGGGGGGGTGCGTCTTATACTCCGAAAAATACGGTAATTTTTCTGCGGACCACCAAAGTTTTCTCGCAGACCACCAGTTGGTGATCGCTGATCTGGGCCAATGACTTCGCAGTGAAACTTCAATGTGTGTGTCAAGTTGCACCTGACGTCCCGAACAATTTCTACCACCCTTTGGAAGGATACTCATATTCGAAGGCGATTCTCATGCAGTCGATAGAAAGGGAGTTCTCTTCATCCCCATTGCGATGATTATGCCGCGTGACGTGACGCTGGAGAGTCCCGACGTCTGTGACGTACTTCATTCTTCCATGAAAGAAAAATAAAGACCATACATTATACTGATTGATGGGAGTCGCGGTTCCCGCGCCTCTTTTTCTACCTCGAAGTTCAGGAAACGAAAATGTTTTCTGGGAAAATGTTAGGAAAGAGTTTATTTTGGAAAGATTTAGGTTCCCATACGGAACACATTCTTGGCTCAAGAAATACCATGAAATTCAGGGGACGAGCCAATGATTTTAAAAGGGGGTGTCAACTTTTTCACTTACTGAGTGATTCTGTCTTGGATCCACTGGTCTGTTAGTCCAACAACAGCCCACCTTATAACAACAAAAAAGAATAGACTTGCACATATTCCTTTTTCCTGGCAGGAAGTCATCGACTTGCGACAGTTCATTTAGTGACCATTTAATGTTACAACAGCACTGAAAAAAGTGACTTAGGACTGTTTTTGCAGGAGCTCCATGATCACATGATCAAAAGTCAGATGCTTGGCAAGTCGTTCATGCTTATGACCATTGCTGTGTCCCAAGGTCATGTGATCACCATGCATGCACGCGCACACAGAGGAAGTGATCACATGACCTTGGGACACAGCAATGTTCTCTATTCAATATAAACCCTTCCGTTCCCCACCATCCACCAGTCAGAGCTGAAAAAGCTTCCTGGATGAGAAGTGAAACATCTTTTTTTTAAAAAAAAGAACCCCCATCAGAAAATCCAGTTGCCTCTTGAAAAAATACCTTTGGGACAATTAGCAATATCATAAACAAGATGTCAGGGATCCAAGTAACACCCCCTAATGAAAGAAGAGTTTCGAGGCTTGTGCTCCTTCATATTGCTAATTTTATGAGAGATGTCCTATTGGCACATCTGGGAAAATCCGAATCTGAAAGCTTCCAAGTTTTCCCCACCAAAGCCCCTGCCCAGCACATGGTCCAATAAGGCACTGTTCTAACTGGAGACGCCTCCCAGTCACACCACTCCAGGTGCAGGGTAGGGTGTCCTTGATTCTCTGAGAAATTAATGCCGTTTTAACTATATATCTCCCATTCTCCATATAATCCGCCCCCCTCTCGTTTTCCCACAGTAGAAAATGTGGCAGGCCTGAAGGCCCAATGTAAAAGATGGCTTCCAGGCATAATATAAGACTACCTACCACAGCATGTCGTTCAAGTCTTTGGACATTATCCACGCCAAATCAAACATCATCATGGCAGACTGTAAAAAGGGGAAATGATGAAGTGATCAGCATAAAGAGGAAACTGTTCGGAGCCATCAAGAAAACACTTTTTTTGAGGGGGGGGGAAACCAAATATTGGAATTTTGAAATATGTATCCCACTAAAAAGAGGTGGGATGTAAAATCATAAATATGAAAGATGTTTATTGGAATGTAATCATCAACACCAGCAAATATTAAGTGAAGTGTGCTCAGATGCTGAAATACATCATGTAAATTAACTGGGGAGCGCGGAAAGGAAAGGTAGAGGTAAGGAGAAAGAGAAGAGGAGACAGGAGAGAGGGAAATAGAAGGGAGAGGAGAAGTAGGAGAGAAAGAAGGAGAAAGATAACTCCTTTACTTAAAAAAAAGTAATGAATCGTACTGTGAAGAGGAGATTCAATACGTACTGATGTCCCGTGATATTCATACTGTTCATAGTCAAAAAGAATTTCTTGCCTAAATAAAGAGGAAAGGGGAAAAATCAGCAACATGATCTGCTATGATCATAAACAGAAATATGTGTTCTGACCGAGGCTTCCTGAGAGCATGAAGCAAACTCCATGTCACGACAAAAACCCCTTTTATTAATTTACTGTCAATTCTGTTCATTCACATCCAGCAAAGTCTTTCAAGAGAGGATTTACAGTCACAGTCCTTCTCTGGCTTGGAGAGCTGCCAGGCCGATCTCTGCAGAACTTGGCAAGGAGTCTCAGAGAGTCACAAACCAATTAAGCGAACTAATGGTCTCCTGCAAACTCCCCTCCCCTTTTGCTCCTCTTTTATTTCCTCTGGGAGGGGCCATTCATCGTCCACCTGTAGCCTTACTCTCAAGTCGACCCTCGTTCCTTAGCTGTTCCCTTCCTCTGGCAGCTCTGCGCATGCACATGCGCACACTGGGAACAGGCTCCAGCTGTTCTTCTGCCTCACTAATGTCTGACTCCGAAGGCAGCTGATAACTGCCAGACAGCCTTGGCCCAATCTCTGCCTCTGATTCAGAGCCCTCATCAGAGCCTTCCCCAGACTCCAGGACTGGCCCATGTTCCTCCCCAACCTCCTCACTGTCTGAATCTGTTGCCAGTTCCCCTGGCTGCTAGCGGGCCACAACAATATCCAGTAAGCAGATAGCTTGGGTCCCATTTACCTGCGTGCCTCCCACTCTCTTCTTTCACGCCTTTTCATTGTTCTTTCTACCACTTCCTATGGAGAGATTACGATAAACAATGATCAATACCCTAAAAATAAATAGAATTGATTCAATGTGGACAAGAAGTGTAACATTTGACAATGAAACAATTTTAACTTAAAAAAAAAAACATTCCTTAAAAGGTAAAGAGTTACAACTTGAGTTAGTTTCAAACGATACAACATAGCCATGAACAAGGGAGCAAATATTTTTAAAAATCACTTGTGAGATTCGTATACTTTGTTGCATCTTCTTTTTCTTAGCACAGCCACTGTTAAATTATCCTAATCTATAAATATGACTTTCCTTTCAAATGCCGTTTTGTTTTAATTTGCTCAAATCTAACCTCTTCAAATCGTCTCCGTTTTTCGGCAGGCTCTGATCCATCGCTTTCATTCCCAGAATCCTCCTCTTCCTCCTCCCTGAAAATATCGTCATAGGCAGGAACCTCGAGGTCATCATCTTGCTTGACCAAGAGTTTGACCTAGTAAAATTTAAATAAAACAACGGTAAAACCCAGTAATGACCTGGGTGAAAGATAAAGAGGTAAAGCAGATAGAATTTGTCATAGATTGTGGAAAATATTAGACTGCATGGAGAAGTATTTTACATTATACTAAATTTAAACTCCGTACTACAAAATGTAATCTCCACCTTTCCTCCAATTGCAGGACTGTCATGTACATTGGCAAACTGATCAGATATGTTTTTATCCCACTTTTACTATTTTTAGCCACCTAATACAGGTAGTCCTCGACTTACAACAGTTTGTTTGGTGACTGCTACAAAGTTACAACTGAAAAAAAAAGTGACAGGAGCGTTTTTCCCCACTTACAACCTTTTCAGCATCCCCATGGTCACATGATCAAAATTCAGACTTGGCAACTGACTCATATTTATGACAGCTGCAATGTCCCGGGGGCCTTTTGACAAGCACAGTCAGTGGGGAAACCGGATTCACTTAACAACCGGGTTACTGACTTATCAACTGCAGGGATTACTTAACTGTGGCAAGAAAAGCTGTAAAATGGGGCCCTTAACAAATCTCTCACTTAGCAACATAAATTCTGGGCTCAATGGTGTTTGAAAGTTGAGGACTACCTGTAATGAAAAACATCCCCAGATAGGAGACAGTCTTGAGTCTAAACAAAACATAGACAAAGGGAGTCAAGCTATTCTCCAAGGCACCTGGGGGCAGGACAAGAAGCAATGGGTGGAAACTAATCAAGGAGAGAAGCAACTTAGAACTGAGGAGAAACTTCCTGACAGTTAGAACAATTAATCAGTGGAACAGAAGTTGCCTCCAGAAGTTGTGAATGCCCCAACACTGGAAGTCTTTGAGAAGATGTTGGATAGCCATTTGTCTGAAACGGTATAGGGTTTCCTGCCTAGGCAGGGGGTAGGACTAGATGACCTCCAAGGTCCCTTCCAACTCTGCTATTGTATTGTATTGTATTGTATTGTATGCATATTTCCAGTAACTGATAATAAAAAGTCCAGCATCCCTAGTTATTATTAAATCACTCAGAAAATAACAGAGGATTCACAAATGAAAAATTCCCACAGTCCTGTAGAGGATATAACATTATAAGAACAAACCCCAAGAAACTGGGCCTCATTTATGACGTCAATATTTTATTTTTTCCCCTAAAAAAGGAGAACTTACTTGCGTCTCATTGTAAATGTTCACTACGTTGATAGGTCTATGTGTATCGCAAACAAAGAACAGAGTATCGTCTTCGGGTTGAAGGATTTCCAGCAGGTCAATGTTGGCCCCGCAGTTTAGGAGCACAAAATACTTGAACTGTAAACAAAAGCAAGTAGGTTGTGGAAATAAATTTGCATGAAAGGTTGTGTAAAATATATACAAAGTAGCAAAACTCTTGGGACTAGATACCAACAATTGTCCTTCAAGACAAATTTAAAAGTTGCCATTATTTTTTTTAAAAAATAGAATTTTAAAAGGATCTTATTTAAGGTCCATTTAGCATAATAGGATTTTCCAAACAAAATGTAGATAATGTACAGTAAATACAAAGGAAATTGTATTTCATTCTCCTTGTATGTATGTATGTATGTGTGTGTGTGTATACACACAAACACATCCCATTTATTATTATTTTTCCTTTACCTGATCCTTATGTTCTAGAAATGCTGTTTCCAGTTCTTGCCATCCAGATACTGGGACTAATGTATACTGCACATGATCACACTGGAATAAAGCCTGGAGAAAAATTAAGTCTAGATTTAAGAGCAAAGACTAATATTGTGGCTTTAGCTGAGTATGATACTACCAGCTTCCAAGCAAGTTTTACATATGTCAGCTATATTTAAAGACAAACAAGCTAGAATTGTAGTTTTATTAATCGCTCATGTTGTTTAACACTCTAATTTTGTATTTTTTACTATATTTAAGATAAATGATTTATAGGCTGGAAGGAAGTTGGCAATTCTCACGGAAATCATAATAATCACCAAAATCAGGCAAGGATGATTTTCTTTTCCCATTCTATAAAGTTGTTCAACTGACACAATTTTATTGATTTATATTAATATTAATGTGTACTAATTCATTTATCATTACAAGAGCATCCTGAGAGCAGTTTCTATAGGAAACATCTGGGATGTACTTGGAGACGATTGTAATTGAAAATTGTATATTTTTTAGAAAATAAGACAAACTCTCTCAATCACCTCATCCCCAACCATTGTCCCCAATTGCCCTACATGAAGGATACTGATAGTATATTCATTTGGAAATAATATTCATTGCATGCTTATTTACAGTTCCTTCATGCGGTGACCTAGTGGCTAAGACGCTGCTAAGGTCGGCAGTTTGAATCCCTAGTGCTGCGTAACGGAGTGAGCTCCCGTGACTTGTCCCAGCTTCTGCTAACCTTGCCGTTCGAACGCATGTAAAAAATGCAAGTAGAAAAATAGGAACCACCTTTGGTGGGAAGGGAACAGCGTTCCGTGCGCCTTCGGCATTTAGTCATGCTGGCTACATGACCACAGAGACGTCTTCGGACAGCACTGGCTCTTCGGCTTTGAAACGGAGATGAGCAACACCCCCTAGAGTCAGGAACGACTAGCATGTATGTGCGAGGGGAACCTTTACCTTACCCCATTGCACAATATTTTGTCACTTGTACACTCAAAATACTTGAAGGGCAGACTTACTTGGAGGATTTTACAAGCACATAACGCATCTATGTCCGAAGCCACCAGAAGCAGCACCCGCTGTAAGAAAATATAGATGTTAGAGAAAGTCCTCAACCTGTGACCACAACTGAGCCCAACATTTATGTTGCTAAGGGAGACATTTGTTAAGCGAGTTTTGCCTCATTTTGCAACTTTTCTTAACACATTTGTTGAGTGAATCCCTGCAGTCGTTAAATCAGTAGCACGGTTGTTAAGTGAATCTGGCTTCCTCCTGGACTTTGCTTGTCAATTTTCAATTTCCATTTTATATGATGTGAAGGATGTGTGTTTGTGTTTTTATTTTTACAGTTATAATGTACACTGAAAATGGCATTTAACTTTGTTGTACAATGACAATAAATTAAACTAAACTAAACACACACACACACCCAAAGCCCAGCTCCAGCCACCCTGGCAGAGGAAGGTCTGCCCCACCAAATCACCCCAGGGATGCAAAGCCTTTACAGGGAGGAATAAAATACCCATCCTCCCCAGCCACCAGTCCCAAAAACCCTGAGGGGGAACTCTTTCCTAGGCCCAGTCCAGCACTTGCGTCCTCTACAACAGCACCACCAGAGCAGCCCCAAAAGCTTGTTCAGGGTGGATTACAAGACCCATCCTCCACAGCCACCAGTCATTTTTTAAAAATCCCCCCCCTCCATCCCCCAAACAAATCCCTGTCTACACCCAAATGCCTCACCCCGACCCTGTGAACCCGATACAAACCAGCCTGAGGACTACAATACCCAGGGTGGACTACAATACCCAGGGTGGACTACAGCGCCCATCCTCCCCCTTTCAAGCATTGAAAGGAGGAAACCCTCGAAATCTCCCCAGGCCCAACTCCACTCCTTTCCCCCGGCACCCACCTCCCCGTCCCCTCAGCAGTGTTAAGCTTGCACAACAACCCGATCGGGTAGGCCCATGGGGGGGAGAGAAGCTTCTCAAGGCCGCGGACTACAAGCCCCATGCTCCGCAGCCGCCGTCCTCAAGCCTCCTCCTCCTCCTCCCGACCCCGAGGGGCTCCAGTCCCCTCTCACCTGGCCCACGACCACCTCGTAAAACTCCTTCCGAAAGTCTGTCAGGAACATGACCGGCCGGGAAAGGGAACAATGGCGGCGAAGAACGACCCGCTTCAAGGAAGGCGCCAAAGCAGCGCCTTTCCTCATTGGCCGGGAGCGCTCCGGAAACCGACCAATCGGAGACCGTAGGCTATCGATTTGACGTTCTGGAATGGGCGGGGTTACCGCTTCTCAGTCCCGCCCTCTTCTTCTCCGCCTGTCTCAAAGAGGCGGAGAGAGGAAGAGAGCGGGGTACGGTCTTTATAGTTTCAGAGGGAGACTTCCGGCTCTCAAAAGGCATCGTTCCATATGTGCTGGGCGAAGAGGGTGGAAATACGGTAGGCTTTTGTACATAATTGTAAAGAGGGAGGTGTCCCGTTCCATTCCAAGGCTTGAAATAATTGAATCAGAATGAATAGAATAGAATAGAATAAAATAACGGAACGGAACAGAACAGAATAGAAAGGGGAGGAGGAAGAGAAGGAGAAAGGGAGAACTAATTAAATCAGAATGCATAGAAAGAAACAGTTCTCTGTTTTTTAATTTCGTTTGGGGGGGGCAGACTTCTGTTAGGTTAAGGCTTCTGTCCATAACTAATAAATAAACAAGACTTCTATTTTTGTTTCTACACTTTTATGCATTCTATGGTGCTCTAAGGTATTTATATTCCGAACAGTACAATGTACAATAGCCCTCGACAGTAGACCTTGAAGAACGATCATAAGTCATATTTTTCAGTGTCTTTGTAACTTTGGTCACTAAACGAATTGTTGTAAATCGAGGGGTTGGACTAGATGACCTACATGGTCCCTTCCAACTCTGTTAAGCTGCCTGTAATTATCCCCATTCATTTTCCTAGTCCTACCCATAACGCTTAAACAGTACCGGTAGTAGATGTTGCAAAGCAAAACTTCTTAACTCTTGGGCCAGGACGGTCGCCCATCATTTTTTTCCCCTTTTCAGAACCAAAACAAAAACAGCCAGCATAGTAAGGGCTAACTGGTGGCCGCCATCTTTGTTGAGGGCATTCCCTGGCCTATAACGTCCCCCGCTCTCTGTCTGAGTTGATAAACCTCCTAAAGCAACCCTGGGTGATTTTTGAGGAAATCCATAAGGACGCTCCTGTATTTCAGAATATCTTACAGGAGACTCGATTGCTTCAACTACGAGGGAAAACAAGGATAGTTTTACGGTTCCGCCCGAGTCGTTTGCGAACAGCCGGAAAGAAAACATCGACGGATCGACGGCGCGAACTGCATTCTGGGAGGCGTAGTTTCTCCGCTCCTTTAAACTAAATCTTCCTGCCTGCTCTGCCCCGCAGAAACGTCCCATACTCCGAAGAGAGGACGGGGGTGTCTGTCTGATCCCCGTTTTGCTCCCCAGGAAGGCCGGATTTGGGGGGGATCCCGCGTAGCGAGGCCTGGGCCTAGGCCGAAGAGCGGCTCCCCGTCCGTCGCGAGAGACTTCCTAGCCGGGCGAAAAGCGGAGAAGCGGCTCGGTGGCTGCCGGTTTTTGGGGGGGACTCTTGGCCGGCTGGGAGTGGAGACCGGAGGAGGCGTCGCCAGCATGGTATAGGCCTCGGGATACCCCTCGGGGGGGGGGGGTCGAGGGAGGGCGAGATGTTGGCAGGGAGGGAAAATGCCGACTCATCTGGCCGGGATGGAGCTGGGCTGTCTGAAGCTGACGGGGTGGACTACAAATCCCATGCGGGCCCCCAGGCAGGCCTCATGGGCTGCAAATCCCACCCAGGGTTTGTGGGGTATAGAAATCCCATCTTGGCAGGGTGGGTTTCAAACCACATCTGGGGGTGGGGGTGGGGGGGATGGACTGCAAAACCCATGCAGGTGAGTTGGACTATATATATCCCATCCAAGTGGGAAGCCCCAGATAGGGAGAATGGACTTTCAAACTCCAACCAGAGGTTGGGTTGGGGGAGGGGGGCTACGAAACGCCAACCTGGTAGGATGGATTACAAGCCCTTGTTGAGGTGGTGTGGACTGCAAATCCCATGCGGGTGGGATGGACTACAAACCCATCCAGGAGTTGTGAGTACAAAACCCATTCTTGACAGGGTGGGTTACAAACCCCGTGCAGGCGAGTTGGGCTACAGATCCCATCCAGGAGGGATGGACTACAAAACCCCATCCCGTTAGGGTTAGGATCCAAAGCCCTTCCAGGAGGGGTGGACTACAAAACCTATGCAGGTGGGATGGAGTATAAACTTAACCTAGAGGTTGTGGGCTGTAAAACCCCATTCAGGCAAGGTGGATTACAGACCCCATTAAGGAAGGGCGACTACAAAGCCCATGCAGGCGGATTGGGTTACAACCCCCTTTGGGGTGGGTGAGTGAAACTACAAAACCTGTGCAGGCAAAATCGCCCTATGGGCAGAATGGATTGAAAACTCACTTGGGCATGATGGATTACGAAATCTATACAGGTGGCGTGGACTTCAAACCCCATCCTGGGAGGTGAGCTATAGACCCACTCCAGGTGTGGCAGGCTATAACCACATCTGGGGCAGAGACAGGATGGGGTTTCTATTAAGGTTTCAAAGGGAGGAGTAAAATGGGTGTTGATCCCATTTCTGTCCAATTTATTCCAATACAGGGAGTCCTCAACTTACAACAATTCATTTAGTAACTGTTCAAAGTTACAACGGCATGGAAAAATGTGACTTATGACAGTCTTTCACAGTTACGACGCTTGGCTCATAGGATCCAAATTCAGCCGCTTGGCAACTTGACTCATATTTATGACGGTTGCAATGTCCCGTGGTTATGTGGTCCCCTTTTGCGACCTACTGAGAAGCAAAGTCAATGGGGAGTCTCTTAACAACTACGTTACTAACTTATCAGTCGCAGTGATTCACTTAACAACTGTGCCAAGAAAGGTTGTAAGATGGGCCCAAACTCACTTAATAAATAACTCACTTAAAAACTGGAATTTTTGGCTCGGGAACTACCCTTATTTGTTTGCTTGCTTATTTGTAAAATTCATTGGCCGCCCATGGGCAGCTTACAATTGTAAAAGATTTTTAAAAAGATATAAATTAAAAACATAAATGAGTAGAATTGATTATGGCAAATAGATTGTGCTCGACTTAACGCTTCCTTCTTTTTCTTTTTTCCTTCAGTTTTCTTTCAACATGTTTGATCATCCCATCCCCCGCGTCTTCCAGAACCGCTTCTCCACACAATACCGCTGTTTCTCCGTCTCCATGCTCGCTGGCCCGAATGACAGATCCGATGTGGAGAAAGGCGGAAAAAGTATGCGCTGTTTGGCTTTGTTTTCAATTTGATTTACTGTAACTTTCCTCTCTGGCAGGCTGAAATAGCAATGATTTGGCCCATAGGTGATATATTTATTATGCATTTTCCTTTATTCTACATCACATTTCCAGTTTTGCAACAACACTGCTGTATTAAATCCTTTTTAAATTGGTAAGGCCACACTTGGAATCCTACATTCAGTTTTGGTCGCCACAATGTAGAAAAGATGTGGAGACTCTAAAAAGAGCGCAGAGAAGAGCAACGAAGTTGATTAGTGGACTGGAGGCTAAAACACATGAAGAACGGTTGCAGGAACTGGATATGTCTAGTTGAATGAAAAGAAGGACTAGGGGAGACATGATAGCAGTGTTCCAATATCTCAGGGGTTGCCACAAAGAAGAGGGAGTCAAGCTATTCTCCAAGGCACCTGAGGGTAGAACAAGAAGCAATGGGTGGAAACTAATCAGGGAGAGAAGCAACTTAGAACTGAGGAGAAATTTCCTGACAGTGAGAACAATTAATCAGTGGAACAGAAGTTGCCTCCAGAAGTTGTGAATACTCAACACTGGAAGTCTTTAAGAAGATGTTGGATAGCCATTTGTCTGAAACGGTATAGGGTTTCCTGCCTAGGCAGGGGGTTGGACTAGAAGACTTCCAAGGTCCCTTCCAACTCTGCTATTGTATTGTATTAAATATACATAGTATTATGATCATAATCATAACCATTATTCTCATGGTCATTCAGCATAATCTCTCTTAAATGCATGATTTTGTACATAATAGTACAATATCGTACAATATTGAGTCGCCATGGGCGAATAGGCAGCAGTATAAATTTAATGATACATAAATAAAAATAGTTACTGTATTTTTTCAGAGTATGATGCACTTTTTCCCCCCTAAAAGAGGCCAAAAATGTGGGTGCCTCTTATACTCCGAATGTAGTTTTTTCTAAGCTTTTTTTTTTCAGCCCTAACGAGGCGCTAACGAGTGAAGCGATCTTCCACGATCAGCTGTGCTTTAGAAGCTGTTTTTCATCCCCAACCAGGGGATAAAAAGCACACGCCCAAAACCAGCAAACCTATGAGCTGAAGCAGACCATGCTAAAGACGCTAGCCAGATGAATACCTGGTAGACAGAATTCCCCCCCCCCCAAGCCCCCCATTTTCTTCCCCCAAAACTAAGGTGCGTCTTATACTCCGAAAAATACGGTATATCCCTTATTTTCATACTTGTACAATAATGCTCCACGTATTCCACGTTCGATACATTTTAATCCATAGTCATGTACATTGCTTACAGTATGTGTGTTCTGTGTACCTGTATTTATTGTTTGTTTGTTGATTTTCTTTCGTCATTAAGTTTCTGAACTCTTCATCTGTTATCTAGCCGTTTTTACAATAAGTCCCATGTTGAGTAATACTCTGTCTGCCACTTTTATTCTGGAACCATTTTTCGCAGGAAACTTGCTCGATGAGCTTAATAAATATAGCCATGAATTTTTTATAGGGCGCCTCTTCGGCTCTTCTTAAAAGCGCATTTTGTTTCTCCAAGCCTCTCAACGTTGATTTCTAACGATTTTATTCACAGCGGCTATGGAAAGACTCGGGGCTTCCAATCTTAAAGCAAAACAAAACAAAAAAAGCCCTTGGAGACAACATGGCTATGAATCATTAATAACTGTCTCTTCTGTTGCTTAATTTGCTTTTAAAAAAAAAAGAATATACGGACCGGATCAGCTTGTACTCAATACAGATGCCAAAGCTTGTAAATCTGTTTACAGGCCAGTGTTCGCTAGAAATGTGATTTATCTCTCTCGGCGTGTTTGGATAACCTAGTCTCGTGCTCTGGTGAGAAGAGTCATCCTTTCTTCACAAGTGTTTTGTTTCCTGTACTATACCTGTTTGCCAACTGACTGGGCGGGTCGCTTAGTTGTTGTCCCGTGGGAACATCCTGTTTTACCTGGTTACCTCATAGGGAGCCTCATTTTACACCTTGACCTAAACAGTTCGTAGCAGTCAGTATCCCACGTAATAAAACACGGGTAGTTCTTTTAGTGACCGTTTGAAATGACAACTGCACTGAAAAAAGCGAATTATGGACATTTTCCATACTTAGCAACCATTGTAGCATTCCCCATGTCACGGGATTCACCTTCTGACAACTGACTCGTATTTATGACCAGTGGTACTTACTGGTTCTATGAACTACTCAAAATTTCCGCTACCAGTTCTGCAGAACTGGTCAGAACCTGCTGAATACCCCCGCTGCCCTGATATCTTCAATATTGGGGGGAATTGTTGAAGTCTGTGGTTTAAATGTCCTAGAATTGCATTTTTTTTGCCCGCTGGTTTCTGTTTTTTCTCACATTTTTCACAAATTGTTTTTGTCTTTTTCTTGCAGTAATTATGCCACCCTCTGCCTTGGATCAACTCAGTAAGTTGTGTATATGAAATGTGTTTTCATGCTTGATACTCTGTTATAGCACATCTGTTTATTTAAAGGATTGTGGTCCTACTCTTTGACCAAAATGATTTGTTTGGCAGTATCTATCTATCTATCTATCTATCTATCTATCTATCTATCTATCTATCTATCTATCCATCCATCCATCCATCCATCCATCCATCCATCCATCCATCTATCTATCTATCTCATCTACCTCATCTATCCACAGTATCCATCTATCCCTCTCTCTCTCTCCCTACCTATTTCAGTTTCTCATCTATCTACCTACCTACCTACCTACCTACCTACCTACCTACCTATCTATCTATCTACCGACCGATCGACCAACCGTGTTTCCCCGAAAATAAGACAGGGTTTTATTTTCTTTTGACCCCCCAAAATAAGCGCTTGGCTTTATTTTTGGGGAGGTCTTATTATTGTTGAGGTAGAGGAGGCGGCAAGCATGGTCACCTCATGGCTGCTGCTGTGTTACAATATTTTCGGGGAGGGCTTATATTAGCGCATGCGCTCAAAAGCCCGATTGGGCTTATTATCCGGGGAGGTCTTATTTTCAGAGAAACAGGGTATATCTATATCTATCCATCTATCTATCCATCCATCCATCCATCCATCTATCTATCTTTCTATCCATCCATTCATCTATTTATCTTATCTCTATCCTCATATCTCTCTCTCTCTTTCTCTCTCTCTCTCTCTCTCCCTCCCTCCCTCCTTCCCTCTCTCCCATCCCATCCTCTATCTATCTATATCTATCTATCTATCTATCTATCTATCTATCTATCTATCTATCTATCTATCTATCTATCTATCATCTATCTATCTATCTATCTATCTATCATCTATTTTCTAAACTGCCCATTTCTTTCAAAGGGAGGTTCTGGGCAGTGTACGATGCAATATAACTAATAATTTTTTTAAAAAGTATACAAATTAACCTCAGAAATCAAATTTAAATTAAAAATTAAATTTCATTTTTACACAAAGATAAGTTTTCTCCACCCATGTACAGTCTCAAAGTCATTTTTAGAAGAAAAAAAAACTCGGATGGGGGAGAGAGCAATTAATTTTAAGCAAATTAATAAAAAAACACCCTCTAAAAAAACACTGAGAAAACGAAGGGGTTAGGGATTTTCTGCAAGTGCAAGAATTGTCTCCTTGAATCTTATGTGCTTTGTCGATTTCCTCTCTACTGCTTTCCATTAGGTCGGCTTAATATCACCTACCCGATGTTGTTTAAACTGACGAATAAAAATTCGGATCGGATGACTCATTGTGGCGTGCTGGAATTTGTGGCTGATGAAGGCATCTGTTACCTTCCACACTGGGTAAGTAGACGGTTTTGTTCCATTAAATTAGAGACATGGTGCTCAGATAATATCCATCTCCTCCTCCTCCTCCTCCGTTCTTCTTCTTTTGCATGAAATCAGTTTGGCTGTGTTTTTCTCCCCAAGATGATGCAGAATCTTCTCCTGGAGGAAGGAGGCCTGGTGCAGGTGGAAAGCGTCAACCTCCAAGTAGCTACCTATTCCAAATTTCAGCCACAGAGTCCCGATTTCCTTGACATCACCAATCCCAAAGCTGTGTATCCTTTTTGGAGGGTCCTTCAAGAGGGAAACACTGTTCTGGCCGAGGCTTCCCGAGAGCCTGAAGCAAACTCCTGGTCCCGACAAAAAAAAATAACCCTTTTATTAATTGACCGAATTCTGCTCATTCACATCCAGCAAAGTCTTTCAAGGGAGGATTTACGGTCACAGACCTTCTCTGGCTTGGAGAGCTGCTAGGCCGATATCTGCAAAACTTGGCAAGGAGTCTCGGAGAGTTATGAACCAATGATGCGAACTAATGGTCTCCTGCAAACTCCACTCCCCTTTTACTCCCTCTTTTATTTCCTCTGGGAGGGGCCCTTCATTGTCCACCTGTGGCCTCACTCCCAAGTTGACCCCTGTTCTTTAGCTGTTCCCTTTGTCTGGCAACTCTGCACACTGGGAACAGGCTCCAGCTGTTCTTCTGCCCCACTGATCTCTGACTCCGAAGGCAGCTGATAACTGTCAGACGGCTCTGGTCCCCTCTCTGCCTCCAACACAGAGCCCTAGTCCGAGCCTTCCCCGGACTCCAGGACTGGCCCATGTTCCTCCCCAACCTCCTCACTGTCCGAATCTGCTGCCAGCTCCACTGGCCCCTGGCGGGCCACAACAAACACCTTGATTAATTAGATATTGGGTGTTTTGCTTCTAAATGTATACAGGTAACCCTTGACTTAACAACACTTCATTTAGTTCAACGTTATCCCGGCACTGAAAAAAGTGACTTAGGACCAGTTTTCACGCTTACGACCATTGCAGCATCCCCGCAGCCACATGATCAAAATTCAGGCACTTGGCAACCGACTCGTATTTACGCCGGCTGCGGTGTCCCGGGGTCACGCGTTTTCCTTTTGCGACCTTCTGACAAGCAAAGTCAGCAGGGAAGATGAATTCACTTAATAACCGTGTTCCCAATTGAACCACTGCAGGGATTCCCTTAAACACCGTGGCAGGAAATGCAATGGGGGCAAAGCTCCTTTAACACCTTTCTTGCTTAGTGACAGAAATGCTGGGCTCAGCTGTGGTTGTACGTTGAGGACTACCTGTACGTGGGTGGGTGGGGGGAATGCAATAGGGTTCAGTAACTTGTATATCGTTTTCTAAAGTTGCCCCGTGTTTTTACAATGCAATCAGGAGATCTCTGTGTTCGGACCCAACTCCCCAAACACAACAAACCCTTTGTGGTTAAATCAATGATTCCTTGATTAGGAACGCGGCAACCCCGGCAGAAAGTTTCTCTCTCACCGCAGGCTAACAAGTCTGTCCATCCGGAAGATGAATAGCTGTCTTCCACATCTATTCATCTCCGCCCCCCTGCCTTTTATCCCCCAGAGCTAGAGTGGGGCTTTGCCGGCAGCAATGGCTCTTCCGTCCCAAGGACCGGCTCATAGATTTCCACTGCTCTCCTCTCCTCTGCCTTCTGCGCAGCTTTACTGGACCCAGCTTTCCTCATCAGCTGCCTCCAGACCTGGGGGCCGTTGACTCTCCATCTGAGGGCTGACAGACGGCCCAGGCTCTGTCTCTCTCCCTCTGCCAGATCCATTCCCACTTCCCCCTCGGAGCTCTCATATTGCCCTGAGGCTGACCCTGACTCCCACGCTTTGTCCTCCTCCTCCTGATTCGCCTGCTAGAGGGGCGCTGGTCGACGGGCCACAACACTCTGTTTCCACTTAACGCGCTCTGAAGATTGGAAAACGCGCTCCGGAATTTTGCTTGCCTCACCACTGGAGACGTCATTGCCATCAACTACAATGAGAAGGTAGCATCATCTATTTGCAGAGAAGGGGAGGGTAGAGCATTTCTCAACTCGGGCAAACTGTGTGGACTTCAATTCCCAGAATTCCCCAGCTTGCTAGTTTTAAGGGGATGGGAAGGACTTCCATGCAGTCTGTTCTTCATCCCTTTTCTTCTTCTTCTTCTTCTTCTTCTTCTTCTTCTTCTTCTTCTTCTTCTTCTTCTTCTTCTTCTTCTCTTTTTTTTAGATCTACGAACTTCGAGTCATGGAGACGAAACCAGACAAAGCTGTGTCCATCATTGAATGTGACATGAATGTAAGTCAGAGATGAGCAGTCTCTTATCTTGGCTTAGCTATTAGTAGGGCAGAGGTACCATGGGATGCCAAAATGGAACAAGGCAGACTTTGGCCCAGCTGGAAGGAGGGATCAAATAGACAATTAGCCTGGACTCACTACATAAGCATAAGAGGGCATGGAACCTTATGTTTTTTCCCTCGGAGAAATCTGCCCGTCTAGGAAGATTGCTGTATTATGGGCATAGAACAATAAAGTAGCTACCGTATTTTTGGGAGTATAAGACGCAACATTTTCCCGCAAAAAAGAGGCTGAGAATCTGGGTTATACACGGAATACAGCATTTTTTGCCTCCCGAAGCCCTGCCCCCTTCACCAAAATGGCCGCACAGAGCCTTTAGGAGGCTTCCAGAGTGCTCCTGGGAGCTGGGGAGGGCAGAAATGAGTGAGAAACGGGCTGTTTTTTCCTCAATTTTGCCCCCAGCCCCAAGGAGTATTTATAAACCTCTTATAGGCTATGCATGCAATTTTTTAAACAAAAGAAATGGGCCCATTTGCGTGAAAAACAGGCCGTTTTTTGTTCGTTTTGGGGGGGGCAGCCCCCCAAGAACACTCTACAAGCTCCCTAAAGGCTATTCATGCCTCTTTTTTTGGAAAAAAATGGGTCCATTTTTGCGAAAACGAGCCGTTTTTGGAAGGTTTGCAGAGTGCAAAAACCTATTTTTTTAAAAAAATTGCCTCTTCAAAACCTTGGTGTGTCTTATACTCCGAAAATACGGTACTTTAAACTCTACATGAGTGTGTCTTGTTGTTTGTGCCTGACATAGGGTGGTTTTATAGGCACTGTGATGATTGGGAGCTGGGTGTAACTTTTGTGTTGCACTGACTTAATTTGTGAGCTAGGTGTAACGTCGTTGCGTTGATTTAATAACAGGTAGACTTCGATGCACCTTTGGGTTACAAAGAGCCCGAGAGACAAGCGTCGCACGAGGAGTCTGCTGTGAGTTGCTTCTTGTTGTGTTGCTGTTGGCACTTGGCTTCCTTCTCCCCCAAGAGAAACACACACACATGTATGACCTCTTTTCCTTTCACTTGAGAGGAGGAGTTTCGAATGATATTTTTAAAATAACACATGGTATACGTGGTGGGATTCAATTTTTTTTTACTACCGGTTCTGTGGGCATGGTGTGGCTTGGTGGGCATGGCAGGGGAAGGATACTGCAAAATCCCCATTCCCTCCCCACTCCAGGGGAAGGATACTGCAAAATCCCCCATTCCCTTCCCACTCCTGGGGGAAGGATCCTGCAAAATCTCCATCCCCTCCCCACTCCTGGGGGAAGGATACTGCAAATCCCAATTTCCTCCCCACTCTGGGGGAAGGATACTGCAAAATTCCCATCTCCTCCTTACACCACTAACCTGCTTCCCAGCTCCGTTCTCCTGCGCAGGGCAACAAAAGAAGATCCAGCCAATTAGCTGGGACTCAGGAGGCAGTGAATTCCACCCATTGCTTCTTATCCTGCCTTCGGGTACTTTGGAGAATAGCTTGACTCCCTCTTCATTGGGGCAACCCCTGAGATATTGGAAGACTGCTATCGTGTCTCCCCTAGTCCTTCTTTTCATTAAACTAGACATACCCAGTTCCTGCAACCGTTCTTCCTATATTTTAGCCTCCAGCCTTATCATCTTTGTTGCTAAATGAAATAGCTTCATTTATTTATTTTTCCTCTCTTGCTTTTTAGGATGTTGAAGCAGACCACAGTGGTTATGTGAGCGACCTGGGATTCCGTGTAAGTCCCTTTCTGGAGATAACCCTTACTTAGGTTCATCATTGGGATTTAAAGCTACCTCGGTCAACTTGCAAACTCCTGAGGGATTGTAAAGAAAAGCGGGGAAAAAATTATCTTTGATGCTCCGACTTTTGTTCCTTGGCTTCAGGGAAAATTCGGGGTAAAATCCGATTTAAATCTCTTCTGTCGAGGTTTTTCTTTTTAAAGCCGATCTCAGTACCTTTTAAGAAAACAGGAGAGAAGCAAGAAAATAGAGAAACGGGAAAGAATCCAACCAAAAGCAAAGTAAAAGTGCAAAAACTATATATCTTCGACTTAACGACAGTTCATTTAGTGACTGCTCAATGTTTCAATGACGTCACGACTGTTTTTCACATGTATGACCGTTGCACCCTCCCTATGGCTACGGGATCAAAATTTAAATGCAGGGCAACTGTCTCATCTTTATGACGGTCGCTGTGTCCCGGGGTCACGCCCTCCCCCCTTTTGCGACCTTCTGACAAGCAAAGTCAATGAGGAAGCCAGATTCACTTAATAACCCTGCGACTAATTGAATCAACCAGAGTGATTCGCTTAACGATGGATGGCAAGAAAGGCCGGGAAATGGGGCAAAACAAATATATTCGGTTGAGTTTTGATGGCGCCCTTTGTCAGATACATCCCGTCGTTTAAGTGATTGTGTTTCTCTCTTCTTTCGTCAGGCGTTTTCCGGGTCTGGGAACAGGTTGGATGGAAAAAAGAAGGGAGTTGACCCAAGTCCTTCTCCAATTAAACCAGGAGATATTCGACGGTTAGTTTTTTCTTTCTCTCACTTGCACCACAATTCCCTCTTTTTCCTGGTGTTCCCGTTTCTTTCCTTTTGTTTCCTCCTCAAATATTTTTAATTCTTATTCTCTTACATGCCATTGTTGAGTATACACTCACCTAATTCTTCTTCTTCTTTACATTTGTCATCCTTATACATTTGTTATTCCATTTAATAGGTTATAGTATACAGTTTGAGTTGCTTTATTTACCATCCCTTCCTCCTGTTGTAATAACACCTTATTTTCCCTTTCTTTTCTCCCTCCCTCCTTTCTCTACTTCCTTCCTCCTCTCCTTCCCCTTCCTTCTTCCCTTACCTCTCCCCTACTCTTCCTATTCCCCTTCCTATACTCTCTCCTTCTCTTTCTCTCCCTTCCACCCTTCTACCCTTCTCTCCTTACCTCTTTCTTCTTTCCCTCCTCTTCCTCTCATTCTCTCCTCCTCTCTCCCTTTCTTTTCCCCCCCTGTTGTTATAGGTGTCTCTTTCAAATCTCAGTTTATGTTTTCTTGGGATGGAATTTCCGCAAACCCAGATATAGTTTAGCATCATTTCTTATTCCCTTACCTCTCCCCTACTCCTACTCTTCCCCTTCCTATTCTCTCTCCTTCTTTTTCTCTCCCTTCCACCCTCCTCTCCTTACCTCTTCCTTCCTTCCCTCCTCTTCCTCTCCTCCTCTCTCCCTTTCTTTTTCTGTTGTTATAGGTGTCTCTTGCAAATCACAATTTACGTTTTCTTGGGATGTGGTATTTCTGCAAACCCAATTATAATTTAGTATCATTTCTTATTCCCTTACCCTCGTTAATCTATCCTAACTATGTCCCCCCCTCCCCCTGGTCCTTTATATCCCACTCTTGAATATATACTTGTCTATTTAATATTTTCTTTTCTGTTTTCTGGTTTCTTCATCACTTGTTTGTTTAGACCTAGTTTAAAATATAAACTCTAGTTGCCTGGGTTTGCCCAATATATGGGGCCTCAAACCATGTGAATAACCACAGTGGCTGGTTTTGTAAAGCCGCTTAAGCCGAAATAACTCATGGCTGAGTTTGCAAATTATGCTGAACCCTAAAAATAAGGTGAGGTGGGAGTAAAGCTACGTATTGTGAGAATCCAGCAAGTATTTTTCTGGATTCTTCATCATCATCCGTCTTTTAACAACCCCATAATCCCTTGCGGGGGAGGACTCTGGGCAACTGAATGGAGCAGAGCGTTTACATGGCCGGATGCCCTTTCCTGTCGCCAATGCGGAGTTTTGTTCAGCAGATCTATTCCCAGTGTGCCCAGAGAGAGAAATATCTGCCTTTACCTAGGATTGAACTCACAGCCTCCTGATTGTGAGGCGAGAGCTCCACCCCTAGGCCACCGCATCTCTCCAATTGTCTACCTCAGGGGTGTCCAAACTTGGGAACTTTAAGACTTGTGGACTTCAACTCCCAGAATTCCCCAGCCAGCATGGCTGGCTGGGGAATTCTGGGAGTTGAAGTCCACAAGTCTTAAAGTTCCCAAGTTTGGACACCCCTGGTCTACCTGGATTAAATGGGTTGATTTTGAAATGCTTGTGCTAGCCAGTATCCTTTTGAATTATGGCAATTTACGAAATAGAGTCAAAATTTCAGTGTGTTAAACATCCAGGCCTAGAACAAAAGGGAACGTGTGAACGCAGGGCCCTGAAATGCAAAATGGACCGCAATAAACTTTTTTTCCTGAATTCTGTCTTTTTTAAACGGGTAACTTTCTCCCTTCCTCTTGGCAGGGGCATTCCGAATTATGAGTTCAAGATTGGCAAGATCACATTCATTCGAAATTCCCGGCCGCTGGTAAAGAAAATAGAAGAGGTGAGCGAAGCTGGATTATTATTATTATTTTTTAAAGCTGGATCTCAGATTGTGAACTTCAACAAGTGCCGCCCAGAAATTTTGGAAATTAGGCAGGGGAAGAGGGTAGAGATGGGAGAAAGACCTAGGTTGAACAGCCAAAAAATAGATGCAGAGACAAAGATCCAAGAGAGGAATATGGAAGGCCAGTCAAAAAAAAGCATAGCAATTGAAGTATCGAAGCGGACAAGAAACGATGGATAGATGATTTCTCTCTCTCTCTCTCTCTCTCTCTCTCTCTCTCTCTCTCTCTCTCTTCCTTTTTTAGGTAGGTGACATGGCTAGAATTTAGGTAGGATAGAAAGGAAACGTCTTTTAATAAAGGGTGACATAACTAAAAGTTAGAATAAGAAATAGAAATAAGAGAAAGGGGGAATGTTAATGTATACATTTTTATATAATAAAATAAGAGCAATAACAAGAGGAAACATGGAATAATTGAATAATGGCAGACTGCAACTTAATATAATTCTGTATTGCTATTAGAAATATCTAAGTTGGTTGAATGTAAGAATTATGATTAATTTTATTAGTTTTATTTGTATTTATTTGTAAGAGAGAGAGAGGGAGGGAGAGAGAGAGACAGCCATTTTTATATAGATTGAAAGGAACGGAAATCTTGATGCTAATGTTGTGTTAAGTAGCTTGTGGGCCAAAATCCCCAGAAATGATTTATGCAAACTTTTCCGGTGTCTTCCACCAAAAAC
This sequence comes from Natrix helvetica, assembly GCF_964273705.1. Taxonomy (NCBI): domain Eukaryota; kingdom Metazoa; phylum Chordata; class Lepidosauria; order Squamata; family Natricidae; genus Natrix; species Natrix helvetica. The sequence continues at coordinate 8,173,083 of NC_138564.1, forward strand.
ATACCTGGATCCTCCATAAGCTTGACAATTATTCTTCCGAATAGCATTGGAAGCAGGACCTGTTGACTTTATGTGTGCAATTCCAGAAAATAATTATGGTCCAAATCACCTCTCTATCCTTTTCTCCGTTTTTGTTTTCCCCCAGGATGATGCTGGCAGTCGTTTTATTGCGTTTTCCGGAGAAGGTCAGTCCCTTCGCAAGAAAGGCCGAAAACCCTGAACCCTTTAACGCCCGGAGGACAATAAAAATAATCCTGTAGCACTGCTGGCGAGACTCTTTGTATTCCTGCTTCTCCGCATTGATAATTTGAACAGAAAATGAAAATAGGCTTCTGGAGACATTTCAGTTTTGAGAGCAAAGCCCCCCCCCCACTCCCTTTCAGCGCTGATGATGTTACCTAGTTGGGTATAGACGTCTGCAGGAAAACATCCAAGTTCAGGGCACCAAAGACCCAACAGTCCTCCTCCTATCTCTGCTCCTCATTCCCTTCTAAAACTGATTGTGTTACCTAGTTAGGTAATGAAACGTCCAAGCAAACAATCAAGCTCAGAGAGCACCAAGGACCCAACGATAATCCTCCTCCTCCTCTCCCATCTGATCTAGCACTGATGTTGTTACCTACTTGGGTAATGAAATGTCCACAAAAAAAACAACTAAGGCCAAAGAGCAGCAAGGACCCCACAGATCAACCCTGAGCTACAAAGACTTTCTTCTATTGGTATAGTTCATTTAAAGAAAGTGAAGCGGTAATAACTAAGAGCGTCTTGCTAATAATCTGGGAGCACTTGGCTCTAACACTTGGGCCTGCTAGCCTTAACCTTCCTAGGAGGCAGAGTGATTCCACTACTGAGGGGGATGGGTATAGATGACCTAGAGGACAAGCTATCATAGCCCATTTCCCCTGCCAACATCAGAACAAATGCCGCTGTTAATCTATTGCTACCTTTCCCAAGTTTTATCATTTGGGGTTTTCAGGTTGAGAAACGCCACTCTTTCCAACGGCCAAATTACATTCTTGTCAAATTGCTTTGCTGTAAAGAGAGCAAAGGGCATGATTTGTGAATAACATGTTGGCCCAAACCATTACAAAATGCAATATTTTTTTAAAAAACTTGATTTCCAATGAGAGCCTCGTGCCTCCATCCTACTACAATTCCCAGAAAGCCACATGGCTTATACTGCTCCAAAATGATCAGACTGGCAAAATTACATTACTGATTTGTATTCTGAAGCTTTAAACGCCAACTCTCTCTCTCCATCATCCATCCATCCATCCATCTATCTCAGATCTACCTATATATTCACATCTATCTACCTACCTTATCTCCACCATTCGTCCACATCTCTCTCCATCATTCATCTATCTATCTATCATCTATCTATCTATCATCTATCTATCATCTATCTATCTATCTATCTATCTATCTATCTATCTATCTATCTATCTATCTATCTATCTATCTATCTATCTATCTATCTATCTATCTATCAATCATCTATCTACAGTACGTACCTACCTACCTATCTATCTCACCCGCACATGGAGGAACTTTTCCTTTACATCTGGGAATCGGACGTGATGTGTGTTCTCTACGGATTGTAGCTCTTAAGTCCTTCCCCCCCCCCGCCCCCTCTACCCGCTTTTCCAATTACACAACAGAACCGGAAGAGATGACTGCGCCCTATTGACTATAGCCCTTAGGAGTCCTTGGTTTAAAGTTCCGCACGGCGCTTTGCCCCGCCCGTTGGGACAAAGGTGGGCGGAGACGATCGGCCAGACGCTCCGCCCCTCCCAGGCCGTTCTTCCACAGGAGAGGAGATCACGCGATGGCCGCTGAGGGAGAAGTTTGGCGGGTGAGCTTCTCCGGGCCGAATCGTGGCTAATAATTGAAAAGAAACTGGCCACTGTGAGGGTCAACCCTTGAGCCAGCAGGAAGGAAAAGCCTTTCTCGCGCGCGTGTGTGTGTCTCTGTGTGTTTGGAGCTCGCAGGTTGTGTGAATGCAGGACACGGGTGTTCGTAGGTCTTGTGAAAGCAGCCTGATGTTGACTTTCTCTAGGGTTGAGCAGTCTTGGTTCTAAGGGACTCCAAAGCTCAGAGATGGCTTTTTTTGAGAGAGAGCATGATTATGCACAATGATGATGTAATATTCTATTTTACGTTCTGTATTTCAGAATAAATGTACATGCCGCCCAGCGAGAGGAGAGGGGAAGGGAGCTGGAAGGGACCTTGGAGGTCTTCTAGTCCAGCCCCCTGCCCAAGCAGGAGACCCTATATAGTTGCCTCCTTTACAGCCAAAGATACTAGGGAGGGTCCTTTCTGAGCCTCTTTCTCCACCCATTATGCAGCTGCGAGCTATGCCATCTCTTATCTGACGATTCCCTAGAGAGCATCTCATCTCCCATGGTTTTCCCCCTTTACCATTATAGCCGCCTCCTTTACAGCCCGAGAAACTTGGGAGGGTCCCTTCTTCAGTCTCTTTTTCCACCCGTTAGGAAGCTGAGGGCTATGCTGCCCATTATCTAAACATTCCCTAGGCAGCATCTCATCTCCCCGTCTCCCAAGTTTTCCCCCACATAGCATTACAGCCCTCTCCTTTACATCCTTAGAAACTAGGGAGGGTCCCTTCTTGACTCACTCTCTTTCCCCACCCATTGTAAAGGTGAGGGCTATGCTGTCCATGATCTCTCCCGCTCTATGGAGTTTGTTTTGTGCTTTGTGTCTGTCAGCCGCCCCGATCCTGCACAGATTACTGGTCCGAATGGAAGCTGTGCCGGAGCATCCGTAATCTATATCATCATTATTACACTTACGGGGGGATGCCATCTTGTGCGCAGTGGAAAAAGGATTACAAGAATTGCAAAGAATGGGAGAGAACCAAAAGCGCAGTGGCCAAGGTACAGTATGGGATCTGGAAGATGGAAATTACAGAAATATAAGTTTACGGAAAAGTTCCCCTGCAAATGTGTGCTAGTCATTTCCGGGTCTAGGGGACAGTGCTCATCTCCGTTTCAAAGCCGAAGAGCCAGCGCTGTCTGAAGACATCTCGGTGGTCATGTGGCTCAACACCAAAGGCGCACGGAATTCTGTTACCTTCCCACCAAAGGTGGTTCCTATTTTTCTACTTGCATTTTTTACTTGCTTTCGAACTGCTAGGTTGGCAGAAGCTGGGACAAGTCACAGGAGCTCACTGTTACGCAGCGCTAGGCTAGGGATTCGAACCGCCAAACTGCCGACCTTTCTGATCGACAAGCTCAGCATCTTAGCCACTAAGCTGCCACGTCCCTATATAATTTTACTCCTTTTTATTCATCATTTCATTTTTAAAATAATGCACTGCTCTGGGGTTTTGTATTTCGATAGGCAATTTAGGTGTGGTTTCTATGAATTGTATGCACTGGGCTGCGTTTTGCTACGCCATACGAAATAAAAAAATTAAAAACAGAACAGAAAGAGATGCTTCTCTACCTCGTGAATTGGTTGATTTAGGAGCAGGAACAGCTAACTTTTCCTCCCCGTCTTTTATTTAGTTGTGTCCAACTGCAGTTTTAGTGGTCCATGGGATTTAAAATTATGAATTTGTGATGCCTGAGATCCAAAGGGTTGGGGACCCCTGCTGTAAGCGGTTTAAAGAGTCAGCATATTGATGGATGGATGGATGGATGGATGGAAGGGAAGGAAGGAAGCAAGCCTTTGGTGCTGACCTTGGTTGTTTTCTGGCAGACGTTTCATTACCAAACTAGGTAACACCATCAGTGCTAGCAAGGAGTGGGGGTTTGCTACTGATGATGTTACCTAGTTTGCGTCATGAAACATCTGCAGGAAGACAACCAAGCTGAGAGAGCACCAAGGACCCTACAGATCGATTTCACTCTAAAAACCATGGTGTGTACCGAGTGTTGGGATATTATTAAATCACAGCTTTGATCTGTTGCAGGAACAGTTGTGCAACAGTGAGCGTGAACGGATGGTCAAGAAAGAGAAACACGCACCAGTATGGAAAATGAGAAAAAGTCCTCCACCTGATTGGAATTCACCCATTGAGGAAGAAAACCTCAAAGGATGAGGCTCCCCAATATCCTCATGGGACCCTCGAGAGACTTTTCATCCTGAATATAGGGATTTTTCCACCATAAATCTGTGTTTCCACCTGGCTAGGCCTGGGTTTAACGGTGTCAGATTTATTTTTTCCGTAAATAGCTGCTCTGAAAAAGATTGGCAAGTAGAGTTTATTCAACTTCCAGAAGGAGCAAAAAAAAAAGGAATTTCTACAAGATTGCACCTACCATTAATCACTGCACCTACCATTAATCTCTTAAGAATCAGCTCAGAATAGGATGGGATCTCGGATGCTTTGCGTTTTCAATCCCCCCCCCCCAAGAAAATTAATCCTTTCTGATTGGCTCACAGGCATCTCACAGCAAGATTTTATTTATTGAATAAATGGGCGTGGGGCCCCCAAACATGGGAACACGTAGGACAGTAACGGTGGACCTTTTTCTTATGGCGTGCCAAAATTTGTGCGCACGCTATCGCGCATGCCAACACCAATTCAATCCCACCCATGCGCACATGACTTGCCCCTCCCCAGACTCCGGAGGCTTTCATGAAACCTGGGGAGAGCGTAAATGGTGTAAACCGATCATTTCAGAACTTCCGGTTGCCCTCCCCAGGCTTCAGGAAAGCCCCAGCGAACCAACTGAAAGCTCAGAAACGATCCGTTTCTGGATTCCGGAGTGCTGGGGGAGGTCGTTTTCGCCCTCCTCAGGCTTCCGGAAGCCTCGGGAGGCTGGGGAGGGGGAGCCAAGAAACTTCTGGTTTAGCCCATTAGGCCTGTTTTCCCCCCTCCCCAGCCTCTGGAGTTTTTCCTGAAGCCTGGGGAGGGCAAAAATGGCCTCCCCCCCAACCCTCCAGAAGGCCAAAAACTAGTGCCGGAGCTGACGACTAGCGTGGCAGCAAATATAGCTCTGCGTGCCACAGGTTCGCCATCATGGACGTAGGACATTAAATCTCTATTTAAAAGAGTCAGCATTCAAAGCTTATTTTCACTGACTCTTGTATATCCACGTGTCTCAATGGTGGGTCTATCCAACAGCTACATCAGCTGTTGGTCTCAGAAATCCATCACAGGAGTTGGTGTCCAAAATGCCCGTCTGCCTTACGCAGAGTTTATTTGGCTTTTATACAGTTTCAACCAACAAAGCAAGAGCGTAGGTAAGCAACAGCATCTTATTGGCTTATTCTCCTTGTCAATCTCTTAAGACCATCCCAGCCAAGGTAGAAGCTTCACATAAGACAACAGTTGCTGGTAGTACCTGGCTCTACCAATTAGGTGAGGTCACAAATGTTGAGGTCATCGGTTACTTAAGATATGGCAGTTTGCTGCGCACGTCTGTACATAACCTTTGCATAACCTCTACAACGGGCGAGTGCTTGAGATCTAAGAAATGGTCAGGCATAATTTAGCACGTTTTACGCTTGCTGGTGGTGTTGCTCTTCCCACAACCCAATCAGTACGTGTATGTCCTGGTGAGATCGTTGCATTTTCCTTCGGGGGCTTCGTAGGTAGCCTGAGGGGGTGTGTGCAGAGGTTCTTGCCTGTCGAAAGGGAACAAGCAATCATCCCGCAGAATGGCTGCCTGGTACAGCTCTTCGGACTCCAGGCGCAATTCCCTCAAAGCCTGTTCTTGAGCGGCGACCAGAGTTTTCACGGTGTCCATCTCGGCCTTGTCCTGTCGTTGCTTATAGGCGGCCCACTGCTTCAAAAGTTTCGCTCGTTTTTCCCTTTCGTCAAGGGACAGCGAGGCAGGCTCTCGGACCCTGTGAGAAAAATAGGCTGCAGGTTAAAAATACGACACCTGGAGGTTTTCTGAATTGAGTTCTTCTAGAGCAGAGGTATCAAACTCGATTTCATTGAGGGCCACATCAGCGTCGTTTGACCTTGGGGGGGGGGGTGTGTGGCCAGGGTGGACATGGGCAGCTCAATGTCACTCTTTTCGGAGGTGTCTGGTGGCCCAAGCAGTGTGTCAGTGAAAATGTGGCCTGCCAGCTGCCAGGAGATTGAGACAGCGAGGAGGTTGGGGAGGAACATGGGCCAGTCCCCTGAGTCTGGGGATGGCTCTAATGAGGGCTCTGTGTCGGAGGCAGAGAAGGGGCAAGAGCCGTATGTCAGTTATCAGCTGCCTTCAGAGCCAGACATCAGTGGGGCATGCGCAGAGTTGCCAGACGAAGGGAAGAGCTAAAGAACAGGGGTCGACGGGAGTAAGGCTACAGGTGGACAATGAATGGCCCTTCCCAGAGGAAATAAAAGAGGAGCAAAAGGTGAGTGGAGTTTGCAGGAGGCCATTAGTTCACTTAATTGGTTCATGATTCTCCGAGACTCCTTGCCAGGTTTTGCAGATATCAGCCTGGCAGCTCCCCAAGGCAGATAAGGTCTGTGATTGTAAATCCTCCCTTGCTGGATATAAATGAGCAGAATTCACACTAAATTAATAAAAGGGGTTTTTGTCGGGACAAGGAGTTTGCTTCATACTCTTGGGAAGCCTAGCTCAGGACACTCTTGAGCTCCATTTTCGGCTGAAACGGCCTCCTGCAATCCTCTGCCAGAGAAAACAGAACTCGGGAGGGAGGGCCCACCCTCCCAAAGTCCATTTTCGCTGGCAGAGACATCGCAGGCTGGTCCTTTGCTGTTTCCAGGGTGTCCCTGCTGGCCAGATCTAAGCACCCCGTAGGTCAGATCTGGGCCCCGGGCCTTGAGTTTGGCACCCCTGTTCTATAGTTTCATAAAGGTTATCTCAACTTACAATTCATTTAGTGACCGAAGTTAGGATGGCATTGAAAAAAGTGACTTATCCGTTTTCACGCTTAATGACCTTTGCAGCATCCCCAAGGTGACATGATCAAAATTCAAATGCCTGGCAAACTGACTCCTATTTATGACGGTATACCATCTTTAGAGTAGAGCTTCTCCGTCTCAGCCCCTTGGGAGACGGGTGGACATCCACTCCCCAAATCCTCCAGCCGGCACAAACGAACATACTAAATAAAATTTGTCCCCATGACCTTTTTTCATCCATGAATTTGAACGGGATGATGAAGTCTTCAATAGGCACCAACTCTTGAGCTGCTCTTTCCAATTTTCTGATTTTCTTTTTCAGCCGTTCTTTTTGAGCGTAGTCCTGCTTCGGATCTACCCTTTTCTTCTTCCTCGGGGGCTCGGCTCTAATGGAGGGAGAAATCAATAAAATACCAGTCGTCACCTGAATTTTATAGAATGCTACTTCACCTTCTCAGAACCATGATGGCGAACGTATGACACACTTTGGCCAAAGTGGCATGCAACGTCATGTCGCCTGGCACACGTACCGTGCCTATTTGTCTTCTGGGTTTCTGGCATGCATGCGATGGTCAGCTGTTCTTCGCGGCCGTGCCGAAAACCGGCCTGCATATGTACACCGGCCAGCTGATCATCGGACATGCATGCGTGCTAGAATCCAGAAATTCAGCTTTTCACGAGCGTGTGCATGCGTGTGCGATGTTTCTATGCGACCCTTTCAGCACTCGGTGCCGAAAAAGTTCACCATCACTGTTCTTAGAATGAGTTCAATGCAAAAACAATCTCAAAATCACAGATGGTTGTAGTGTTTTGCAGTCTTGTGCCTAATTTATAACATCTTTTGGGGGGCTTTTTCTAGCCTTTTGGGCCAGTTTAATACCAAAAAAATAAAAAATACCCACAGGAATGGATTCAATTAACAATTGGCACATTTACGTTAAAATCACGGTGTTTGCTTCACCATCACCACAAAACAATTGTAAAATTGTGTCGGTCACATAAGACAGATTTCCAGGCTCCATTAGGGATAGAAGTTGAGACTACACTTATACGTGTGGGTATGAGTATTGCAATATATGAGTGCTTACTCAAATGTAAATCCTATTGGATTCAGCAGCATTTTTTCCTGCATAAGCAAAAAATAAATTGCAGCCATATTAACTAGTTACTTGAGTGCATTGGAGAAATTTGAAATGTGAACTTGGAAAAGCAAGCCGAGTTCCTCACTCTAGAACATTTAATAGATTCTCCGAGTCAAATTACCTTTTCTTAAGCTATTGTTCACTGTAAAGATAAAACATGTATATGAATTGTAAAGAGCCTGACTGGCCTCTCACTCACAACACTAAGCCAAGAAAGCTATAGTTATTTATCTATGTTTCAACAGATGGTAAAACACATGAGAAATGTTCAGAAGTAATTAACAGGATGAAGATTTAAATCGCTATTCATCCAGGAATGATCTCGGCTCGTTCATTGTCCACCAAAGTTCAATTCTTGGGATGATAACATGAGAGAACGGAGAACCTAACCGCAGGATTCCAAACTTTCTCAGAGAAGGTAGAGGAAATAACACATTTTCATAGTTCTTCCTATATTAGGAGGTGGAAAGGATTGAATAACAATTTGGGATTTACTTTACCTCATGGGCAGAGCTGTTCTCAGTTCCAAGAGGGAAGACTGCCAGTGGTTTGCACGAAGTTGTCCATTCCAGATTAACTGAGAACTGAAAGTGTATATAATGTCAATCCAGGTTGGTTGCAGAGAAATTAGAAGGAAGGTATGTTGGATATGTCTGTCACCATGAGTTATTTGTAAAAGTAATAAAGGCGGGATACAGATGAATAGAAATAATAGAGAGAAGGTTATCAAGGAGAGAGAGCCAACTAAGAAGACATTTCCTGACACTCAGAACAATCAATCAGCGGAACAACTTGTCGACGGAAGTTGTGGGTGCTCCAACACTGGAGGTTTTTAAGAAGAGACTGGACAGCCATTTTGCCTGGAATGGGCTCCAGCAGGGGGTTGGACTAGAAGACCTCCGAAGCCCCTTCCAGCTCTATTCTAATTGATTGACGAGTGAAACTTGCCTCCAGAGGTTGTGGGTGCTACATCACTGAAGGTTTTTAAGAGACTGGACAGCCATTTGCTTGGAATGGGCTCCAGCAGGGGGTTAGACTAGATGACCTCCAAGGTCCCTTCCAACCTTATTTGATGTTCTATAAATCATCATAAATTGTGGGTGACCTATCACTGGACGTTTTTAAGAGACTGGGCAGCCATTTGTCTGAAATGGAACAGGGTCTCCTGTTTGAGCAGGGGGTTGGACTAGATGACCTCCAAGGGTCCTTGTTTTTCTGCTGTATGATAGGTTTTCGAGGCGGGGCTGGTGCGGGGCGTCCCAAGGGCGAGACTTGCTTCCCCTAATCCACCCCAACATAGGCCGGTCGCCGCTGGAAGAAGCCGAAGGGGCGGAAAGACCCCCACCCAGGACCGCTTACCGAAATAAAGCGCCTCCCGCCTGGTTCCCCAGGCGGGTTAACGCACCACGAGCCCACATGGCTCCGTTCCTGATGGAGGACCGCTCCAAACGACGGACCGAAGTCCGGCTCTGATTGCTGCTCTCCCACTTCCGAAGGGAGGGTCCGGAAAAGTTGCGCGCGCATCTCTGTCTGTCTCTGTCTCTGTCTCTCTCTGTCTCTCTCTCTCTCTCTCTCTCTCTATATATATATATACATACATACATACATACATACATACATACATACATACATACATACATACATACATACATACATACATACATATATATATATATATATATATATATATATATATATATATATAATTTTAATGTTTTCTCTAATTGTTGCAAGGTGAGACGGGTGGTGTAAATAAATAAGAAAACTATAAACAGAACATATTAAAAAAAGCTTTATACATTTATAAATCTGCCCAGAATTGTCCTATGGTAAGATGGGTGGCCAATTCATTATATCATTTTAATAATATTTTAACTGTCCTCGTGGACTACTTATATAAGTATATATAAGTATATATAAAGAATTCTATGTATGGAATCAATAGAGATAAAAGATATATTAGATAGATAGATGATAGATAGATAGATAGATAGATAGATAGATAGATAGATAGATAGATAGATGGTAGATATAGATAGATATATAGACGATAGATATAGATAGATGATAGATAGATAGATAGATAGATAGATAGATAGATAGATAGATAGATAGATAGATAGATAGATGATAGATATAGATAGATAGATAGATGATAGATGATAGATGATAGATAGATAGATAGATAGATAGATAGATAGATAGATGATATAGATAGATAGATAGATGATAGATATAGATAGATAGATGATAGATATAGATAGATAGATAGATAGATAGATAGATAGATAGATAGATATGTATAGATAAAAGAAATACAATGGATAGTTAAAAGATGTAAAAGTGTAAAGACAATATAAATGTATGTTTAAAATAAAATTAAAATTAAAAAAAGAATTCTATTCCATTCCATATTCCATTCTATTTTTTGACTTTTCTTGTCACAGTTAAGCAAATCACTGCAGGTGTTAAGTTAATGATGCAGTTGTTAACGGAAGATGTCTTCCCCCTTGACTTTGCTTGTCAGAAGATCGCAAAAAGGGATCACATGACTCCGGGACGCTGCAACGGTCATAAATATGAGCCAGTTGTCAGGCATTCGAATTTTGGTCATGTGACCAAGGGGATGCTGCAACAGTTGCTAAGTGTGAACATAAGTCACTTTTTTCAATTTTGTTGTAACTTCAAACGGTCACTAAACGAACTGTTATAAGTGGAGAACCACCTGAATACTAAAATAGGTAAATACATTGTAATGTATTTTAAAATATATTTTACTAAAGTATATAAATGCAATAGAAAAATATATATCAATAAATAATGTTTGTATATCTTGAATATGTGTATATGGGGGTATATGCATAATGGTTCTCTTTTAAAGAGCTGAATGCAACAAAATTTCATTTTAATGTATGCTGATTAGTGTACATTTAAAGTGACAATTAAGTTTCTATTCTATTCTTTTATTCTATTCTATTCTACTCCTATTCTAATCTATTCTGTTTTATTCTACTCCTATTCTATTCTATTCTATTCTATTCTATTCTATTCTATTCTATTCTATATTATTTCTAATCTTAATCTATTCTCTATTCTATTGAATTATATTTTGTTTCTATTCTATTGTCTATTCTATTCTAATCTCGTTCTATTCTATTCTTAATTCTATTCTTTTTATTATCTTATTATATTCTATTATCTTATTCTATTCTCTATTTATTGTATTCTCTATACTATTCTATTCTAATCTTATTCTATTGTATTCTTTATTCTATTTTATATTCTATTCTAATCTTATTCATTCTTTTCTATTATTTATTCCATTCTAATCTTATTCTTTTCCTTTCTATTCTTAATGCTATTCTATTCTTTTCTATTATTTATTCCATTCTATATTCTATTTTAATCTTATTCTACTCTTTTCTATTCTTAATTCTATTCCACATCTATCCCCTTATTCTAAAACCCTTCAGAGTTGCAGGGACACTCATGACGTCACCCTCTCTCGGCCTCGCTCCCCGCGGCCTCCCGCCGAACTACGCCTCCCAGCATGCCTCAGAGCCAGCCGCCCTAGCGGAGCCTGCCGGGAGCTGTAGTTCCCCGCCGCCTGACAGGGCCGCCCCTCTCTCCTCTCCCAGCCCTTGCGCTTAGCCATGCCGACCGCCGGGGCCTCTGAGCCGCCCTCGAGCCTCCCTCTACCCCGCCGCCTCCTCCTCCTCCGGGGACCCTCGGCGGCCCGGACGCCCTTCGGCCGTCGCCGTCTGAGGCCTCCCGGGAAGCCCCCCCCACAAAACCCCCACCCGCCGCGCCACCCGGCCGGCCTCTCTGGGCGTCGTCCCTTGTTTCCCGCCGGGCCGCTTGGGTCGTTGCCCTCCGCTGACTTCCGGCGTTGCCGGGGAGCCGCCGGGAGCGGGGGATGCGGCCGGGTGGCGGCGGCGGCGGCTGCGGCTGGCGGGACGGGCGATGGCGCGGCGGCCCTGAGGGCCTCGAGGAGGAGGAGGAGGAGGAGAAGGGAGGAAGAGGAGGAAGGCGGCGCTGAGGCGGCCGGGGCCGGGGCTGAGGCCACCGTCGCCGCCCAGGGCAGCCTGAGCCGGGGCCGTCCCGCCTGCCCCGGCCCTCGGCACGGAGCGAGAGCAGCAGCGGTTCGGCGGAGGGGAGAAGGAGGAGAAGAGGAGGAGGAGGAGGCGGGGAAAAAATGAAGCTCCTGAAGCCGACCTGGGTCAACCACAACGGTGAGCGCGCCTCTGAGCGCGTGCAGAAGGCTGCGGGAGGCGCCGCTGGGGGCCCACAGGCTCGTGGGAAGGAAGGAAGAATGAAGGGGACCTCTGAGCGAGTGCAGAGGGCTCAGGAGGTGTCAGTGGCTCTCAGATTGAATGGGGGGGAGAAAGGGGGTGGAGAGTCCTCTGAGCGAGCGTTGGGGGGAGGGTCGTCGGCTGTATCCCCACGTGGGGGGAAGGAGAGGGGTCCTCTGAGCGAGTGCAGAGGGCTAATGGAGATGTCAGTGGTTCCCATATTCAATGGGGGGGGGGGGGAAGAAAGGAGATGGGGAGTCCTCTGAGCAAGTGCAGAGTGCTGGGGGGAGGGTCCTCAGCTACATCCCCATGTGGGAGGGGGAGGATGGAGTGGGGTCCTATGAGCGAGTGCAGAGGGCTAATGGAGATGTCAGTGGTTCCCATATTTAATGGGGGGGAGGAGAAAGGGGGAGAGTCCTCTGAGCAAGTGCAGAGTGTTGGGGGGAGGGTCCTCAGCTATATCCCCATGTGGGAGGGGGAGGATGGAGTGGGGTCCTCTGAGCGAGTGCAGAGTGCTGGGGGGAGGACCCTTGGCTTTATCCCCACGTGGGTGTAGGAAGGAGGGGTTCTCTGAACGCATGCAGGGGGCTAATGGAGGTGTCAGTGGTTCCCATATCCAAGGGGGGGGGAAGAAAAAGGGAGAGAGTCCTATGAGTGGGTGCAGAGTGTTGGGGGGAGGGTCCTCAGCTGTATCCCCACGTGGGGGGGAGGATGGAGGGTGATCCTCTGAGCGAGTGCAGAGGGCTAAGGACATGTCAGTGGTTCCCATATTCATGGGGATGGGGGGAGAAGAGGAGAAAATGGGGTGGCCCTCTGAGCGAGTGTAGTGTTGGGGGAGGGTCCTCGGCTTTTTCCTCACATGGGGGGAAGGAGGGGGGGACCTCTGAGCGAGTGCAGAGGGCTGGGGGACATGCCAGTGGGACCCCAGACTCGTGGGAGGGAAGGAGAAGGGGTGTGTCCCCCCTGAGCGAGTGCAGAGTATTGGGGAGGGTCTTTAGCTTCATCCCTGGGGGGGGGAGTAAGGAAGGGGTCTTCTGAGTCCAGAGTTCTAGGAAGGTGTCAATGGTTCCCATATTCATGGGGGGAGGGCAGAAGTGGGGGGCTTTGAGCAAGTGTAGAGGCTTATGGTGGGGAAGGGTCTTCCATGCTTCTGTTCCCTCACCCCCTCTGGGGGGGCGGGGCGGAGGTGGAGCTGGTCCTCTGAGCACGTGCAGAGTGTTGGGGGGCATGTCCTCAGCTTTATCCTCATGGGAGTAGGTGGGAAGGAGGGTGTCTCTGAGTGAGTGCAGAAAGGGGGGGGAGTGCATTGCACTGTTGCCCCCCCATTACCTCTGTGGGGAGAAGAAGGGGGTCCTTTGAGCACCGTGCAGAGAGTTAAAGGATTGTCCTTGGTCCTAGGTCAGTGAGGGGCAGGGAAGGAAAAGGGTCCTCTGAGCTCGTGCAAAAGATTGGGGAAGTGTTCTCAGCCCTATACCCACAGGTGTGTGTGGGGGGGGGGACGACCTCTAATTCAATTGAGAGGGGTGTGTGGGAAGTGTCCATTATTCTGCTGCGCTCACATCCACTGGAAGGGCTAGGAGAGGGTTCTCTGAGTATGGGCAGAGGGCCCGGTGGAGAGGGAGAAGCTTTGTTTGGGTTGCCTCCAAATATACACACCCCAAAACACCACCAGGGAGCAGGAGTGGGAAGGGGGAGATGACAAGGGCTCTAGAAACATGTGCAGAGGGCTTCGAGGAGCGGGCAGCTGGTTGGGTGGGGTGGATCCTCAGCTGGATTGCCTCCCACCCCCACAAATAGGGAGGAGGAGCAGGAGGAGGAGGAGAATAGGTCCTTGAGCAGGTCAAAAGACGAGGAATCCTTGGAGGGGCTCCTCCCCCTAGGCAACCAACCGAGTGGGGGGCTTTTGGTTCATGCTCAGAGGCTACCAGCCTCCCTTCCCCTCTCCTTGCCTATGTCCTTGAAATCTCAGGGAAAGCTCAGCACCATCTTCCCCTTCCTTTGGGGAATACTCGGTCACTCCTGGTTGAGTTGCTACCGCACGTAAACACCTCCTCACCACCACTTCTGTTTGCAGTGCATTCTCTCCCTTGGCAAAAAAAAAACACACCTACAGGCAGTCCTCGACTGACAAAGGTTCACTTAGTGACCGCGCAAAGTTACAACGGCGCTGAAACCGTTTTTCACACTTAACGGCCGTGGCGGCATCCCTTCCCTGTGAGGAAGACAAATGTCAGCACCTCTTACTTGGAAACATTTCACAATGGGTCTGGTTGGATTTTATGGAAAGCAGGAGTTGCCTTTGGCAACGTCTAGCAAAGATTCTCTTTAGTTGTGCATTGTTGTTGCTAGTTGTGAAGTCGTGTCCGACCCATCGCAACCCCATGGACAACGTTCCTCTAGGCCTTCCTGTCCTCTACTATCTCCCGGAGTCCATTTAAGCTCACGCCCTTCTCTGCCGTCCCCTTCTTCTTCTTTTGCCCTCCATCGTTCCCAGCATGAGACTCTTCTCCAGGGAGTCCTTCCTTCTCATTAGGTGGCCAAAGTATCTGAGCTTCCTCTTCAGGATCTGACCTTCTAAAGAGCAGTCATAGTTGTGCATTATGAACTTTTTAGCCTCTCAGACAACTAACCTGTGCATTAATGATTCCTTGGCTGGGAGATTTATAAAGATACCAACAAGGCTTCAGATAATGGAAGATCACATATTAACCTTCTAAAGAACACAGTGAGCAGCGTACCCAAAGCGTATTGCTGATCCTTTAATCCTTATTGTCAAAAAGGATCTGGAAGCATCGGTTCCCCCCCCCCCTTCCAGAGGTGAAGAAAGGGCTTCAAATCGCCATATCATATCCAGAGTTTCCTGCTGGATTCCCTAGGAAGGGCTGTTTGACGTTCCTTCCATCCTCAGGATTGGTGGATAGGGCCCCCTCAAAAGTAGCCCCATTGCTGAGTTTCATCGGGGCCCATTGTGTTTTCTTTTAGAAAAGTCAGCTAAAATAGCGTTGATCAATAAGACCTCAAGAGTGCAAACCTCGCCATGAAAGAAGTCGACCCCAGAGGGGGTGTGATACGTGTAGGTTTTAAAGTGTATTATTAATTACTTGTACTTTTCCCTCTTGATGAAGCATCCCCCCCCCCCATTTCCCCCCCCCCCTGCCATACGTTAGTGGCAACCTGCCAAGGCAGCGACTGCCTGCTGGAAAACTTTTCCATTTTGCCCGCTGAGATTTTAGAAATAGCTCTTCTAAGCTTAATGCCCCCCCCCTTGCTTATTCATAATTTTTAGTCTTTTGAACTTGAGAGGATTTCAGCTTTTCGGATAAGCCGACTTGCTGGCTGGGGAATTCTGAGAGTTGAAGTCCCCCCTGTCTTAAATTGGCTGACTTTGTGGGACACGGGCACACCCACACCTGCCGGGTGTATGGAGTCTTTGGTCATTGATCCCTTTGGAATACTCGGCTTTCAATTTAACTTGAAAGCTTTGAAGTTTTATTTTATATACTTACTGGCTGACTTATCCAGTGGTGGGATTCAATTTTTTTTTACTACCCGTTCTGTGGGCGTGGCTTGGTGGGCATAGCAGGGGAAGGATATCCCCATTCCCTCCCCACTCCAGGGGAAGGATACTGCAAAATCCCCATTTCCTCCCTACTCCACGGGAAGGATACTGCAAAATCCCCAATCCCTCCCCACTCCATAGGAAGGATACTGCAAAATCCCCATTTCCTCCCTACTCCATGGGAAGGATACTGCAAAATCCCCAATTCCTCCCCACTCCAGGGGAAGGATACTGCAAAATCCCTATTTCCTCTCCACTCCAGGGGAAGGTTACTGCAAAATCCCCATTCTCTCCCTACTCCATGGGAAGGATACTGCAAAATCCCCAATTCCTCCCCACTCCAGGGGAAGGATACTGCAAAATCCCTATTTCCTCTCCACTCCAGGGGAAGGTTACTGCAAAATCCCCATTCTCTCCCTACTCCATGGGAAGGATACTGCAAAATCCCCAATCCCTCCCCACTCCAGGGGAAGGATACTGCAAAATACCCATTTCCTCTCCACTCCAGGGGAAGGATACTGCAAAATCCCCATTCCCTCCCCACTCCAGGGGAAGGATACTGCAAAATCCCCAATCCCTCCCCACTCCAGGGGAAGGATACTGCAAAATCCCCAATCCCTCCCCACTCCAGGGGAAGGATACTGCAAAATCCCCATTCCCTCCCCACTCAGCTAGGACTCGGGAGGCAGAGAATAGATGGGGGGCAGAGCCAGTCAGGGGTGATATCTACCGGTTCTCAAATTACTCAAAATTTCTGCTATTGGTTCTCCAGAACTGGTCAGAACCTGCTGAATATCACCTCTGGACTTATCACTTGGTTCGCGATAAACTATCTATCCCTCCCTCCCTCCCTCTCTTTCTCTCTCTATCCACAGTGTGGTGCATTACAAGCCAAGGATATTTTGCTCAAATGATTTTTCTCTCTGTTTTTTCCAGCCAAGCCGATATTTTCAGTTGACATTCATCCAGATGGGACCAAGTTTGCAACCGGAGGGCAAGGTAGGGCTGGCGAAAGAACTTACCGGATTTTTCTGAGTATTAGACGCACCCCGCCTCCTCCCCAAAAGAGGGTGAAAATTTGGGTGCGTCTTATACACCAAATTGGCCCCCACCAATTTGCCTCCTTGCATTTAGGGCAGGGCAGGGGTTGGCAACCTTAAACACACAAAGAGCCACAAAAGTCCTAACCGGAAACCCCCATTCAATTCTGGAGCCAACCAGAAGTCCACGTTTCCCCCCCCTCCGCCCCCCCTCCCCCCACCATAGAGTCTCCTCCTAGCATGGCGTCCTTTTTCCTCTGCTGACCGGAAGTCGGTTCCCCCACCATAGAGTCTCCTCCTAGCACAGCGTCCTTTTCCTTCGGCGTTGAGTCATGCCGGCCACACGACCACAGAGATGTCTTCGGACAGCGCTGGCTCTTCTGCTTTGAAAGGGAGATGAGCACCGCCCCCTAGAGTCGGGAACGACTAGCACATAGTTGTGAGGGGAACCTTTACCTTTATTATGATTACAGAAGTTACATTTTCTGTAGAATGCAGGTTGCAGCTACCGTCTTTTCGTAGTTTGGCAATTTTTAGCTAAACTTAAAAAAATGTGCAGCCATAAACTGGATTTGAAATGTTGCGTTTTCTTGATCGCGTATTTTTTGTTAAAACCCCATTGCTGCAGCAGATTCCTTGGTGGAACTGGCTTCTCTTCATTTTGAGCTGTGTGGATTTCGGCCTGGGGAATTCTGGGAATTGAAGTCCACACTGCTTAAAAGCTGCTGAGGTAGAGAACCCCCGCTGTATAAGCAGACGCTTCTAGTGCTCTTATTGTTTGCTAAATTAAGGAGGAGGTGACACTCTGCCCCCCAGAAAACTCCAAGGACAGTTAGCAAAGATAAAAACCTGCCTTTTTCTCCTTTGTAAGTAACTGCAGTGAAAAGTTTCTTCTTCCTTGTGCCCCTTAGGACAAGATTCCGGGAAAGTTGTAATATGGAACATGGCTCCAGTCCTCAAGGAGGAGGATGAAAAGAACGAGAATGTACCCAAAATGCTTTGTCAGATGGACAACCATTTAGGTATGGTAGAATAGATCTTTCTGGGGGGGCGGGGGATGACTAATGGGCCAGCATACTTTGAGAGCCAGTTTGGTCTAGTGGTTAAGTCACCAGACTGTGGAAAGCAAGAGACCATGAGTTCTAGTCCTGCCTTAGGCATGAAAGCCAGATGGGTGACTTTTGGGCCACTAGGAAATGGTGAATTCTAGTCCCGAGTTAAGAACAAAAGCTGACTGGGTGACTTTGGACCAATCACTATGAGACTGGAAATTTTAGTGCCACCTTAGGCATGAAAGCCAGCTGGGTGACTTTGGGGCAATCACCAGGAGACTGGAAATTCTAGTTCCACCTTAAGCATGAAAGCCAGCTGGGTGACTTTGGGCCAATCTCTAGGAGACTGGAAGTTCTAGTTTCAACTTAAGCATGAAAGCCAGCTGGGTGAATTTGGGCCTGTCATTCACTCTCCGTCCAACCTACCTCACAGGATTGTTGTGCTGGGGAAAAGAGGACGAGGAGGAGGAAGGTGTGTCGGATAGGTTCAGCGCCTTGTAAAAATAATAAGGCAGGTCACATCATCTAGTGTCCAAAAAGCTCACCTTACATGTTGGAAGATGAAAAAACACCACCTCTGCTTTGAAAATATCACCGGGTGGTAACTCTTCCCTTCAATACAAGCTCCGGCCTTAGTATAAGGATGTGTTGCTCGGGCTGTTCCTTATTTTTGTTTCCCAAGCGTCATCCTCGTCTTCCCATTTTTGTTCCAGCCTGTGTGAATTGTGTGAGATGGTCAAACAACGGCATATACCTTGCCTCCGGAGGAGACGATAAACTGATCATGATCTGGAAGAGAGCAGCGTAAGTTTATTTTCCTCCCCTCTTCCCCCCCCCCCTTAAATTTAATTCTTGGCATCTTCCTTGGGCTGTTTTTTTTGGGGAAAAAGATCCTTATCTTATGTTCAAGGTTGGGTAAACATCTATAACCATAACACCTGTCCTGTAAGTGACCCTATGGTGCCATCTTTTCTCATGGTTTTACCTTAATTTAATACTTTACCTTGCTTACTGACTTGTTCACACATTTTGCATCCCTGAATATGCTGACACTCTTAAGTCTGGGTTTGTGGATGCTGGGTGTTTTGTCAGTGTAGGTCAGTGAAAGGGACGCGGCGGCTCGGTGGCTAAGACGCTGAGCTTGTCGATCCGAAAGGTCGGCAGTTCGAATCCCTAGCGCCGCGTAACGGAGTGAGCTCCCGTGACTCGTCCCAGCTTCTGCCAACCCAGCAGTTCAAAAGCACGTAAAAAAATGCAAGTAGAAAAATGGGAACCACCTTTGGTGGGAAGGGAACAGCGTTCCTTGCCCCTTTGGCGTTTAGTCATGCCGGCCACATGACCAGGGAGACGTCTTCGGACAGCGCTGGCTCTTTGGCACTGAACAAAATGTGATTTAGGACCGGTTTTCACATTTATGACCGCAGCGGCTATTGCTATTGTCCGTCTTTCCCTCCCTCCTTCCTTCCCTTCCTCCCTTCCTCCCTCTGCTGATCATGTTTCCTAACAGTGTCATAAAATGTCTGCAAAACAAAAAAGTCAGAGAGCACTAAGGACCCCACAGTCTGTCTGTCCTTCCTCCCTCCCTCCCTCCTCTGACCATATTTCCTAATTGCATCATAAAATGTCTGCAAAAAAAAAAGTCAGAGCACGAAGGATCCCACATCCATCCATCCATCCATCCATCAATCTTTCCTTCCTCCCCCCCCCCCCCCCGATTATATTTCCTAATTGTGTCATAAAATGTCTGCAAAAAACCCCCCAAAAATCAAGGTCAGAATGCACTAAGGACCCCACAGTCTGTCTGTCCTCCCTTCCTTCTTTCCTTCCTCCCTCCCTCCCTCCCTTCCTCAGAGAGCACCAAGGATTTCTCATTTCAACTCTGAATATTCCCCTTTATCGACACCTCCCTTCTTTCTTCCCCAGGTACATTGGGCCCAGCACCGTCTTTGGTTCCAGTAGTAAGCTGGCAAACGTAGAGCAGTGGAGGTGTGTCTCGATCCTGAGAAGCCACTCAGGCGGTAAGAGGGCTTTGGAAAAAAAATTAAAAATGGTTGGTCCTCTTGCATGGTCTGCTTTCTAAAAAACAAGATTACCCCTTGATCGTCTGACCAGCTAAGGCTGATGACGTTTGGATCAGTGGTGAAGTTCAATTTTTCTTACTACCGGTTCTGCGGGTGTGGCTTGGTGGGCGTGGCAGGGGAAGGATACTGCAAAATCCCCATTCCCTCCCCACTCTGGGCCCAGCCAGAAGGTGGCATTTGCCGGTTCTCCAAACTGCTCAAAATTTCCGCTACCGGTTCTCCAGAGCCGGTCAGAACCTGCTGAATTTCACCCCTGGTTTGGATGCCATACTTTTTTGTTTTTTTTTGCATCGCATTATTCCCATCTAATTCCAGGTAGTCCTCGACTTCCCACAGTTCCTTTAGTGACCGTTCAAAGTTACAGCGGCACTGAAAAACGTGGCTTGCGATCGTTTTTCACACTTAACGATCTTTGCAGCCTCACCATGGTCCCCATGATCAAAATTTGAGACGCTGTGCCAAGTGACGGTCACAGCTTCTCCCTGTCACCTGATCCCCTTTTTGCAACCTCCTGGCCAGCAAAGTCAGTAAGGAAAGCCAGGTTCACTTAATGACTGTGTGACTACCCTAACAACCGTAGAGATTCCCCGGACAACTAAACACATCAATTGGTATGGGCCTGGAATTCATAATGTCCCCGTGTTTTTAACACTTCCGCGTAGACGTCATGGATGTGGCATGGTCCCCTCACGACGCTTGGCTCGCTTCCTGCAGCGTGGACAACACGGTCGTAATCTGGAATGCTCTCAAATTCCCTGGTAAGCATACTTGGAAACCGCTGTTGAGCTTTCTGCTTGTGGTGGTGGGGAAAAATGAACTGTTGATTTGGGGGTTTGCTGATTAGGTAGGTTTATAGATAGAGAAGAGCCACGGTGGCGCAGGGGATAGAGTGCCGCCCTGCAGGCTACTTCTATTGACTGCCGGCTGCCTGCAATTTGGCAGTTCGAATCTCACCAGCCTCAAGGTCGGCTCTGCCTTCCGTCTTTCTGAGGTTGGTAAAACGAGGACCCCGATTGTTTGGGGCAAGAGGCTGACTCTGTAAACGGCTTAGAGAGGGCTGGGAAGTGGTATATAAGTCTAAGGGCTAATGCTATTGCTACTCTACAGTAGTTTCCAAAACGAAAAATACGTTCGCAAGACCTTGTACGACGGAGGTAGTCCTCGACTTACAGCAGTTCATTTAGTGATGGTTCAAAGTTACAACGTCATTGAAAAAAATGTGACTTAGGATCGGTCTTTACATTTATAACCGTAGAGGCTATTACTATTGTCCATCTTTCGTTCCCTCCCTCCCTCCTTCCTTCCTTCCTTCCTTTCATCCCAGTGCTTAGAATGCAATATTGCAGGCTAACTCTGCCCATTGCCAGATGTTTGATCCTGACTGGTTCAAAGTCAGCCTTCCGTCCTCCCGAGGTGGGTCAAATTGAGGACCCAGATTGTTGGGGGTCAAGAGGCTGACTCTGTAAACCGCTTAGAGAGGGTTAGAAAGCACTGTAAAGTGGTATATAAGTCTAAGGGTTATTGCTATTGTCCTTCCTTCCTTCCTTCCCTCCCTCCCTCCCTCCTTCCCTCCCTCCCTCCTTCCATTCTTCCTTCCTTCCCAGTGCTTATAATGCAGTATTGCAGAGTAACTCTGCCAACAGCCAGGAGTTCGATCCTGACCGGCTCAAGGTTGACTCAGCCTTGAGTCAACCTACCTACCTACCTTCCTTCCTTCCTTCCTTCCTTCCTTCCTTCCTTCCTTCCTTCCTTCCTTCCTTCCTGTTTGATCCTGACTGACTCAAGGTTGACTCAGCCTTCCATCCTTCCGATATGGGTAAAATGAGGACCCTGATTGTTGGGGCAAGAGGCTGACTCTGTAAACCGCTTAGAGAGGGCTGTGAAGCGGCATATAAGTCTAAGTGACATTTGGTGTTATAGAAATGGCTACTTTCTACAATTGCATAAAAGTAAAAAAAGTTGAGGTTTCTTGTTATTGTCCTTTTTTCCTGTATCAAAAGGACTCGGAAGTCAATGCTTTTTTTCTTTTTCTTTTTCCCCTCTACCTACACTTTTCTCTCTTCCCCCTTTCCTCCCCTACTTTACCTTCATTCTGCTTTACCTTTTTGTATTTTATGCTTTGCTAGAATTAAAAATTGAATCCCAAAATCCCCTAGGGAGGGGCCGGCACTGACCGAAGTGTCCTGCCCATGTGTGTCAAGAGCTCATCTCCTGCTTTTCTCTCATCCAAAGCATTTCAGCCTTTCAACCCTCTTTGTCAGGCCTGTAATTCTGTTCCTTTTAGGATCTTTGGCCTGCCACATATTTAAACCATATATATATTATGCTGTTTCATTGGTATAGTAGTTGGGAGGGGGGAATAGAAAGGAGTAGGATTGTGGAATGTATTGTTATGGATTTCTTAGAAGCTCAAGGTCGTCTTTTGTCTCCGTACCTCGACACCTGGCCGGAAGAAGAGGGGTGTACATGCCAGCGTGGAAGATGAAGATTGGACCATGTGATGAATTATGGGGTGTGGGGATAGATGATGAACTTTTAACTGGGTGAATTCACCGGATGTAAGTTAGAGTTGAAATTTAACAGCATAATGCCAACATGCCTGTCTTATTAAATTGGAGTTTTAAGGATCACTTTGCCTTGGACAATGATTTAATTCTGCATGATATTTGGAACACTGACACTCTTTTTATTTCCCCCCCTGCCCGCAGAAATCCTTGCCACTCTAAAAGGTCACTCCGGCCTGGTTAAGGGCCTCACCTGGGACCCTGTCGGGAAATACATTGCCTCTCAAGCGGATGACCGGAGTTTGAAGGTCTGGCGCACCCTGGATTGGCAGCTAGAAACCAGCATTACCAAACCTTTCGATGAAGTATGTATTGCGCTAACGATGAGCTGAACGTTTTCCTGCATCGTTTCCTTCTTTCCGCAGTCAGGCTTCCAAGTCAGTTTCAAAACACCCAGCTCAGGGGTGGGATTCAGCCGGTTTGCATTGGTTTGGGCAAACCAGATGTTAATTTTGCATCTGGTTCGCCGACGCGGTTGTTGCAAGGACCGGCTGGTCCAGCCTACCCCTCCCCTCCCAGGAGCCTCCACTCATTCGTCATTCCAGGGAAGTGCAGTTTCCACACGGAGGCTCTGAGAGGGCGAAAAACAGGCCTCCCGGAAGTCCGAAAATGGGCCCGTTTATGGGCTACGAAGCCCGGGGGAGGCCGTTTTCGCCCTCCTGGAGGTTCAGGGAAAGCCTCTGGAGCCTGGAGAGGGTGAATACACCCCCCACCCCCGGTGGTGCAGGAGGCTGGGTCCGCCACACCCACCATGGCCACGCCCATCCAGCAACCCAGCAGAGAACTGGTTGCTAACATTTTTCAATCCCACCCCTGACCCAGAAGAGCCCGGAACTCTTTAAAGCAGCTGCATCTTTTTCCTGGAATCTCATTGCGGAAAGACCCAGCTGCTTGAAAAGGTTGCAGAGAGCAGTTACGTTCAGACTCCGCAGCACCTTTTTTTGGGGGGGGGGGGGGGAATCAGATACCAAGTGCTGCTGTAGGGGAGGACCAGGCTGAGCCCGAGGGAGGGCTCAAATGCGTCATCAGTCTCGAGTCCCTTCGCACCCACAAGAGATCTAAGTTTAGCCCACCTTGAATTTGTTGACTTATCAGTTTGCTTTGACCATTAGTAGATCAGATTTTTGTAGGGAGCATTAACATGCAATAAACCCCTCCCCATCTGAGCTGCCTGGACTCTTGGATTTCCTGTGTTTGGCAGCTGCACAGGCCTGTTCCATAACACAGATAGTCTTCAACAGTTTGCTTAGTAACTATTCAAAGTTAGAACAGCACTGAAAAAAGTGACTTACGACCACTTGGCATACAGCTCTGGCCCCCTCTCTGCCTCCGACGCAGAGCCCTCATCAGAGCCTTCCCCAGACTCCAGGACTGGCCCATGTTCCTCCCCAACCTCCTCACTCTCCGAAACTGCTGCCATAACAATTCCCACCAGATGTGTTCGGGTGATAGCATCCCACAGCTATGGAAAATCCAAATAGCCCTGCTTATTTCTTTCATACTTCTCTGTGTCAGCGTTCCATATATCACGCAGAACTAAATCAGAGTCCAAGGGAGAGCTATCCTTAAAGTTCCAATTTAATAAGACAGACATGTTGGCACAAACTGTGGAACCCCAAATCTAAAAGCTTCCTGGGATTCCACCCAGTTGATAGTTCACGATCTTTTCCCCACACCTATCAATCCATCCCATGGTCCAATCTTCTTCAGCCACGCTGGCATCTCCACCCAGCTGGTTCCGGTCAGGCGCAGAGGTGCGGAGACAAAAGATGACCTTGGCTTTCTTCTAGAAAGAAATGACAACAACACATTCCACAATTCTACTCTTTTCTATTCCCCCCTCCCAACTACGACACTCATGAAACAGCATAATGAAATAATAGAGAGAGTGGCAGGCCAAAGACCCCAAAAAGGAATATAACTGCAGGCCTGACACTCTGCCTGTGAACCTTTACCAAAGACCTGACCTTATTTCGTGTGCGATGTCGTCCTTCTCTTTCAGTGTGGAGGCACAACTCATGTCTTGCGCATCAGCTGGTCCCCTGACGGGCATTACCTGGTCTCGGCCCATGCGATGAATAATTCTGGTCCCACCGCCCAGATCATTGAGAGGGACGGATGGAAAACCAACATGGATTTTGTCGGCCACCGCAAAGCAGTGACAGTAGTGGTGAGTTATCTCTCATCTGGAAGGTAGATTTCTCCAAAGCGTTAACTGCGCCAAAGAAAATGATAAATCGGTCAGGCTTTGAAAGAAATCTTGCTTGGGTGGATTCATAATTAGGGGAGCCGCCTTACAGGGTAGGCGGGCCTCCTAACAATTTAATGGGTGTCATTTGCATTTTTAAAGCTGTCTGGTTTGGCTCCGCAACCAAACAAGTCAGACTTCAAGGGATTATTAGAACTGCAGAAAAAAAACAATGGCTACCAGCCTGCCTTCCATTGAGGACCTTGTACGCTACACAAGTCAAAAAAAGGGCTGGGAAAATATCTACAGACCCCTCGCATCCTGGACATAAATTGTTCCAACTCCTACCCTCAAAACGACGCTGTAGAGCACTGCACACCAGGACAACTAGACACAAAGAAAGTTTTTTCCTGAACGCCATCACTCTGCTTAACAAATAATTCCCACAACGATGTCAAATTATCTACTAAGACTGTATTACTATTATTCTCCTCATCCTTCCTAGTACCTATCTCCTCCCATTTATGACTATAGCTATGTTGCTTGTATCTTTACGATTTGTATTGTTTATTTAGTTCCCTAGTATGATTTAATTGCTTATTTAGTATCTTATGACTATCTCTAAGTGTTGTTGTATCTTACGATTCTTGATGAATGTATTTTTATGTACACTGAAGAGTTGATGCACCAAAGACAAATTCCTTGTGTGTCCCATCACACTTGGCCGATAAAAAAATTATATCCTAAATAAAATTTTGATATGGGTAGATTGAAGGAGAGTCAAGAAACTGAGAATATCAGAGTATCATATTAAGACAAATAAGTCTGGAGCCAAAACAGCATTTTTCCCCTATTTTTCCTATTTTCTATTTCTATTTTTTAAATATTTTTTCTATATAAAAAATAATGTATATTATCTTAAAATAATATTTTTTTAAAAAATCCCACAACATTCCCCTTAAGAAAGCACAGGTAGTCCTCAGCTTACGACCCCAATGAAGCCCAAAATTCATGTCGTTAAATGATACATTTCCCTCTGAATTTTATGACTTTTTTTTGCCATGTTTGTTAAGTGAATCCCTGCAGCTGTTAAGTTAATAACACGGTCGTGAAGCGAATGTGGCTTCCCCATTGACTTTTGCTTGTCAGAAGGTCGTAAAAGGGGATCCCATGACCCCGGGATGCTGCATCCGTCATAAATGTGAATCACACGACCATAAGGATGCTTTAATACAATACAATAGCAGAGTTGGAAGGTACCTTGGAGGTCTTCTAGTCCAACCCCCTCCTAGGCAGGAAACCCTATACCGTTTCAGACAAATGGCTATCCAACATTTTCTTAAAGACTTCCAGTGTTGGGGCATTCACAACTTCTGGAGGCAAGTAGTTCCACGGATTAATTGTTCTAACTGTCAAGAAATTTCTCCTTAGTTCTAGGTTGCTTCTCTCCTTGATTAGTTTCCACCCATTGCTTCTTGTTCTACCCTCAGGTGCTTTGGAGAATAGCTTGACTCCCTCTTTGGGGCAACCTCTGAGATATTGGAAGACTGCTATCATGTCTCCCCCAGTCCTTCTTTCTATTAAACTAGACCTACCCAGTTCCTGCAACCGTTCTTCCTATGTTTTAGCCTCCAGTCCCCTCATCCTCTTGGTTGCTCTTCTCTGCACTCTTTCTAGAGTCTCCACATCTTTTTGACATCGTGGCGACCAAAACTGAATGCAGTATACTTTGATGGTAATAAGTGAGAGGACCGGTCTTAAGTCCCTTTTTTTGTCAACGCTGTTGTAATTTCAAACAGCCGCTTAAAAGCAGGTTGTAAGTCGAGGACTACCTGCCAAGTATCGATTGGTTCTTTTTCTTAAAAGTATTTTTTTTTTAAAACCAACCAACCAACCTTGTTTTTTCCTTCCAGAAATTCAATCCCAAAATCTTTAAAAAGAAGCAAAAGAACGGCAGCTCCACCAAACCAAGCTGTCCTTATTGCTGTTGTGCGGTTGGGAGCAAAGACCGATCGCTTTCTGTCTGGGTAAGTGACAAGTTGGGTCAGATTTCAGGGGTCGCTGGTCTTTTGTGTGTCCGTCTTTTGTACCCATTTCCCTCGGGAGAAATCAAAATTTTTTGGCCCTCCTTCTTGGGATGATGTTTGAAGTGAAAGGTGTCCAACTTTAAGGCTTGCTTGTTGTGGCCCGCCAGCGGCCACCAGATCTGGCAGCAGATTCGGACAGTGAGGAGGTTGAGGAGGAACCTGGGCCAGTCCTGGAGTCTGGGGAAGGCTCGTATGAAGGCTCTGTGTCAGAGGCAAAGAGGGGGCCAGGGCCGTCTGACAGTTATCAGCTGCCTTCGGAGTCAGAGATCAGTGAGGCAGAGGAACAGCTGGAGCCTGTTCCCAGTGAGCACATGCGCAGAGTTGCCAGAAGAAGGGAGCAGTTAAGGAACAAGGGTCGACTTGTGAGTAAGGCCACAGGTGGAGTAAGGCCATAGGTGCCACACTGATGTTCCTTAGCTTTTCGCCTTTCTCCTGGCAGCTCTGTGCATGCGTACATCGGGAACAGGCTCCAGCTGTTCTTCTGCCTCACTGATCTCCGACTCCAAAGGCAGCCGATAACTGTCGGACGGCCCTGGCCCCCTCTCTGCCTCCGACACAGAGCCCTCCTCAGAGCCTTCCCCAGACTCCAGGACTGGCCCATGTTCCTCCCCAACCTCCTCACTGCCCGAATCTTCTGCTGGCATCCCACAACGCTTGCTGAATAACAGCAATTCCCGGCAGCCCTTCATTTTGCCTTTGGGAGCTGCTTGGAATTGCATTTATACGGCTGGTCCTCAAGTTACTGTAATGCCCATCACGGTTATAAGTTGTAACCATGATAAAAAAGGGTTCGGATAAGTGGCCGACCTGATTTTATGACATATCTTGCGGCAATCCCTTCAGTGGCTGAAGTGCGAACTCTGCCCGTGTGTAAGTGAACCCATTGTTTGCTCCAACAACGTTTTGACAATTGTGTTGGTTTGGGGCCAAACCATCCTCTAAACCACAATCTTGGGCGAATGGTGAACGCTGCAAAAGGACATAAACCGAGGACTACCTGTAACATGATTTGAAGGCTGCAGGTTCCCACCAATTTCCTTAAATTTTCCACTGTTGGAAAATTCTTACAGCAAAGATGAATGTTGGCTAAATTAGGTGGGTCATTAAATCTTAGAAGGCGAGAGTCCCTTTTTTTTACAAAAAAAAAGTTTTTTATTTTTGTTCTCATGCAAATATTCACAAATGTACATTCTCATAAATATTGTTGTTATCATCTGTTAATCCTTTAACATTTATAATTCCATTCTTTCGCTGAAGGTTTCATAATATAATCGAGATTGCTTTCCTGCCATCCCATAAATCCATCTTATTTTACAACAACTCTACTTCTTCTCCCCTCTCCTTTTCTTCTCCCCTCCCTTCGTTTCTACTTCATTCTTTCTTCGTCTCCTTTCTCTTTTCTTCTTCCTCTCCACTACTTCTCCCTTCTTCCTCCCCTTCTTACCCTCTCTCCTACTCTTACTGCCCCTCCCTTTCTTCCTCTCCTTGACCCTTTCTTCTTTCCCTCTCCTTTCTTCTCCTCTAACTCCTCTGTCCCTTCCCTCCTCCCACTGTCGCGTTCACATATTCTCCTCTTCAGTCTGATGTATTTTTGGTATTGGCGTTTGAGCAAACTGGGTATTTATGCAACAATCTTAAATTCCTAGGACGTGAGACTCCTTTTGTGATACTTTACACATACCCGTAATTTTGTTTTTAGCTGACGTGTCTGAAGAGGCCCTTGGTCGTCATACATGAGCTGTTTGACAAGTCTATCATGGATATCTCATGGTAAGGTTGCTCTCACGGTAACATCCCTCAGAGGTTGTGGGTGCTCCAGCACTGAGGTTTTTAAGAAGAGACTGTTCAGCCATTTGTCTGACATGGCACAGGGTCTCCTGCTTGAGCAGAGGGTTGGACCAGATGACCTCCAAGGTCCCTTCCCACTCTCTTATTCTGTTAAAACCCTCCCCCCTTCAATGTTATTTTAAGCATTTACGTCAGAACAACCCAATCTGCGGGCGAAGAATTCGATTAGCTACTTTTACTGCTCGTGCCTATTTCGCAGAAATCCATGCGTGATTCTGAGATGAAAATGAATCACGACCTGCCACCTTTAAATGGTCGAACCCCGAAAGTGGTTTATGGGCTTCATTTATTTATTGTAGGCCAAACATTCTTTAAGGGATGCGGTGGCTCAGTGGCTAAGACGCTGAGCTTGTCGATCAGAAAGGTCGGCAGTTCAGCGGTTCGAATCCCTAGCGCCGAGGGTTCGAATCCCTAGCCACAGAGTGAGCTCCCGTGACTTGTCCCAGCTTCTGCCAACCTAGCAGTTCGAAAGCAAGTAAAAAATGCAAGTAGAAAAATAGGAACCATCTTTGGTGGGAAGGGAACAGCGTTCTGTGCGCCTTTGGCGTTGAGTCATGCCGGCCACGTGATCACAGAGATGTCTTTGGACAGCGCTGGCTCTTCGGCTTTGAAGATGAGCACCGCCCCCTAGAGTCGGGAATGACTAGCATTATATATGTGCAAGGGGAACTTTTACCTTTACCTTAAGCATTCTTTAATTGCAATTGCATGATCCTTGGGGGAGGGGGGGGTGGCTCTCTGAATTTGGGCCGTTTCCTTGAAGACATTTCATCACCCAACTAGGCAACTTCATCAGTGCTAGAATTGCAATTCCACACCAAAAGGGCAGAGGAAGCCCACATCCTCTGAAAAGCAGAAGTGATTCCAAAGTTACCTTTTTTTGGGGGGGGAGTGGAGGGGGTGGTGGTTCCAAATGCTTCTTGGATGAGAAGCGAAACGTCTTCAAAGAAAAACAAGGACTGGTTGCCTTTTTAAAAAATAAATAAATACATAAATAAATAAAAACCGCTATTGAAACAACCTGAATATGTGAGAATCTCCATAGATTTATTTATTTTTTCTCTTCGTTTCTCCTCCTCCAGGACATTGAACGGCCTTGGCATCTTAGTGTGCTCCATGGACGGATCCGTGGCATTTCTGGATTTTTCCCAAGACGAGCTCGGAGACCCGCTGAGCGAGGAAGAGAAGGTTGGCTGTGGTTGATGCAGAGTTTCAAACATTCCCAGACTGCTTATACCAGGGGTGTCAAACATGGAGGAGGGACACGACACACCAGGGTTGTGTTTGACCTCGGGATGGGTGGAGGGAGCGTGGCCAGGGATGTGTGTCCACCGTGATGCAATTCGTGCCGGGGGCGCCTGTGGTGGCCCAAGCGCTCTACCAGACTCCCGAGGTCCATTTTTGGCTGCAGCCTTACTCCTAAGTCGACCCCTGTTCTTTAGCTGCTCCCTTTGTCTGGCAACTCTGTGCATGTGCACAGTGGGAACAGGCTCCAGCTGTTCTTCTGCCTCACTGATGTCTGACTCCGAAGGCAGCTGATAACTGTCAGACGGCCCTGGCCCCCTCTCTGCCTCTGACACAGAGCCCTCATCAGAGCCTTCCCCAGACTCCAGGACTGGCCCATCTTCCTCCCCAACCTCCTCACTGTCCGAATCTGCTGCCAGCTCCACTGGTCGCTGGTGGGCCAGAACACCAAGGTAGCCTGAAGGCTGGATCCGGCCCCCGGGCCTTGAGTTTGACACCCCTGTCCTAGATGAGGCAGTGGTCTGACCTTATGTTCCGATGCTCTTGCCCCTTTCAGAGCAACATCCATCAGTCGACCTACGGCAAAAGTTTAGCTATCATGACGGAGGCGCATCTCTCCACGGCCATTATCGAGAACCCGGAGATGCTCAAGTACCAGCAAAGGCAACAGCAACAGAAGAAGAACGAGGCTCTCCGAGACGGAACGGTCTCAGGAGCAGCAATAACGGCGCCTAAGCTGGCCAGCATGGTGAATGGAGAAAGCTTAGAGGACATTAGAAAGGTAGCGATTTCCTCTGCTCTCTTCCATTCCTTGGTCCTTCTTTTCTGGTCAACGGGTGATAAAATACAATATACATGTCATGGCAGGTAGCCATGGAAGGTCTGATGCCTCTTTGATGGAAGATAGTCTTCCTTCCTCCCTCCCTTCCTTCCTTTCTCCCTCCCATCTCTTTCTCCTTCTTTCCTCCTTTCCTTCCTCTCTTCCCTTTTCTTTCCTTCCTACCTCTCTTTCTATCTCCCCTTCCTATCTCCCTTCCTCTCTGACATGATAGGTATATGTAACTCCCTCCCTCCCTCCCTCCCTCCCTCCCTCCCTCCCTCCCTCCCTCCCTTCTTCTCCCTTTCTGGTTATTCTCTCTATAGGTCATCCTCCCTCCCTCCCATCTCTTTCTCCTTCTTTCTTTCCTCCCTCCCTCCCTTCTGTTCCCTCCCTTTCCTTCCTATCTCTCTTTCTATCCCCCCTTCCTATCTCCCTTCCTCTCTGTCATTATAGGTATATGTAACTTCTTCCCTCCCTCCCTTCCTTCCTCTCCCTTTCTCTGGTTTCTCTTCTGTCTTTATAGGTGATCCTTGCTTCCTCCCTCCCTCCCATCTCTTTCTCCTTCCTTCCTCCCTCCCTCCCTCCCTTCCCTTCCCTTCTTTTTCTTTCCTTCTTATCTCTCTTTCTATCCCCCCTTCCTATCTCCCTTCCTCTCTGTCATTATAGGTATATGTAACATCCTCCCTCCCTCCCTCCCTCCCTCCCTTCCTCTCCCTTTCTCTCTGTCTTCTCTTTACTTCTCTCTTTACAGTCTTTCCTTCCTTCCTTCCTATTTTGTGTCTAGGGAACACAAGCTTGAGGCAGTCCAGAAGCTTATTTTTGAGGACAGGTGAAGCGAAACTACCCTTAAAATCAAGTTTCTGGATTAACTGCCTTTGATCACGTCATTGGGAGTAAAAAAAATATCCCAACAACCATAGCATCTGAAAGGAAAATATGGGAGCTTTCATATCAACATCAAAATATTTTGACATATTTATCTAAATATTTCTTCATCCCTCCCATTCCTACGGCCGCCAACCGGAACGAGCCATACTGGGAGGCTGGATCTTGGACAAACTTTGTCACGACTACAAAAACCAAAACTCCTGATAATCCTATTTCTTCCCGGCAGAACCTGTTAAAGAAACAAGTGGAGACCAGGACAGCCGATGGCCGAAGAAGGATCACGCCGCTCTGCATAGCTCAACTGGACACAGGGTACTGTTTTCAAAATATTTCGGATTGTCGTTTTGTTTCGAAACGTCGTTCCAAAGGTAGTGGTGGACGAAATGTCTCTACTTGCAAAGCCCCCAACCTCTCAGCCCAAGGAAGAAGCAGGCCAGAACAAACCACTTTCAAGAGGACCTCCCCCCCCCCCCCCCCCATATCCAGCTAGGAACAAAAAGGACGAAGGAGATATATCCAAATATCGCCTCTCCTTTTTAAAAAAAGAATCGCAGATTTCAGCCCATAGAAATACCATATTTTTCAGCGTATAAGACTCACCGGAGTATAACGCACACCAAGGTTTTGAAGAGGCAAATTTTTTTAAAAAAAGGTTTTGCACTTTGCAGACCTCCCCAAAATGCCCCGTTTTTCGCAAAAACGGGCCTTTTTTTTTAAATAGACATGAATAGCCTTTAGGAGGCTTATAGAGTGCTCCTGGGGGCTGGGAGGGGCAGAATTGAGCAAAAAACAGCCCGTTTTTTGCTCATTTCTGCCCTCCCCAGCCCCCAGGAGCACTCTATAAGCCTCCTAAAGGCTCCACACAGCCATTTTGGTGAAGGGGCCGGGGTTTCGGGAGGCAAAAAAATGCTGTATTCAGTGTATAAGACGCACCCGGATTTTCAGCCTCTTTTTTGAGGGGAAAAAGTTGCGTCTTATACTCCGAAAAATACCGTAGTTTATGGTTTATGCTACCGGAGGCTCTGTTGCTAAGTGAGACTGTTATTAAGTGAATTAGCAGCCTTTTTCCCACGGTCGTTTAGACAGATTGCCGCAGTCACTAGACGAGCCGTGCTTTTGTTTAAGTAAATCTGCCACTCTCGTTCACCGAACCACCTGGGTTCTTGATCCAGTCGTTAAGCGAATCCGGCTTTCCCTGCATATTCTGCTTGTCAGAAGCCAGTTGGGAAGGTCCCCTGTGGCCATCACAACACCCCTGGGATGCCACAACTGTAACAATGGCTATTGGTTTCCAAGTAGTTCAATTTTGATCGTGTGACCTGAGGACACTGCGACCGTTGTTAGCGTGTTATAACGGGTCATAAGTCACTGTTTTCTGTCGTAACTTTGAACAGTCGCTAAAGAAAGGCTTGTAAGTTGTAGACCACGGTCCTGTTTAAATTCCATCGAATTTGTCCTGATCGGTCCAGTGGGGATAATGAGTGGCGCGGTGACCTCGCCTCACTTTCAGGAGGCTGTGAGTTCAATCCTAGGTGGAGGCAGATATTTCTCTTTCTTGGCATGATGAGATGGTATCTGCTGAACAAAACTCCCCCCTGGCGACACGAAGGGCATCCGGCCATTAAAAAACACTCTGCTAGCTCCATTCAGTTGCCCAAGACTCCACTCCGCAAGGGATTACAGGGTCGTTGAAAGAAAATAATGATGTAAGCCTAAATGCTGAGTGGTGCGGTGGCCTAGTGGTGGAGCACTCGCCTCACATTCAGGAGGCTGTGAGTTCGATCCTAGGTAGAGGCAGATATTTCTCTCTCTTGGCACGATGAGATGGTATCTGCTGAACAAAACTCCCCCCTGGCGACACGAAGGGCATCCGGCCATTAAAAAACACTCTGCTAGCTCCATTCAGTTGCCCAAGACTCTACCCCGCAAGAGATGACGGGGTCATTAAAAGGAGAATGATGGTCTGGCGGGGATAATAATAATGCCCCGATTTCCCCTGACCGCCTTTCTTTTTCCCACAGGGATTTTTCGACCGCCCTCTTTAACAGCATCCCACTCTCGGGGTCTTTAGCTGGGTCCATGATGTCAGCTTCCCAGACCAATCAGCTCATAGCGTTAGATTACAACGCGGCCAACTCCCTGGGCACCGTTAAGCCTGCCTTAGAGCCCATGGCAGCGGCCGCTAAATCGGCGGAAGACGTAGCCAACAAGGATGGGTGAGCATCGAATGAAAGGCCTTCTCCTTACGAATGGGGGAGCGGGGGGTTCACTGCAGCGTGGGTTGGCTTAGCGAGGAGGAAGTCCCGTAAATATATCTATTTAAAATTATTTGGAATGATTAAATTGGATTTGTTCCACAGCCATCTGTCCCGTGGCAAAATTGGCCATGTAGGCAGTAGTGAGTTGGCCGCAGCAAGTTGCCCCGTTCTTCTTGGCTTGCTACTAGATAACGCAAACGGAAATCCCACGGATAGGTCAGGAGACGTTTCTAAAGGGCTTGGATGCGGCTTGCCCGGTGCCTCTCTCTCTTAGGTGGTCCCCAAATGTTTAACGCAATAGATGCTCAACGGGCCCATCCACTGGTCTGACCTGGATTTGTCCCAGTCTTGGTCGACTTCGGAGCAGCGTTTCCTCAAACGTGGCCAGCTGGAAGATGGGTGGACTTCAACTCCCAGAATTCTGGCTGGGGAATTCTGGGAGTCGAAGTCCACCCACCTTCACGCCGTTAACGGTTGGGAAATGTTGCTTTAGGAAGTGAGGGCGCTTGGGTTGAGTGTGGCCAGTGGTGAAATTCGATTTTTTTTTACGACCAGTTCTGGGGGCATGGTGTGGCTTGTGGGCGTGGCAGGGGAAGGATACTGCAAAATCTCCACTCCCTCCCCACTCCAGGGGAAGGATACTGCAAAATCCCCATTCCCTCTCCACTCCAGAAATCTCCATTCCCATCCCATTCCAGGGGAAGGATACTGCAAAATCCCCATTCCCTCCCCACTCCAGGGGAAGGATACTGCAAAATCCCCATTCCCTCTCCACTCCAGGGGAAGGATACTGCAAAATCTCCACTCCCTCCCCACTCCAGGGGAAGGATACTGCAAAATCCCCATTCCCTCCCCACTCCAGGGAAAGGATACTGCAAAATCCCCATTCCTTCCCCACTCCAGGGGAAGGATACTGCAAAATCTCCATTCCCTCCCCACTCCAGAAATCTCCATTCCCATCCCATTCCAGGGGAAGGATACTACAAAATCTCCATTCCCATCCCATTCCAGGGGAAGGATACTGCAAAATCTCCATTTTCTGGGGCCAGCCAGAAGCGGTATTTGCCAGTTCTCCGAACTACTAAAATTTCCGCAACCGGTTGTCCAGAACCTGCCAGAACCTGCTGGATTTCACCCCTGAGTGCGGCCCTTGCCCCTAAATTCAATGGGGTAGGGTGATAGAAACCACAGCGGTTCATTATGTTATTTCTTGCCAATCGTGAGCAGAGCATATTTCTGGCCGGATATGTGGGGTGCTTCAAATACGTTTTTGCTTTCTCTTTTCCGCAGTGTGAACGCTACCTCGACTTCAGCTGCCCTGCCGGCCGCTTCGTCCTCTGTGCTGCCCACCTCTTCTAAGATTGAGCCCATGAAAGCTTTCGACTCTCGGTTTACGGAGCGATCCAAACCCACCTCAGGGACTTCTCCCGTCTCGCACACCAATCAGGTTACCTTGGACAGGTGAGATGCAGAACTGGAAAAGAACCGTTTCAGCGGGACGCCTTTTTATCTTTTTTTAAAGCAAAGGAGAAAAGCTCCCAGCTAGTTTTGCTGAGAACTGCAGTCCAAAGAATGTTAGTTTAGGGCAGGGGGCAGCAACCTGTGGCTCTGGAGCCACATGTGGCTCTTTCATCCCTCTGCTGTGGCTCCTTGTCGCCAGTTGGCGCCACAATTTTGAGAGGAGCCTTCCGGTAAGGGGAAGGGAGGGGAGAAGCATAGCGTGCTAGGAGGAGACTCTAGGCAAGGGGCAGGTTTTCTGGTCAGCTCCACAATTGATAGGGCTTTCAGTTAGGACAGGTAGAGGAAAAAGGACGCTGCGCTAGGAGGAGACTCTATAGTGGGGGAACCGGACTTGAGACTCTATGGTGGGGGAACCGGACTTCCGGTTGGCTCTAGAATTGAACTGGGGGCTTCCAGTTAAGACCTTGTGGCTCTTTGAGTGTTTAAGGTTGCCGACCCCTGGTTTAGGGAGATACGATATGCGCTTCCCGAATTTGAATGTCCACTGGATGGCAGCAAAGAGACCCAGAAAAGCTCTCGTTCTTTGGTGCCATCTAGTGGCCAGCCAAATATTTATCCCAATTTATTGATTGGTTCACTTATTTATTTGTATCTTACCTTTATAATTTTTTTAGAAGTAACTCAAGACCTCAGACAATATCTGCTTCCTCCTGTTTTATCAATCTCTCCTGAATTGTCCTCTCCATCTTCTCAATGTATGGATCGTGAAGATCATTCTTCTGCTCCACTCCGTTTCCTAATATTACCAATCCCTTTCTTTTCTTACGGTTATGTTACTAATTAAGAAATAAAGAAATGATCGTGTATTGTTAAATGTAGAAAAAAAAATGGGAAGAAATACTCTCTATGTTTAAATTGAATTAGAGGATGTACGCTGTTGATAGCAAAATATACCAATGGGGACAATAAGAAATGAAAATTTGGTGTAACTGTGAAAGGGCAATTGAAGATATTGTTTATGCAGTAAGAAAAAATAACTATAAAGATGAAAAAATAATGGAAGACAATAATTTGGCTGAAAGTGAAAACAAAAGAAGAAGGGGCTGCCCCAAAGAAGAGGGAGTCAAACTATTCTCCAGGGCACCTGAGTGTAGAACAAGAAGCAATGGGTGGAAACTAATCAAGGAGAGAAGCAACTTAGAACTGAGGAGAAACTTCCTGACAGTCAGAACAACTAATCAGTGGAACAGAAGTTGCCTCCGGAAGTTGTGAATGCCCCAACACTGGAAGTCTTTAAGAAGATGTTGGATAGCCATTTGTCTGAAACAATATAGGGTTTTCTGCCTAGGCAGGGGGTTGGACTAGAACACCTCCAAGGTCCCTTCCAACTTTGCTATAGAACTCAGGCTTTTATTTCCTAGCCTGGTTCCTTAACGACTGGGCTCTTTTCCTTCTTTTTTCTGCAGACTGAAGGAGCAGAATTCTGTTCGGGAAAGTAAGCCCAGGGATCTCCTAGACAGTAGCAGTGATAGCGAAGAAAAGCTGGCCATCAAACCCTTGTCGCTCTCCAAGCGAAAGCTGGACCTGGACGTTGAGAAGAAGAAGAAAGGAAGACCTCGGAAAGACTCACGGCTCATGCCTGTCACTTTAACCGTTCAGGTAACCCAAAAGGCGGTCGCCGCCTCTCCTCTCGCTGGTTCTCCACTAAGACTCCAAGATCTCCCAAGATTCTTTTTCACCAAACACGCTCGCGCTTCATCCCGATTGGCCTCACAACTAGCTGAGATTCGCCCCTCAGAAGACCATCTAAACAGCAAAAATCTAATCCGCGGATAGAATTTGTGCCCGAGTGGAGCTGATAGGGGCATCTTAACCTTTTCTTTTCTTTTTATCTCCCAGTCTCCGGCTATATTAGCAACTGAGAAGGATGGTGCTTGCCACAGTACACCATTAGCACTTAAACTGCCGACCCCAGTCCTACAGAAATCGTTCGCCTTGCAGGTAAGAGGTGTATTCTATTATTAGATTTCTTTTTTTTTTAATCCTGCCATTTTTCTGTCTGTCCAAGGTGGAATCAAGCGTAGAAATTTTGATAAAGCTTACCGAGAGCTAAAGATTTCACACTTGCCTCAATTGTACACATTCCCTCTGTGTTTCTCTTTTGCTAATACCCTCCCACTCTTCCAAGAATTTCTCTGTCTGTTGTCTGTGATAGATAGATAGGTCGATAGACAGACAGACAGACTCTCTAATGTCTGTCTGTCTCTACTTATCTATCTACCTATTTCAGCCAGTCTGTCTGTCCTGTCCTCTGAATCTGTCTGTCAGTCTATCTACTTACCTACCTACCTCTTTCTCTCTCTCTCTCTCTCTCTACCTACCTATTTCAGTTTCTCATCTATCCATCCATCCATATCTACCTATATATTCATATCTATCTACTGGTTTATTCATATCTATCTATCTATCCATTCATCCATCCATCCATCCATCCATCCATATCTACCTATATATTCATATCTATTTACCGTTACATTCTATCTATCTATCTATCTATCTATCTATCTATCTATCTATCTATCTATCTATCTATCTATCTATCCATCCATACATACATACATACATACATACATACATACATATATATCTACCTATATATTCATATCTATCTACCGTTACATTCATATCTATCTATCCATCCATCCATCCATCCATCCATATCTACCTATATATTCATATCTACCGTTATATTCATATCTATCTATCTATCTATCTATCTATCTATCTATCTATCTATCTATCTATCTATCTATCTATCTTTCTATCTACCTACCCTTATTTCAGCTTATCTACCTCTATTTCTCTCTCTCTCCTATCGATCGATCTATCAGAGAGGAATAGACCAGCACCTGTCCTTTTAACTACACACCATATCAGATTCTTCCCAAACCTCCAGGTTTCTCTGCTGGCTTGAAGTGGGATTGCTCCAGGTTCCAAACCGATCTCTCTTGCAGGTGAGCTCCGATCCCTCCATGTACATTGAAGTGGAAAACGAGATCACGACTGTAGGAGGAGCCAAACTTAGCCGACTGAAGTGCAGCCGAGAAGGGAAAGAGTGGGAAACGGTGCTCACTAGCCGAATTCTCTCCGCGGCCGGAAGCTGGTAAGCATAGGGGTTCTGAGGAGGTGTGCAATAAAGAGAGAATGCTTGGGTGCTCAGTCTAAAAACTTGGTGCTTTGGATTAAAAAGTGACATTTCCCTATATGGTGCCTCTGTACTGGACTGAAATTCCCTGAATGTCCAACCCACACAGACTCTTAATATTGTGGGTCAACTATCTGCATTTTATAAGGGATGTGGTGGCTTAGTGGTGAAGACCCTGAGCTTGTCGATCAGAAAGGGCGGCAGTTCAGCAGTTCGAATCCCTAGCACCACGTAACGGAGTGAGCTCCCTTTTCTGCCAACCTAGCAGTTCGAAAGCATGTAAAAAATGCAAGTAGAAAAATAGGAACCACCTTTGGTGGGAAGGGAACAGCACTCCGTGCGCCTTTGGCGTTGAGTCATGCCGGCCACATGACCCCAGAGATGTCTTTGGACAGCGCTGGCTCTTCGGCTTTGAAACGGAGATGAGCACCGCCCCCTAGACTCGGGAACGACTAGCACGCATGTGCAAGGGGAACCTTTAACTTTACCTAAGGTGGTGAACATACCTAATGTTCCTTCCTTCTATTTTTCTCACAACAACCACCCCGCAAGGCGGGCTAGGCTGGAGGGAGAGGGACCGGCCAAGGTCACATAGCCAGTTTTCATGTGGGATTAGAACTCCCAGTCTCCTAATGATTGGCTAAAATTTCCCCAGCTGACTTCCATGGCTAAGGCGGGATTAGAACTCCAAGTCTCCTAATGATTGGCTGAAAGTTCCCCAGACGACTTCCATGGCTAAAGCGGGATTAGAACTCCCAGTCTCCTAATGATTGGCTAAAAGTTCCCCAGCCGACTTCCATGGCTAAGGCGGGATTAGAACTCCCAGTCTCCTAATGATTGGCTGAAAGTCCTTCAGTTGGCTTTTACGCCTAAAGTGGGACTAGAACTCACTCACCTTTCCCTCTTTCCAGCCGGATGCTTTTTACCACTAGCGCAAACTACCAACATTTCTCTTGTGCTTTCCTCCTCCAGCGAAGTGGTGAGCGTGGCCTGTGAAAAGCGGACCCTCTCTGTGTTTTCGGCCTGTGGCCGTCGCCTCCTCCCTCCCATCGTCCTCCATTCCCCCATCTCCACGTTGCACTGTACAGGGTTTTACATCATGGCTCTCACAACGGCGGCAACCCTCTCTGTCTGGTAAGCCCCAAACAGCTCCCTCCCTCCCCCCCCAGCTCACATTTCCACAAGATGTGTCACGTGGAACTGGAATGACCCTTTTTGTCCCCCCCCCCACTCCCCCCACTTCACGACATTTCCCCCTTTTAGGAACGTGCGGAAGCAGTCAGTGGTGGTGAAAGACGAGTCCCTACAAACCATTTTAGCAGGTAAGGACCCTCAAATCCACTTAGGGCATGCCCAGCCGTTGCCCCAGCCTAGCTCCACCAGGCGTGCCTCCCACCGGACAGCTGGTCTTCGGGTCTCTGTCGCGCATGCACGGGGAGTGGGGCACAGGGTGGGCGGTTGCATGCAGAGGACGCATGCGTTTAGTTTAGTTTAGTTTAGTTTGATTTGATTTATATGCCGCCCTTCTCCCAAAGGACTCAGGGCGGCGTACAACATTAAAAAACACATATCACAAAAGTTAAAAGGGAAATGCACGGGGGTGCTTGCATTGCATTTTGGGGGGTTTGCAACCTTTTTTGGGCCTGGAAAGCCTCCTGCACCAACCTGGAAGTCAAATATGGGGGTGGGGGTGGGGCGTAGCGCATGCGTGGGGCGCATTGTATTTTGGGGTTTCGCTCGCACGTCCACATAGGCCACTCAGCGCCCAAAAGATTAGCCATTCCCTAACCCTGGGCCATCTAGACTCATTATTAAAGCTACTCCTGGACTTACGTCCATTCATTATTGGTGACAAGTGGTAATGACGTGACCGGGGGTTGTAAGTGCGAGGACCGCACGTTGGTTGCTTTTTTTTTCACTGCCACTCTAACTTCAAGTGGTCACCAAAATGAATCGCTGTAAGTCGAGCACTCCCTGTCCCCCGCCCGTCAGCTGATAAGACCCATCCCCGTGTTGGTGCCGCCCCCGGAAAACTGACGGGGTACGTTTGACCTTCGCAGGAAGTGAAACCACCGTCTCTCAAATCTTGCTGACTCAACATGGCATCCCGGTGATGAACATGTCGGACGGAAGAGCATATTGCTTTAACCCTTCGCTGTCTTCCTGGTGAGCCCCAAGGTGGAAGGTGCAGGGGAGGAGGTGATTCTTGTAAGAGCGAATCAGGATCAATCCGCCGTTAACGCTTCCGGGACAAACTATATAAATTTAATACAGCAATAAGATGGGGTTTTAATCTGCTCCTGCACGAGAGACCAGGCCCATCCACGAGCTTCCAATTAAACTGATTTATTGCGACTCGCGGTGATTCAGTTGCTAAGACGCTCAGCTTAGGTTGGCAGTTTGGCAGTTCGAATCCCTAGCTCTGCGAAACGGAGTGAGCTCCCGTGACTTGTCCCAGCTTCTGCCAACCTAGCAGTTCGAAAACACATTAAAAATGCAAGTAGAAAAATAGGAACCACCTTTGGTGGGAAGATTAACAGCGTTCCGTGCGCCTTCAGCATTGAGTCATGCCGGCCACATGACCACGGAGACGTCTTCGGACAGCGCTGGCTCTTTGAAACGGAGATGAGCACCGCCCCCTAGAGTCAAGAACGACTAGCACATATGTGCGAGGGGAACCTTTACCTTTAATATCTAGATAGACAACGAAGGTCCTGGGAATGCTCAACTTCCAACAATTGCGGCTCAAATTCCTGCCACTAAGCAAGGAAGTTGTTATGGAACTCCGTTTTAAGCTCTTTGACCTCCCCCCGCCCACGGTTGTTAGGCAAATCAGGAACGACTAGCACATATATGCGAAGAGAGTCTTTACCTTACTGTTAACTTATATCTATGGTCAACTCATTGGCACCAGCTTGGAATTAGATAAAGGTTGACAGAATTCAAGGGGAGTTGGACTTTAAACCGATTGTGGCTACGTAGGGATTGTAGGCTGATGCCTCTCTTGACTCTTCCCTCTGGTTCTGCCATTCCTTGTCCTACTCCTCGGGCTTGCTGTCAATTACAAGAATACAATTGTTGTTTTTTTAATTGGGAATCTGTTTTGCAGTTGACCAACCTGTTGTTTAAGTGGAGGGCGCAATGGGATGACTCTAAATGGGAACTGAGGTTCATCCTCTTGGCCGGATGGGAAATGAAATGGGTCCAACTTCCAACTTGTGTGTTTTTAACTATGCGAGAAGGCCTGTCCCTCCCCCACTTGGTTAACTGTGACGTATTCTGCCTTTCCAGGAACCTTGTCTCTGACAAGCAGGAAACTTTGGCCCAGTGTGCAGACTTCAGGAGCAGTCTACCCTCCCAGGAGGCCATGCTGTGTTCGGGACCTTTAGCCATCATACAAGGACGGCTTTCTAAGTATGACCTTGTCTGTCTCGCTGTGTTCTGACTGAGGCTTCCCAAGAGCATGAAGCCGACTCCGATAAAAATCCCTTTAGGTGAAAGGGAATTCCTCTCCAGCAAAGTCCCGGAAAACAGTCTTTCATGAGATTTCACAACTACAGGCTTTTATCAGGCTTGGAGAGTTGCCAGGCCGATCTCTTCCAAACGCCACGCTGTAGCAGCAGTTCCTTGGCAAGAAGTCAGGAACAAATCTTCACCCGAATGAATTGAACTTAGGGCCTCCTGCAAACTCCACTCCCCTTTCGCTCCTCTTTATTCCCTGTGGGAGGGGCCATTCACAATCCACCTGTGGCTTTACTCCTGGGTCGACCCTTGTTCCTTAACTGTTCCCTTCTCCTGGCAGCTCTGTGCATGCGCACACTGGGAACAGGCTCCAGCTGTTCCTCTGCTTCACTGACTCTGAAGGCAGCTGATAACTGTTGGATGGCCCTGGCCCCCTCTCTGCCTCCGACACAGAGCCCTCGTCAGAGGCTTCCCCAGACTCCAGGACTGGCCCATCTTCCTCCCCAACCTCCTCACTGTCTGAATCTGCTGCCAACTCCGCTGGCCGGCCACAACACGCTCTCCCTCTCTGTCCTTAGCCCTTGGGCTACCAAAATAGGCCAAGCTCTTGGTCACCCATTGGTGACCCCTGCTTTGAGCTCTGAATGCAGCCCTTGTTGGAGCTGTGCAGATTCTCCCCCCTCCGCCCCAACTCCTCTGTATCTTCCTTTCAAACGCCAGGGAAATCAGGATATTCAGGCAGCTCAAATGAGTGTAGGTAGTCCTCTACTTGCAACCGTTCGTTTAGTGACAGTTCAAAGTTACAACGGCACTGGGGGGAAAGAAGGACCATTTTTCACACTTACGACATTGCAACATCCCCGTGGTCACAAGATCCAAATTCGAATGCTTGGCAACTGATTCCTATTTATGACTGTTGCAGTGTCCCGAGGATATGGGATCCCCCTTTTGCAACCTCCTGATGAGCAAAATCCGTGGGGAAGCCCAACTCGTTTAACAGCCGTGTAACTAACTTTACAATTGCTATTTGCACAACAGTGGAAAGAAAAGTCCTAAAATTGGGCAAAACCCACGTAGCAAAAGTTTCACAGTAACAGTGAACACACCACAACGTGCAATAACAATGAAGTAAATTAAACTAAACAGAAATACTGGGCTCAATTGTGTTCCTAAGTCCTGGACTAACTCCATAAGGATTTGTTGCAAGCTTAAGCTCTCTACAAGAATCTGGCCAACTAACGGTCAAGGGAAATGAGCGGGAGATAGGAAAGGCACTCAAGGCGGGCTGGTCTTAGATCTCTCGTGGGTGCGCAGGGACTCTTGACTTGTGATGCGTTTGACACCCCCCCCCCCCTCTTTCCCACGGGCTCAGCCGGGTCATCTCCTACACTTCCTTCCATTTCCCAGCTCCTAAAACCTGCCTCCTCTTTGTTCCTTTCCTACAGCTCTGGGCGGCAGGCAGCCAAATTGTTCTCCATGCCTCATTTGGTGCAGCAAGAAACCACCACGGCGTACCTGGAGAATCAGGTAGCCTCTGCCTTGGCTATACAGTCAAGTCATGAGTATCGCCACTGGCTGCTTA
This sequence comes from Natrix helvetica, assembly GCF_964273705.1. Lineage (NCBI taxonomy): Eukaryota > Metazoa > Chordata > Lepidosauria > Squamata > Natricidae > Natrix > Natrix helvetica. Next base: position 8,216,692 of record NC_138564.1, read on the forward strand.
TCTATGCACGGTACCTGGTTAAGGAAGGTAAGGGGTGATGCCGCTTGTTCGACCATGTTAATGGTCTCATCGCAGGATGTCAACTCCTCTAAGCAAAGCTGCCTTTTGCAATTGACCGAAGGGGATGTGGTCAATGCCAGTGCTGTCCTGGCTGTGCTCCAGTTTATTTTGGGGTTCCTCTTCTTATGGTTGTCGATACCAAGATGTTCCATATTGAGTCCTCCTAAGGGCCTGGGATTGGCAGGTGTTTTTAATAGCATCAAAGATATCATCACAGGATGCGAGCTGTGCCAAGTAAAGTGGCCTTCTGCAATTGACCGATGGCGATGTTGTCAGTGCCAGCATTATGGCCTGTCACACAGTCATCCAGACGTTTAGACTGGATTTGGCATTTTTGTCCTCCTCTTGAATCTTTCCTAAGGACCTGGGATAGGCAGATGTCGTCGTTTGAGGGTACTAGAGGTATCGTCAGCTGTTCCAAGTCAAGCTGCCTTTTGTAATTAACCGATGAGGTTCTTGTCAATGCCGATGGGGTTCAAATGATGTTCCAATATAATAGACTAATGGAATGGAATAGGAATAGAACAGGAATAGAACAGGAATAGAATAGAATAATAGAATAGAATAGAATAATAATAGAATAGAATAGAATAGAATAGAATTTTTTATTGGTTCTGTGATTGGACACAAGGAATTTTGCATATGCTCTCAGTGTATATAAAGAAAAATAAAATAGAGTACATTCATCAAGAATAAAAAGATACAATACTTAGGGATAATCAAAGTTACTAATAAGCAATCAAATTATACTAGGAAACAAATAAAACAATATAAATTTTAAAGATACAAGCAACATGGTTATAGTCATAATTGGGAAGAGATAGGTACTAGGAAGGAAGAGATGAATAATAGTAATACAGTCTTAGTAAATAGTTTGACAGTGTTGTGGGAATTCGTTGTTTAGCAGAGTGATGGCACGAGGGGGAAAACTTTCCTTGTGTCTAGTTCTGGTGTGCAGTGCTCTATAAATGTCGTTGTGGGGGGCAGAAGTTGAAACAATTTATGTCCAGGATGCGAGGGGTCTGTAGATATTTTCACAGCCCTCTTTTTGACTCATGCAGTGTGCAGGTCCTCAATGGAAGGCAGGTTGGCAGCCATTGTTTTTCCTGCAGTTCTAATGTTTGGAGATTCTTACGATTATGCTTTGGTTGCGCAGTCAGCCCGATGCCTGGACTGGATTTGACATGTTTACCCACCGGTTGAGTCCTCCTCGAGGACTTAGGAAAGGCCAATGTTGTTGTTTGATCGTATCAAAGTTAGCGTTACAGAATGTCAGCCGTTCCAAGCAAAGCTGCCTTTTGCAATTGACCAATGGGGATTCTGTCGATGCCAATGATATTCAAATGGTGCCTCAGATGTTTTGGGGATTTCACCCCAGGGCACCTATTGCCTCTAAATTAATTGGAGAGAGTATATTGCCTTCTTTGTGAGTCTTCTTCTTCTTCTTCACTGTCTTCCTCAGGCTTTGAATATCGCTTGAGGGAATTATGCAAGGATTTGTTAGGTCCTGTCCACTCATCCTCTGGAAGTCAATGGGAATCAACGGTCGTGGTAAGCATTGATTTGGGGGGGGGGGGGGAGACACACACACATAATATTACATTTCCTTCCCTCCTTCCCTAGGAGTCTCGGAGAGTAGACTCAATTAAGCGAACTAATTGTCTCCTGAAAACTCCCCTCCCCTTTCGCTCCTCTTTTATTTCCTCTGGGAGGGGCCATTCATCGTCCACCTGTGGCCTTACTCCCAAGTTGACTCCTGTTCTTTAGCTGTTCCCTTCGTCTGGCAGCTCTGCGCATGCGCACACTGGGAACAGGCTTCCAGCTGTTAGGACTACCTTTGCCGTACAAGGTCTTGTGAACATATTTTTCCTTTTAGAAACTATTGTAGAATAGCAATAGCACTTAGATTTACATACCGCTTCACAGTGCTTTACAGCCCTCTCTAAGGAGTTTACAGAGTCAGCCTTTTGCCCCCAACAATCTGGGTACTCATTTTACCCACCTCGGAAGGATGGAAGGCTGAGTCAACCATGAGCCAGTCAAGATCGAACCCCTGGCTGTTGGCAGAGTTACTCTGCAATACTGCATTATAAGCACTGGGAAGGAAGGAAGGAAAGACAATAGCAATAACCCTTAGACTTATATACCACTTCACAGTGCTTTACAGCCCTCTCTAAGCGGTTTACAGAGTCAGCCTCTTGCCGCCAACAATCTGGGTCCTCATTTTACCCATATTGGAAGGATGGAAGGCTGAGTCAATCTTGAGTCAGTCAGGATCAAACAGGAAGGAAGGAAGGAAGGGCGATAGCACTTAGACTTATATACCACTTCACAGTGCTTTTATAGCCCTCTTTAAGTGGTTTACAAAGTCAGCCTCTTGGCCCCAACAATCTGGGTCCTCGTTTTACCCACCTCGGAAGGACGGAAGGCTGAGTCCACCTTGAGCCTGGTGAGATTCTAACCGTCAAATTGCAGGCAGCTGGCAGTCGGCAGAAGTAGCTTGCAGTACTGCACTCTAACCACTGGGCATCACGAGCCTCTTTTCTATAGAAATGGGCCGTTTCCATGCAGACAAGTGACGGGGAACATCTCAGTGCAGTGTCCCATCCTGCTTCTCTGATTTTGATTTCCGTGACATGCTTATTTGTGTGTGTGTGTGTTTTGTGCAGGGTTTACGGAAACGCGACCTGCTCAAGGAACTGTTGCCCGTCATCGGGCAGAACCTTCGTTTCCAGCGACTTTTTACGGAGTACCAGGAGCAGCTGGACATTTTGAAAGACAAGTAAGCATCCTCTTGAGATCTTTCTCCAGCCTGTAGGAGAGCAAGGAAGAAGAAGAAGAGGAAGAAACAGAAGGTCCGTTGGCAGAAGCTAACACTCCCGAAGAAGAAGAAAAAAACGCGGGGGCAGGAGCCAGGTCTGGGGTCTTTTTAAACCAGCTAAAATGTTGCCGTTTTTAAAAGAAGATCGCAAAGTGGGACGTGGGAACATCTGGCGGGAAGCGAAAGGATGTGTTTCTCGGTTCTCCCCTGGAAGTTGAGCCCCCCCGCAGCTTGTAGCCGTCAGGGGCGCGAGAACGGTCTTCAAAGTGGACCCTTGGATTCCAGATCGGATGTACCAGATATCAAAGAGACACCTTTTTGGGGGCGAGCCTTTTGAATATCCACTGAAAAGCACATTACAAGAAGCTAAACTGAATGTCATACAAAGCCCTCCTTTCGGGGGCGGCTCTTTCCTGAGGATTTATGTATTGGGGAGAATAAAAGGAGGAGCCGCCCGAGCCAGAAAAACCCTAAAATCCCTACAGAATTATGCAGCCCAGAAACTCTTCGATTGCGGATCACAATGAGAAACGAGAAGGCTGTGTGCGATCACCGAGGACTATTTTTATACTAGAATTTGCTAACTTGTAATATGAGAATTTTATTTGGCCAATAATTCCCCCTCTCCCACCCCTCCCACCCCAAAGCCCTCTTGTCGTATCAAAAACGTAACTTCATTAATTATGACGGCTACGTTGCTGAACAATTGTACCAAAATAAATGTCTCTCTCTTTTTTTTTTAACTATTTGTAAAAGGTATTGGCAAAACGGGAAAGGGATAAGCTAAAAAAAAACGGAAGGGATCTGGGGAGGGAAGGGCGATTTTTTTTTGTAAGTACAATTAATAAATGAACATTGCATTGATTTCAGAACCAACGTGGATGTCTTTGAGCTGCTTGTGGTAGCATTAAACTGTACAGGCCTCCACCTGTAAAAACAAAAATCTCGAACTCGGTGCTCAACAGTTGGTTATTTTGGCCACAGTGTTCTGACCGAGGCTTCCCAAAAGCATGAAACAAATTCTTTGTCCCGACAAAAACCCCTTTTATTAATTTCCTGGGAATTCTTCTCACTCACATCCAACAAAGTCTTTCCAGGGAGGATTTACAGTCACAGACCTTTTCTGGCTTGGAAAGCTGCCAGGCCGATATCTGCAGAACTTAGCAAGGAGTCTTAGAGAGTCACGAACCAATTAAGCGAACGAATGGTCTCCTGCAAACGTTTCTGATGGCCTCCAGAGTGTTATATGTACTGTATAATCTTGCTGGTTTTAAGTCTCTTTCTCTCCCCCCCCCTTTCATTTGCAACTGTATATTCTGTCCTGTAATAAAGATGTCTTTTTAAAAAATCATTTCCCAGAAACACTCGTTAGGCTGTCAGCGTTCTAGATAGTCTCCAAAATTAAATTGAGAGTCCAAGGCAAAGGATTGGTCAAAGTTCCAATTTATTAAGAGAGCCATGCTGGCACATCTGGGGGGGGACGGACGGACCCGAATCTGAAGCTTCTTCCGTTCCCCCCCACCTCCCAGTTAAAGTTCATGATCTTGCTCCCACACCCACAAGTCCATCACATGGTCTAATCTTCCATTGCTATGCTGGCAGTTCCACCCATCCAGTTCCGGTCAGGTGCAGAGGTGCCAAGACAAAGGATGACCTTGGCAATCTAAAAGGAATTTCATTTTGGTTACATAACATTCTACTCCTTATTATCCCCCTCTCCATTTCCCCACTGTAGAAACAGCATAGTAGATAGAAGTGTGGCAGGCCAGACCCCAAAAGAAACATGGCTGTAGGCCTGACGTGGACAGGTTTTTCCACCTAGTTTGTTAGGAGGGATTCTTCTAAAAAGCCACCCAATGATGTTTCAAAGAAGTGGATCAGATTTGACAGGTGGGGGGGGGGGGAGAAAGAATGGAGCAGACATTCCAAGGAAAGGTATTAAAAGTTTAATATATTATAGTCCAGGGACGCGATGGCTAAGACGCTGAACTTGTCGATCAGAAAAGTCGGCAGTTTACCGGTTTGAATCCCTAGTGCCAGCTCTATTCTGATTGATATTGCCCGAAAGCAGGGGTGTCCAAACTTGGGAACTTTAAGGCTTGTGACTTCAACTCCCAGAATTCCCCAGCCAGCCAAGTCCACAAGTCTTAAAGTTCCCAAGCCTGGCTGGGGAATTCTGGGAGTTGAAGTCCACAAGTCTTAAAAGTTCCCAAGTTTGGACACCCCTCCCCTAAAGCGATAAAAGAAGAAGCGGAACCTTTAGTGTCAGCTTCCTGTTTCCCCAGCGGGGGGGACTGTTTTGTCAGGCGCACCGCGCTGAACCGGAACTAGAGCCGCCTTTTCCCGGAAGTGGAGGTTTTTCGGGCAGCGTTTGGCTTGAATTTCAGAGCTGAGGTGAGGAAGAGAGACCCGCGGCCGCCATGGGGAAAAGGCAGCACCAGAAGGACAAAATGTAAGCGAAGCGGCTCTGGAGGGAAGAGGGGGGCGCCTTGGAAGCTCTCCGGAAGTGTGTGGTGGGGGGTTGTCGTTTCTGCCCGGCCTACCTGGCAGGGAGGTTGTTCAGGGGAGGGAAAAGGGTTGCTGGGGGGGGGTCTTCAGTGCGGGCCCTGGCTCTTCTTTTATTTCTTGGCTTCCTTAGACTCTGTCCTGCCAAGGCTGAAGGCGAGGTGGGAAGCCAACGAACCATTCACTGAGATAGGTAGGGAAGGTGGGAGAGGGAGAGAGAGGAGAGAGAGTGGATAAGGAGATTAGAGAGGGAGAGAGAGGGAGGGAAGATAGAGAGGGAGTGGGGGAGGAAGAGGGGGAGAGGATAAGGATAGAGAGGAGGGAGAGAGATAGGATAGAGAGGGAGGGAGAGGAGGAGATAGGATAGGGAGAGAGGGAGGGAGAGAGGATAGAGGGAGGAGAGGGAGAGGATGAGATTAAAGAGAAGTGGAGGGAGACAGAGGATAAGGAGATGATGGCAAGAGGGAGGTAGGATAGAGGGAAGGTGGGGAGAGAGGGAGAGAGAGAGGATAGAGAGAGAGGGAGAGGGGGAGATAGGATAGGGAGAGAGAGAGAGAGGATAGAGAGGGAGGGAGAGGATGATGCAAGAGGGAGGTAGGATAGAGAGAGGGGAGAGAGATAGGATAGAGTGGGAGGGAGAGGGGGAGATAGGATAGGGAGAGAGATAGGCTAGAGAGAGGGAGAGGGAGAGGGAGAGAGAGGGTAAGGAGATGATAGAGAGGTGGAGGGAGACAGTTCAGTGGTTCAAACCCCTAGTGCCATGTAATGGAGTGAGCTCCCATGACTTGTCCCAGTTTCTGCCAACCTAGCAGTTTGAAAGCACATAAAAAATGCAAGTAGAAAAATAGGGACCACCTTTGGTGGGAAGGGAACAGCGTTCTGTGTGCCTTCGGTGTTGAGTCATGCTAGCCACATGACCACGGAGACATCTTCGGCTTTGAAACGGAGATGAGCACCGTCCCCTAGAGCCGGGAACATACGTGTGTGTGAGGGGAACCTTTACCTTAATTAGGACCCAATGCTTCAATTAGCTTATCTGCCTTCCTTCTAAGTACATAAGTCAAGGTACATATTCCTCTAATTGTCTCTTTCTCTTTTAGGTACATAACATGTACAGAATATACCCATTTTTATGGAGGGAAGAAAGTTGGTACGTGACTAGAATTGAATTGAATGTTTGTCTCATTTGCATGTCTAATTTATATTGGGAGAGGGGGATGTTCAGAGCAAGATATGTCTCATGTTATCCCAGTTGTAAGATTGTTGTTGTTAGTTGTGAAGTCGTGTCCGACCCATCGCAACCCCATGGACAACGTTCCTCCAGGCCTTCCTGTCCTCTACCATCCTCTGGAGTCCATTGAAGCTCACGCTGACTGCTTCAATGACTCCATCCAGCCACCTCATTCTCTGTCGTCCCCTTCTTCTTTTGCCCTCCACCGTTCCCAGCATGAGGCTCTTCTCCAGGGAGTCCTTCCTTCTCCTTAGGTGGCCAAGGGATTTGAGTTTCCTCTTTAGCATCTGGCCATCTAAAGAGCAATCAGGGTTGATCTCTAGGACTGACTGGTTGGATCGCCTTGCAGTCCAAGGGACTTGCAGGAGTCTTCTCCAGCACCAGAGTTCAAAGGCCTCCACTCTTTGGCTTCCTTCTTTCGCATTAGGTGGCCAAGGGATTTGAGTTTCCTCTTCAGCATCTGGCCTTCTAAAGAGCAGTCAGGGTTGATCTCCTCTAGGACTGACCGGTTGGTCAGTCCAAGGGACTCGCGTGAGTCTTCTCCAGCACCAGAGTTCAAAGGCCTCCATTCTTTGGCACTCAGCCTTTCTTAGGGTCCAAATTTCACAGCCATCCATTGCAAGTGGGAAAATGTTGTAAGATAGGCTGCACTAAACGAGAGATTGGCCAAAGTCACTTAATTACAACATATTCATAGGGTATTCATGCAAAGATGAATATGCTGAATGTGTGAGACATATTTTTTTTCTTTGAATAGAAATTCCACAGTCCAACTTTCGGCGCCTGCCTTTTGATCATTGTAGGTAAGTTTGAAAGAAATCGTAGAGTCATAAAAATCATAAATGTTCCTTCCTTCCTTCATGCTTTTAATGGGAATCTTGAAAATCGCTTTTTAAAAAAAGTTGGAATCAATTTATATGGATGGCTTTGGTCATTCACCTTTGTGTGTTGGCCTAATGTTATCCCAAATACCTTCATTGTGCTTTTTTTAAAATACTAAAATAAAATTCTTTTCTTCTCCATCCTAGCTTGTCTTTGCAACCATTCGAATATCCAGTTTGCACACCAGATGGGATCATTTTTGACTTGCTGTAAGTTTTTATTCCAGTTTATCTATCTATTCATCCCGTCTGTGGTTGTAAAGTTCCCCCTGGAAAGACTGTTTCCCGGAACTTTGCTGGATGTGAATGAGAGGAATTCACATCAGCTTTGTAAAAAGGGGTTTTGTTGGGACAAGGAGCCTGCTTCGTGATTTGGTGAAGCCTAGGTTAGAACGGGTTCTTTTATTTTACCCAAAATGTACCTAAATGTAGAAACCAATGTCCAAGCCGTTCTGAAGCTGCGTCTTGTCTTGCTTTAGGAATATTGTTCCATGGATAAAGAAGTATGGAACCAATCCAATCACAGGGGAGGTAAGTATTGCTGGATTTTAAAACGTTGAGTTCCATACTAGTCCCCCACCACAGATATTACAAACTGAAAATATGAGAGCTTGAAAAAAAGCAGGTGCGAAACTCAAGTTGGCATATGTACCAGTAGTCCTCGATTTACGACCACGATTAAGCCCAACATTTCTGGTTATTGAGGCATCTGTGAAGTGAGTTTTTGTCCCATTTTATTACCTCTCTTGCTACAGTTAAGTGAACCACTGGAGGTGGTTTTTTTTTGTAAGTTCTTTATTAAACACACAATAAAACATTGGACACAGTGTAACCGTTCTGGCAATATCTTTGCCATACATACTAAATTAGAAAGTTAAATATCACAACCCCCCTGCTTATTTACGTTTGGTGTGTTCGGTATTTACAAATATAAAGGCATCTTACTTCCATCCAGGTTACTTTGGTCTTGTCGTATACATTTTCACTCTGTTATAATTACATACATAATTCTAATTTTCCATTCTGCAAATCCTAATTATTACTTACTTTGGGTCCCTCTTTTCTGTTCCCAGAAAAAATTTATCCCAGATTTTGTAATATTCTGTTTCGTCTTTATTCTTCAGTTCCCACGTCAGTCTATCCATTTCAGCGCAAGTCAGAATTTGTTTGTTGGTTTGTTTGTTTATTGGATTTATACGCCGCCCTTCTCCCAAAGGACTCAGGGCAGCGTACAACATTAAAAAAAAACACACATATTACAAAAGTTAAAAAAGAAATTAGAAATTAGAGTATTAGTTGGAATTTTCCTAACCACTTCCTCTTCTTGTGGAATTTCCCTGTTTTTCTAGTTTTGGGAAAAGACCATTCTTGCTGCCGTTATAATATGTATTGTTAAGTAGATTGCCCCCTTGTTATATTTATAATTTATAATTCCCCGAAGAAATAGTTCTGGTTTAAATTCTATTTCCTCTTCGGTTAGCTCTATCAGCCACCTTTGAATTTTCCGCCAATATTTTTTTGGCTTTTTTGCCCAACCGCCACATATGGTAGTAGGTGCCCGATTCATGATCCCATTTCCAACAATTTGTTGGAAACACTGGAGGTGTTAAATTATTAACTTCCCCATTGACTTTGCTTGTTAGAAGGTTGCAAGAGTGGAGGGCAGGAGCCTGGGACGATGCAACCGTCGTAAATATGAATCAGTTGGCCAGAGTCTGAATTTGGATCCTATGGAGAGGCTGCAACGGTCATAAGTGTTGAAAAAGTCATTTTCCCCCCAGAGTTATTGTAACTTTGAACAGTCACTATCTGAACTGTTGTAAGTCAAGGACTTGCTGTGTAAAGCAATAGGAAACACATCCCAAATATGTCAGTTCTTCAGGATAAGCCAGATCAAAAATCAATTCGGTTTGTTTTTGGATATGGATTTTTTTTTTTAAACTTTTGGGATGTATGTTTTTTAATGTTGTATGCCGCCCTGAGTCCTTTTGGAGAAGGGCGGCATATAAATACAAACAAACAAACAAACAAACAAACAATTCTTCCCACCACCTACCCAGAATAGCTCTCCTTTGCTCTTCTGCTTTCCATGCACCATATTATACCTTGTTCCACAGCAGCACTCCCTCCTCTCCCTCTCTCCTCCACCCTACCTCCTTCCTTCCCTCTACCATCCCTCTCTTCTTTACTTCCCCTTCCTCTCCCCTTCTCCTCTCTCCTCTTTCCACTCCTTCTACTCTTTTCCTCACCTCTGCTTCCCTCTCTCTCCTATCCCCTCCTCTCTTCCCCTCCTGTCCTCTTCCCCTCGTCCCTTCCACACTCTCCGCTTATCTTACGTGGTACATTTCAGCATCTGAGCAGACTCAATTCAGTACCAATGGTATCAACAGTCACATTCTAGGAATCCTCTTTCATATCCCTCCCCCTTCTCTCTCTAGACTTTGATGGCAGGGGGCCTGCGAGGCGCCAAGCCGAACCTGGCGGTCCTGACAGTATTAGCCACCCCAAAAAAGGTGTCAAACCTGGGTCTGCGATTGTAGAACACACGGAGTTGTTATTTGGGCTTTAAACACGAGGGGGCAGTCAGATCGTTTGAAAGCCTGAAAAGCTTTGTCCAGATCTCTAAATTTGCAGCAAATCCATTCCAGGGAAGATCGTCTCTTTACCTCTTCTGTGCTTCTCCCCCCCCCCCCCCCCCCTGTTCTTCGTGGCTGTGTATTTGGAGATTGTCAGGTGCACGACTGCTGATTTCCTGGAGATTTTTCTGGGAAGATCTGCGCGGAGGGCGTAGAAGTATCCCTAAATTAACCTGGAACCAAAACGTTTTGTGGTTTTAGCTCTAGAGCAGTGATGGCTCACCTCTCTGTTGTCCTGTGCCAGAAGCATTCGCGCACGTGCCCATAACCATAATGCAATGCACGCATGACACCCTGGCCCCCACCCGAGCATGAGTGCGCAACCCCCTGCGCTTCCCCCCAGGCATGCGTGCATGGCTCCCGCGCCCCCTTTTGGACCTAGCAGGGCTCCCTGAAGCCTCCTGGAACCAAAAATGGGACATGGGGGAGGAGAGGCGCACCGCACACCCCTGTGCTTTCCCCTGCCCCTCTGCGCACCCGCGCACGACCCGCTCAACTTTTGACCACAGATTTGCGTTGCTAAGCAAGGCAGTTGTTAAAGTGAGCTTTATCCCGTATTGTGACCTTCCTTGCCACAGTTGTTAAGTGAATCCCTGCAGGTGTTTCAAGTTAGTAACAGTTGCTAAGTAAATCCAGTTTGCCCATGAACTTGGCTTGTCAGAAGGTCGCGAAAGTGGATCGTGGGACATTGTCACCGTCATTCATATGTTGCCAAGCAGCTGCATTTTGATTGCGTGACCACAGGGATGCTGGCGCAGTGGTTAGAGTGCAGTACTGCAGGCTACTTCTGCTGATCACCAGCTGCCCGCAGTTTGGCAGATCGAATCTCACCAGGCTCAAGGTTGACCCTTCCTTCCTTCCTTCCTTCCTTCCTTCCTTCCTTCCTTCCTTCCTTCCTTCCTTCCTTCCTTCCTTCCTTCCTTCCTTCCTTCCTTCCCATAATGGTCAGAATGCAGTATTGTAGGCTAACTCTACCCAGTGCCAGCAGTTCGATTCTCAACAGGCTCAAGGTGGACTCAGCCTTCCATCCTTCCGAGGTGGCTAAAATAAGGGACCAGATTGTTGGGGGACAAGAGGCTGACTCTGTAAACCGCTTAGAGAGGGCTGTAAAAGCATTGTGAAGCAGTACATAAGTATTTTTGGTAGTGCCTTTCCTTTCCTTCCGTGGTGGCACAGGGGTTAGAATGCAGCATGGCAGGCTAATTCTGCCAACTGTCAAGAGTTCGATCCTGACCGGCTCAAGTTTGACTCAGCCTTCCACCCTTCCAAGATGAGTGAAGCAAGGACCCAGATTGTCGGGGGCTGTAAACCGCTTAGAGAGGGCTCTCAAGCATTGTGAAGCAGCATATAAGTCTACGTGACATTGCTATTTCTCTCCTTGTTCCATGTCCAAATAGTAGCATTCTGCCTCACGACTTTAAAATCTGACCCTCCCTGGCGTTGTCTTAATATTTCGGATTTCCAACTAGGTTTTGCCTTCCCCAGCACCGTCCCAGATATTTCGGGATGCTAATTCCCAGCTGGGCTACCCTAACCGTGGCTTAGCACTGCCTGTGTGTGGACTCGGCCCCCTGATTTCCCTTCTTCCAGCTGGACGTCGCCTTTTCAGCGAGCAGAAGTTAAAAACCTCAGGCTCCAACAACATTCTAGACGCTTCTTCCTAGTGAAATAGTTGTGCATGGGTCAGCTGTTTGGAGGGAGCGGGGATTTGCAGTTGTAAAGGGCCTGTGTGATTGTTAGTGCAAATCCTATCTCTCCAGCTCAATCGGCTACGTGTAGAACGCACGACCCAGTTGGCGAATTGGAAAGCTGACCAGCAGGAACTGCCCGGAGGGACTCTAATTTTGTCAGCAAATTTTTTATTTTTAGCTACCTTTTGGGGGGTCTTTTTCTCCAAAATAGATTTTGGAAAAACTCGATTCCAGACACACATCCGTATCTTCTCGTCCGTGTTCTGACCGAGGCTTCCTCAGCAGCACGAAGCCGAGTCCTCGTCCCGAAAAACCCCTTTTATTTAATTGACAGTGAATCCCTCTCCAGCAAAGTCTTTCCTCTCTCAAAGTCTTTCAAGAGAGTTCCCAATTACCGACCTTTTTCAGGCTTGGAGAGTGGCCAGGCCGAGATCTTTCAGCCGCCGCAATACTTGGCAAGAATGCAGGAATGAACTAATGGCCTCCTGCAAACTCCACTCCCCTTTCGCTCCGCTTTTATTCCCTCCGGGAGGGACCGTTCATTGTCTTACTCTTCTAGATATTTTCACTTCACTCTTTTCAAGTGTATCTTTAAGAAAGAAATTCTCCATGCCTTCAACTTTTCCTCAAATCCAGACGTGATGCATATAAATTCAACCGGTATCGTATTTCCAGGTTTTTCCCTGTAGGCAGAAACAATTCCCTCGGGGGAGCTCAAAAGACATCCAAGGACTTCCTAATAAAAAATAAACTAGAACTAAAACATTTTGCCAACTACTCTGATGAAAAAAAAAAACCAAGGCAGTTCCCCCCCACCCCAAAAAAACCTTCGTATCTTTCTCCTTGCCACTCAATATTCTTACCCAGTCTTCCCAAGAGCCTGGTCCCAACAAAAAACTTTTTAAATTAATTGACTGTGAATTCTGCTCGTTCACATCCAGCAAAGTCTTTCGAGGGAGGATTTACAGTCACAGACCTTCTCTGGCTTGGAGAGCTGCCAGGCTGATATCTGCAGAACTTGGCCAGGAGTCTCGGAGAGTCACGAACCCATTAAGCGAACTAATGGTCTCCTGCAAACTCCCCTCCCCTTTCGCTCCTCTTTTATTTCCTCTGGGAGGGGCCATTCATCGTCCTCCTGTGGCCTTACTCCCAAGTTGACCCCTGTTCTTTAGCTCTTCCCTTCGTCTGGCAACTCTGTGCATGCACACACTGGGAACAGGCTCCAGCTGTTCTTCTGCCTCACTGATGTCTGACTCTGAAGGCAGCTGATAACTGTCAGACGGCCCTGGCCCTCTCTCTGCCTCCGACACAGAGCCCTCATCAGAGCCTTCCCCAGACTCCAGGACTGGCCCATCTTCCTTCCCAACCTCCTCACTTTCTGAATCTGGTGCCAGATCCGCTGGCTGCTGGCGAGCCACAATAACCCAATTTTTCCAGTTGCAGAAAATGGGAAACCATGGTTTAAACCCAGGGGTCTCCAACCTTACCAGCTGGGCAGCCTGGCCCGCCGCAGGAGGGCAGGCATATGAGTGTCAGGTGTGTCCACGAATAGCTTCATTTGTGCGAGCAGCGCACACATGCACGGAGCTCTGCTCGCGTAAACGGAGCCCCGTGCGTGAGTGATAAGTGTCTTTGCACGCAAGCGAAGCTCCACATGTGCGAGCGAAAGAGGCGCTTGAGCAAGAGGGCGCTTGCGCATGGAGCTCTGTTTGCGTGGTCGCCATCTGTCAACCTCCCCAGTCTGTTTCCAACAGGCAAAGTCAACGGGGGGGGGGGGGGGGAAATCAAAGAGACAGCGGGCAGCGTCGCAAAGAAGCGGCGGCAAAATGTGGCCCTTCGACCCCCCCCCCCCCCTCCCGGTCCTGCTCCCTGTCTGCAGCAGAAGGGCAATTCGACTCCGCCTTTCGCTTCCTTTCATCTGGAGTTTGCCCCAGTGCCCCAGTGACCCACACAGTCCACGGCTGCTCGTGTGCGGTGGGAAAGGAGGGAGCCGCCCTCGATCCTGGCAGAGAGAGGACGATGTCAGCTGGCAAGGCCGACTTGTTTGGGATTGCAGCAAAGTAGGTCACTTTGCCAAAGGAGCTCAGCTGGCAGGCAGGGCATTGAGCTTGGCACAGAGGCAGGAAGAGAGCTGCCAGAAATAAAAGGGAGGGTGTCTGTCTGTCTGTCTGTGTCTGTCTTTCTTTCTCTTTTCTTTCTTCTTTCTCTTTATTTCCCTCTCTCTCTCCCACCCTCCTTTCTCCTTCTTTCCTTCCTTCTTTCTTTATCTTCCTTCCTTCTGTCTCCTACTTTGTTTTTTTTCTTTCTCTTCCTTCCTTCCTCTTCTTTCTTTTTTCTCTCTCTTTTTCTCTCTCCCACCCTCCTTCCTCCTCCTTTCTGCTTTCTTTCTCTTCCTTCCTTCTTCCTTTCTTCCTTCTGTCGCTTCTTTCTTCTTTCTTTGTCTTTCTGTCTTTCTCCTCTTTCTTATTCCTCCTCTTCTCATTCTTCTCTTACCTTTTTCTTCCTTTTCTCATTCTTTCCTCTTCCTTTCTGTTTCTTCCTTCCTTCTTTCCTCTTCTTTCTTTCTCTTTCTCTCTCTTACCCACTCTTCCTTTCTCTTCCTTCCTTCCTTCTCCCTTCCTTCTGTCTCCTCTTTTTTCTTTTCTCTTTCTGTCTTTTTCTCCTCTTTCTAATTCCTCCTTTTCTAATTCTTCTCTTCTTTCTTTTTCTTCCCTTTCTTGTCCTTTCTTCTCCTTCTGTCTGCCTTTCTGTCTTTCTCCTCTTTCTTATTTCTCCTTTTCTAATACTTCTCTTACCTTTCTTTCTTTTTCTTCCTTTTCTCATCTTTTCTTTCTCCTTCCCTCCTTCCTTCCTTCCTTCCTCCCTCCCTTTCTTTCTTTCTTTCTTTCTTTCTTTCTTTCGTAACTTGGATAATTCTCTTCATGATTTTCATGACCTATAACAGTAACAGGGCAAGCTCTATTACAGCTGTAGCTCCAGGACTCATTTGGTCTAGAAAGCAGGAGGCCCTGAATTCAAATCCTGTCTTGGCCATGAAAGCCAGCTGGGTGATTTTGGCCCAGTCACCAGGAGGCTCTGAGTTCTAGTTCCAACCTAGGTAGGAAAGCTGGCTGGGTGATTTCAGGCTAGTTTCTCTCTCTCTCTCTCAGCCCAACCCACTTTGCAGGATTGTTGTTATGGGGGGAACGATGCCGCCTTTGACCTACCCACCTCTTCCACAGACCATTCTCGGCAATCTATTCCTCCGAAACCCTTCTCTGTCCTCCGTTCCTCTTCAGCCAAATTTCTGCTGGAAAAACTTGGGGTTTCCATCAGCAACATTCCTCCTTCCAAGCCAAGCCAAGCCGTGCCAGTGCCCACCGTTTCTCAGCTGCAGCATCCTGGAATCCTACCAGCAGCCGTGGGGCCCAAGATGGCTTGGCCACCACAATTACCCTACAGGGTTTGTGTGTGTGTGTGTGTGTGTGTGTGTGTTGTTGTTGTTTTATTACAGATGGCTGCGAGTGACAGGGCCGCATGGAACAGCAATCCCATATGGGACCCTGCTGTTGCGAACAAGCTCTCAGCTGAATCATTGCTGCTGATAATTTTCTTTTCTTTTTTTCTTTTGCTATTGATTTCCTGCCTTCGGGTCCTTTGGCTTGTTGTTGGCATTCTCCCTGTTGTTTTCTATCTCTGCTTGAGATGGAAAGCTGGAATATCTATTAAGCCAGATGGTGACTAATTAAAGATAGATAGATGATAGATAGATAGATAGATAGATAGATAGATAGATAGATAGATAGATAGATAGATAGATAGATGATAGATAGATAGTGATAGATAGATAGTGATAGATAGATAGATAGATAGATAGATAGATAGATAGATAGATAGATAGACGATAGATGGATGATAGATAGATAGATAGATAGATAGATAGATAGATAGATAGATGATAGATAGATGATAGATAGATAGATAGATAGATAGATAGATAGATGATAGATAGATAGATAGATAGATAGAAAGATAGATAGATAGATAGATAGATAGATAGATAGAAATATAGAAATAGATAGGTGAAGATAGATAGATATAGATGATTGATAGATATGATAGATATGAGATCATATACGTGTGTGTATATATATATATATATATATATATATATATATATATATATATATATATACAGATAAATAGATAGAGATGAGATAGAGATAGATGTGATAGAGAGATAGATTGATATGATAAATATGTATGCATGTGTATATATATTGCATACAATACACACACATATACAGTATATAATATATATAGAGAGATATTAAATATATATGATTGATAGATATGAGATATAGATATGATAGAAAGGTAGATAGATTGATAGATATGATAAATATGTATGTGTATATTGCATATATATATATATATATATATATATATATATATATATATAGTACATATATTATATTTATATATACGAGAGAGAGAGAGAGAGGATTGATAGATATGAAATATATATAGATATGAAATATTGACTCTAGAAAGAGTGCAGAAAGAGAAAGAAGGAGAGGGTAGGAAGGGGAAGAGGAAGAGTAGGGGAGAGGTAAGAGAAGAAGGAAGGAGAAGGAGAGGAGGAAGGAAGTAGAGAAGGGAGGGAAGAAGGAAGGGAAAGGAGAGGAGGGTGGAAGGGAGAGAAAGAAGGAGAGAGGATAGGAAGAGGAGAGGAGAGGGAAGGGAAGAAGAAAGAGGCAAGGAGAGGAGGGTGGAAGGGGGAGAAAGAAGGAGAGAGAATAGGAAGGGGAAGAGTAGGAGAAAGGTAAGGGAAGAAAAGGGAAAGGAGGAGAAAGGAAGGAAGTAGAGAAGGGAGGGAGGGAAAAAAGAAAGGGAAAATAAGGTGTTATTACAACAGATGGAAGGGATGGTAAATTAAGCAACCCAAACTGTATATTATAACCTATTAAATGGAATAACAAATGTATAAGAATGACAAATGTAAAGAAGAAGAACAATTACTGTCGGTGAATGTATACTTAAAATGGTATGCAAGAGAATGAAAAATAAAATAAAAATTGGGGGGAAAAGATGTATGGAATTAATAGGAGTCGATGAAAAATATGTAAAAATGGACACATATATAGATATAGATATATAAAGGTATACGTGTACGGATAAAAGTAGAATAACGGATATTTAAAGATGTAGAAACGTTGCAAAAATGAGTTGAATGTTTATTTAAAAAAAATTAAAATAACATTTGGATTGGCAGCCTAATTAAATAAGCCCGAAGTGAAGAAAGGGAGAGAATAACTAATGATTCTTTTCGGCATCGAGTTAATCAGCTTCATTGCAGCCGCAGCTTGCTTTGTGTCTTTCCTGCAGACAATGTTCTTTCACTTGTCACTTTTAATCAGCTGGGCTGGCTATGCAATGTTTGCCGGAAGCTTGCACAACTTATTTCAGAATCCAGTTCGATGCCCTGAGAAGTTTTGGACTCTGGTTGACTTTTAGTCCATTAATGACACGTCTCTTGCCCTAGTTAGGAGAGAGTTTATTTGGTAGAGTTCGGATCTCGGCTTCCCCAAAAAGCACGCAGCAGAGTCCCGGTCCTGACAAAACCCCTTTTATTAAATGAATGTGAATTCCTCTCATTCCCATTCATCCAAGACCTGGCAAACAGTCTTTCAAAGGAGTATTTATGACCACAGACCTTATCTAGGGTGGAAAACTGCCCTGTAAATATTTCCCAAATGAGGCGCTGTGCAAATGGATGGTTAACTTGGGTGTCTCTTCGTCTCCGCAGAAGCTGGAAGCCAAATCTCTCATCAAGCTGAACTTTGCCAAAAACCAAGACGGTGAGTCGGCCCAATGTGTGACAAAGTGAATATGACCACGGTACAGACCACCCGGAGGCCTCGAGGACCCTGGGAACAGATGATTCTGCTGCTTTTTGTCACAACGAGTCATTCATCCCCGTAAAATCAGATCTCCCAACCGGGAGAGGCCCATCCCCCCCCCGTTCCAATCATGGAAATTCAAGTCGTCCTGTTCTTACGACCACCTAAAAATTGCTGTTGCACAGCGAGATAGCTGTGAAGTGGGTTTTTGCTCCATTTTGCAACCTTTCCTGCCGCTGTTGTTAAGCGAATCGCAGCCTCCTAGTGAGTGGCTTAGAGCCAATCACTAGGAGGCTGTGAGTTCTAGTCCTGCCTTAGGCATGAAACCTGACTGGGTGACTTTGGGCCAATCGCTAAATGGCTGTGAGTTCTAGTCCCACTTAGGCATGAAACCCGACTGGGTGACCTAGAGCCAATCACCAGGAGCCTGTGAGCTCTAGTCCCGCCTTAAGCATGAAACCCGACTGGGTGACCTTGGGCCAATCACTAGGAAGTTGTGAGTTCTAGTCCCGCCTTAAGCATGAAACCCGACTGGGTGACCTAGAGCCAATCACCAGGAGGCTGTGAGTTCTAATCCTGCCTTAGGCATGAAAGCCGATTGGGTGACTTTGGGCCAATCACTAGGAGCCTGTGAGTTCTAGTCTCGTCTTAAGCATGAAACCCAACTGGGTGGCCTTGGGCCAATCTCTGGGAAGCTGTGAGTTCTAGTCCTGTCCGTGGTTCATTTCTCTCTCCTTTTCCTTCTTTTCACTTAGGGAAATACCACTGCCCGGTGCTTTTCACAGTCTTCACCAATAACTCCCACATCGTGGCCATCAAGACCACCGGCAACGTCTTTGGTTTTGAGGTGAGCACCTTCACGGCTGACGTGCACACCTAGTCCTCGCCTTACGACCAGCATTTCCACTGCTTAAGCAAGGCAGTTGCTAAATGAGTCGCACTCACTTAACGTTTCATCTCGGGTTTGAAAAGATAACTGGAGAAAAATGACACAGTGGTTCTTGACCCTCCATTGATTCCCTGTTTCTTTCTTTCTTTCTTTTTGCAAGGCGGTTGAGCAGCTGAATATAAAAACCAAGAGCTTTAAAGATCTGTTGAGCGATGAGCCGTTTTCCAGGCCAGATATTATTACCTTGCAGGTAAGGCTCAAAGAGGATAAGATGGCTTTTGGCTTGGCATTCTCTTTCCAATTTCTTTAGTTTCCCTTCCTTTCCCACTCTCTCTTCTCTTCTCTCTCCCTTCCCCTCCTTCCTTCTTTCTTCTCCCCTCTCTCTCGTCCTCTCTCTTCTCTTTGCTCTCTCTCTCCTTCTCCCTCCCTTTCCCATTCTCTCTCTTCTCTCTCCCTTCCCCCCCTTCCTTCTTTCTTCTCCTCTCTCCTCTCCTCTTTGCTCTCTCTTTCCTTCTCACTCCCTCCTTTTCTCATTCTCTCTCTCTTCTCTTATCTCTCTTTCCCTTCCCTCTTCTCCTGTCTTCTCTTTGCTTTCTGTCTCCCTCTCTTTCCCATTCTCTCTCTCTTCTCTCTCCCTTCCCCTCCTTCCTTCTTTCTTCTCCTCTCTCTCTTCGCCTCTCTCATCTTTTTGCTCTCTCTCCTTCTTTCTCCCTCCCTTTCCCATTCTCTTTCTCTTCCTCCCCCTCTCTCTCCTTCTTTCTTTCTCTTCTCCTCTCTCCTCTGTCTTTCATCTCTTCCTTGTCCTCTCTCTTCTCTTTGCTCTCTCTCCTCTCCTCTCTCTCTTCCTTTTCACTTCTCTCACTCACTCTCTTTTGCCTCCCTCCCTCCATCTCTGTCTCTTCTCCCCTCCCCCCTCCTACTCCCCTCTTGACTTTGGTTTTACTGCCAGCCATAAAACTAAAGATTTATTTACCAGCGAGAGCAAACAATTTCAGGGCTGAGTGAAAGGCGTAATTATGTCACTCAATGAGAGATGGGGCAGTCAGTTTCCCTCTCTGTCTCTCTCTCTCTCTCTCTCAAGCCGAGTTTGCCTGCCAATGGAATATTATTGGAAGAAGCTTTCTTATCTCAAGACACAATGCCACATTCATCTCTCCCGTTCTGCCACTTGCGCGCCAACTGACGTCTTCTCCTCCTCCTCCTCCCTTCGACCATTCTCTCGGCTTTCCCTTTGGATTTTGGCCATGGGGCGTTCATCCCTTGCCCACTGTGCTGGATTTTTATTTATGCATTCGGCAGCGGCGGAGGGGGGGGGGGAAACCTGCTCTGGAAGCTGTCCACTTCACATTTCATCACTCTCCAAAGAGACGGTGCCAGAACGAAACAAAGCTTTTTATCCGATCTGCCCTGGTGGCTTCTCCTCCCCCCCCCCCCACCCCAAAATAAAATTGTGAAAGGGATCAGATGCTCCCCTCCCCTCCGAATTGTGCTCAAAAACTACTGATCATCTGTTTCCATTTATTTCATCTAGGATCCCACCAACGTGGACAAATTTAACGTCTCCAGCTTTTTCCACGTGAAGAACAATTTGAAAGTCACCGACCCGGGTAAGGAGAACAGAGGAGAAAGGCAGGTAGTCCTCAACTTACGACCGCAATTGGGCCCCAAACGTTTGTGACGAGAGCTTTTGTTCCATTTGGCCACCTTTCTTACCACACTAGTTAAATGGATCGCAATATTCCATTTCACCGGGAAAACCACATTTTCTTAGCTTAAATGTAATTATACTCCCATCAACAACAAGTCAGGAAAAAACAACTCAACCCAAAACATCCTTTGACATGTACAGCTTGTCCTCAAGTTACATCCATAACTCAGTTCTTAAATAAGAACTCGGGACAACATAATAAACAAGAGGTTTTGACCATTTAGATCAGTGATTACGGAGAGTCTCAGCCATCCAGGTTATGGTTGTTTCTGTTTTTTTTCTTCTTTGAAGACGTTTTGCTTCTCATCCAAGAAGCTTCTTCAGCTCTGACTGGATGGTAGGGAATGGAAGGATTGATACTCCTTGAAGTATAAAGTATGAAGGAGCATTAAATCCTTCCCTTCCCCACCGTCCAGTCCCAGCTGAAGAAGCTTTGTGGATGAGAAGGAAAATGTCTCCAAGGAAAAACCAGAAAATCTAGTTGCCTCTTGAAAAAGCATCTTTGGGACATTTAGATTAGTGTTTCGCCCGCTGAGAATTCTTGGGCTTGAAATCCATAACAAAATTTTGGAAGTCTGACCATCTTAAAACACGCTAGCTGGGGAATTCTGGGAGTTGAATTCCACCCATCTTAAATAATTCTGACTGGGGAATTCTGGGAGCTGAATTCCACCCATCTTAAATAATTCTGACTGGGGAATTCTGGGAGTTGAATTCCACCCATCTTAAATAATTCTGACTGGGGAATTCTGGGAGCTGAATTCCACCCATCTTAAATAATTCTGACTGGGGAATTCTGGGAGTTGAATTCCACCCATCTTAAATAATTCTGACTGGGGAATTCTGGGAGCTGAATTCCACCCATCTTAAAACACGCTAGCTGAGGAATTCTGGGAGTTGAATTCCACCCATCTTAAAGCACGCTGGCTGGTGAATTCTGAGAGTTTAATCTACCCATTTTAAGCTACCCACGCTAGCTGGGGAATTCTGGGAGTTGAAGTCTCCGCCTCTTTAAGCTGCCACATTTGAGTAACACGGCTTTGGATGCTGATTAGCTTCAGGGCCCTCCCGTATTTCACCCCTGCCCTGTTCCATCTTTAGCAGAGCCCAGAAACCGGCCTGGCCCTCACCAGTTTCCCCAGTTTAGCCAGGCCGCGGCTGACCTGTTCACGATCTTTTGCAGATGACGAAAAAGCCAGGTCAGACCCCTCCTATTACCTGAAAAATGCCAACATCGAGACCAAAGAGACTCTGTCGGAGTTATACAAAGAATACAAAGGGGACAACATTCTGGCAGCCACCATGAAAGAGCCGGAGAAGAAGAAAACGGACAGGCTGAACGCGGTGAGTTGCTCGGTCCTTGGCTGTCATTTTTCGCACAGACAGCCTCTCCTGGAAGCCTCTTCCACGATGCATACGCACATCCTTCCCTCTTTTTCAATGCAAGCGGCCCTCCGCTTACGACCCCAATGGAACTCAAAACCTACCGTATATTTTGGAGTATAAGACGCACCTTCCCCCCAAAAAAGAGGGCGAGAATCTGGGCGCGTCTTATACACTGAATACAGCATTTTTGGCATCCGAAACCCCGCCCCCTCCACAAAAATGGACGTGCAAAGACTTTGGGAGGCTTGTAGAGTGATCCTGGGGGCTGCTGGGCAGGGGAAAAACGAGCAATGGGCCGTTTTTGCTCCCCTCCTGTCCCCAGGAGCACTCTACAAGCCACTCAAAGCCTCTGCATGCCCCCCCCTTTTTTTTTTTCTTTTTGCAAAAAACGAGGCGTGCAGAGGGTGGCACTTTCTGGTTTTAGGCCTAGCACAAAACGGTCATTTAATGGGGACTTTTTTTCTAATTGGCCACCACAGTCCTGGCCTCATTGGGAAACAGAAGGCCTGAAAACAGCTGCTTCCGATATTTGAGGGGCTGTCACAAATAACCACAAGTCCATCCCACGGTCCAATCTCCCACTGCCATGAAGACAGATTCCTCCCATCCAGTTTCGGTCAGGTGCAGAAGTGCAGAGACAAAGGATGACCTTGGTTTTCTAGAAAGAATTTTGTTTTGACCACATAGCGTCTAACTCCATGCAATCCCCCCTCCCATTTTCCCACAATAGAAAATGCACAGTAGAATAATAGAAAGTGTGGCAGGCCAAAGACACCCCCTCCCCCCCAAAAATGACTGCAGGCCTGACACAAGGAACACCTGTACTGCAAATATTGTCCCCCTGATGTCCTCGTCGGTTGTTGTTTTGACAGGCTCACTATTCCACTGGTAGAGTCAGCGCTTCGTTCACATCCACAGCCATGGCGCCTGAGACGACCCACGAAGCAGGTAAAATGGACGTCCAGAGGCAGCTTTTGTTCCTCTAATTAAATTGTTCTCACTGTCAGGAAAGTTCTCTTTAGTTCCAGGTTGCTTCTCTCCTTGATTAGTTTCCACCCATTGCTTCTTATCCTGCCTTCAGGTGCTTTGGAGAATAGCTTGACTCCCTCTTCCTTGTGGCAGCCCTTCAAATACTACAATATTGCTATCAGAATAACAGAATAGAATAACAGATTTGGAAGGGACCTTGGAGGTCATCTAGTCCAACCCCCTGCCTAGGCAGGAAACCCTATACCGTTTCAGACAGATGACTATGCAACATCTTCTTAAAGACTTCCAGTGTTGGGGCATTCACAACTTCTGGAGGCAACTTCTGTTCCACTGATTAATTGTTCTCACTGTCAGGAAATTCCTCCTCAGTTCTAAGTTGCTTCTCTCCTTGATTAGTTTCCACCCATTGCTTCTTGTTCTGCCCTCAGGTGCCTTGGAGAATAGTTTGACTCCCTCTTCTTTGGGGCAACCCCTGAGATATTGGAAGACTGCTATCATGTCACCCTTGATCCTTCTTTTCATTAAACTTTCCTCTTTCCCCGAAAATAAGACCTCCCCGGATAATAAGCCCAATCAGGCTTTTGAGCACATGCCCTGAAATAAGCCCTCCCCGAAAACATTGCTTCTCTCAATGTTGAGCAGTTTTTCCCTAACGTTAATTCTGAAATCTGCCTTTTTGTACTTTTAATTCCACAAGTTTGCACTCTGGGAAGGTTGAAATCAGATGAATCCGAAACTTCTACAATCTTGGAGCCGGCTGATTTGTAAACTTCATAAACCATTTTTATAATAATAATAATAATAATAATAATAATAATAATAATAATAATAATAATAATAATAATAATAATAATAATAATAATAATAATAATAATAATAATAATAATAATAATAATAATAATAATAATAATAATAATAATAATAATAATAATAATAATACCCTGTTTCCCTGAAAATAAGACTTCCCCGGATAATAAGCCCATAATAATCGGGCTTTAGAGCGCATGCACTAAAATAAGCCCTCCCCAAAAATATTGCCACACAGCAGCAGCCGTGAGGTGACCACGCTCGCCGCCCCCTGTGCCTCAAAAATAATAAGACCTCCCCAAAAATAAGGCACAAGCGCTTATATCGGTGAGTCAAAAGAAAATAAGACCTTGTCTTATTTTCGCGGAAACAACGGTAGATATACCGATGCTAAGTGGCAAGACTCTTAGTTCAGTGCAAAGGGTGTGCTACCCATTAAACCAGCCTTAAGAGAGGGGGGGAGGCGGATGGTTTAGAAGTCGGAAACGTAAATAAACACAAATGCATAACTTGAGACCCTGTGACTTCTGTGAACAGCTGCCTTTGATGACGACGTGGTACGGTACCGATTTGTCAAGAAGAAAGGTTACGTCCGGCTGCACACTAACAAAGGAGACCTCAACCTGGAGCTTCACTGCGACATGGTAAGGAGTTAGCCGGCTCGTTACGGTTGGGGGCCAAGTCTTCAAAGGGTCCTTCAAGATGGATCGTCCTATAAATAGCAACATCCCTTAGACTTATATGCCACTTCACGGTGCTCTCCAGCCCTCTCTAAGCGGTTGACAGAGTCATCCACTTGACCCCCGACAATCTGGGTCCTCATTTGACCCACCTCGAAGGAGGGAAGGCTGAGTCAACCTTGAGCCGGTCAGGATTGAACTGCTGGCAGTGGGCAGAGTTAGCTTGCAATACTGCATTCTAACCAGGGTGCAGGATGGATGGATGGATGGATGGATGGATGGAACGATGGGTGGATGGAACGATGGGTGGATGGATGGATGGATGGATGGAAGGAAGGAAGGAAGGAAGGAAGGAAGGAAGGAAGGAAGGAAGGAAGGAAGGAAGGAAGGAACAGCAATAGCAATAGCAATAGCAATAATCCTTAAACTTATATACCTGTGAAGCGATATATAAGTGCTATTGCTATACCACTTTACAGCCCTCTCTAAGCGGTTTACAGAGTCAGCCTATTGCGCCCAACAATCTGGGTCCTCATTTTACCCACCTCGGGAAGGCTGAGTCAATCTTGAGCTGGTCAGGATTGAACTGCTGGCAGCGGGCAGTGAGTTAGCCTGCAATATTGCTTTCTAACCACAAGGAAGGAAAGAAGGGAGAGGGAGTAAGGAGAGGAAAGGAAGAGCAATAGCAATAGCACTTAGATTTATATGCCGCTTCACAGTGCTTTCCAGCCCCCTCTAAGTGGTTTACAGAGTCAGCCCCCAACAATCTGGGTCCTCATTTTACCCACCTCGGAAGGACGGAAGGCTGAGTCAACCTTGAGCCGGTCAGGATCGAACTGCTGGCAGCCGCAGAGTCAGCCTGCAAATTCTGCATTCGAACCACTATGACGATATGACTGTAATTTTGTTGCTTGTATCCTTACGATTTATATTGATTATTTCCTCGTATGATTTGATTGCTTATTTGTACCCTATGACTATCATTAAGTGCTATACCTTACAATTCGTGACAAATGTATCTTGTCTTTTTATGTACAGTGACAGCATCTGCACCAAAGACAAATTCCTTGTGTGTCCAATCACACTTGGCCAATAAAGAATTCTATTCTATTCTAATTTCTATTCTTTTTACATTCTATTGTTCTATTCTATTCTGTTCCATTCCATTATGCTATTCTATTCTATTCTTTTTAAATTCTATTGTGTTCTATTTTCTTCTCTTCTATTCTTTTTACATTCTATTGTTCTGTTCTATTCTATTCCATTCCATTATGCTATTCTATTCTATTTTCTTCTCTTCTATTCTTTTTACATTCTTTTCTGTTCTGTTCTATTCTCCTTCCTTCTTTCCCTACCCTGCTCTACTCTACTCTATTCTATTCTTTGACCCATAGTGAACGGGTCGAAGCCACGAGCCAAATCAGATTTTGAGCTCCCGAGAGCTCAAAGCCGAAAATTCCAAAATCTGGAATGGTTCTGTTTTTTAAGTGGCGAAATGGGAGGAAAAATAGAAAGGAAGGAATGGATTTCTCTTTCCAAGGGAGTTTTCAGCTGGTTTCTCTCTCCTCCCCCCCCCTTCTTATCCTTCCTTTCAGGAATGTTGCTAAGGCAACCTGAGCTCGCTTGCCAGAACATTACACGCAGTGGCCATGGGAACAAGCGCTCTCTCTCTCTCTCTTTCTCTCTCTCTCTCTCCATGCGTGTGGAAAGAAAGAGCGAGCGAGCGCATGTGTGTATAAATATAAATAAAATCAGAGGAAAATCATTTGCAGCCCACGGAGTGTTTGTGAAAGAGGCCTGTTGTCTCTTTTTTCCCACTGTTGGATATATTCATTATTCCTTTGCCGAGTGCTTAAAATTTCCCTTGAAGGGAAACTCATTTTGGCAGAGAGTTCTCGACTTACGAAGGTTCGTTTAGGGACCGCTGGAAGTTAGGACAGCACCCACACCGTCATAAACAATGAGTCGGTCGCCAAAGGTCCGACATTTGATCACATGGCCATGGAAATAGCGGCAACCGTCGTGATAACTTGGTTCATAAATCACTTTTTTTTTCCGTTATGTTACACCTTCGAACGGACATTAAAACTATTGTAAGTCAAAGACTATCTATAATCTCAGCCACGGCTAATTTATTTTATTTATTTATTTATGATTTATTGGTTAAAATTAATTGCAGGTGGTCCTCGGGTTACGACCGCCGTTGAGCCCCCCCCCCCAAAAAAATAAGTTGCTAAGTGAAACGTTCATTAAGTTCGGTTCGCCCCGTTTTACGGCCTTCCCCGCCACCGTTGCTAAGTGAATTGTTGCATTGGTTAAAAGTTAGTTAACACGGTGGCTCAGCGAACCTAGATTCCCGACGGACTTTGCGTGTCGTAAAATCGGATCTCGCGAACCCACTGTCGTAAGTTTGAACCAGTTGCCACGTGTGCGCATTTTTTTGGGGTCATGTGACCATGGGATGGCTGTAACGGACGTGAGTGTGAAAAATGGTCGCAAGTCCCTTTTTTTTTTTCAGTGACGTAACTTTAAACTGTCACTAAATGAACTGTTGTAAGTCGGGGACTGCCTGTATCTCACCGCGGGGCTCCTCTAGGTGGCTGAAGTCCATGAAAAGGAAGAAATGAACAGAACGAGACTCTGTTGTTTCTCTGTGTCATATAATATATGTGATCATATGCCGATTTTTATTTATTTCTTTATCTTGTCATGTTTAGAATAGAATAGAACAGAACAGAATTCTTTATTGGCCAAGTGTGATTGGACACACAAGGAATTTGTCTTTGTTGCATATGCTCTCAGTGTACATAAAAAAGACAAGATACATTTGTCACGGATCATAAAGTAGAACACTTAATGATAGTCATAGTGTCAGGCCTGCAGCCATCTTTTCTTTTGGATCTCTGGCCTGCCATACTTTCTCTTATTCTACTATGCCTTTTTCTAATGTGGGGAAATGGGAGGGGGGATTGTACGGAGTGAGATGCTATGTAGCCATAACAACGTTCTTTCTAGAAAGCCAAGGTCATCCTTTGTCTCTGCACTTCTGCACCTGGCCGGAACTGGAGGGGTGGAACTACCAGCGTGGCAGTGGGAGATTGGACCGTGGGATGGACTGGTGGGTGTGGGAGGCAAGATCTTGGAACTTTCAACTGGGTGGGGAAAACCGGGAAGCTTTCAGATTCGGCTTTTCCCAGATGTGCCAACATGGCTCTCGTCATAAATTGGAACTTTGAGCAATACTTTGTCTTGGACTCTGATTTAATTTTGGATCCTATTTGGAACATAGGGTACAAATAAGCAATCAGGAAACAATATCAATATAAATCGTAAGGATACAAACAACAAACTTACAGTCCTGCAGTCATAAGTGGGAGGAAATGGGTGGTAGGAGCGATGAGAAGACTAAGAGTAAGAGTAATGCAGCCTTAGTGAATAGTTTGACAATGTTGAGGGAATTATTTGTTTAGCAGAGTGATGGCATTCGGGGGGAAAACTGTCCTTGTGTCTAGTTGGCTTGGTGTGCAGTGCTCCATAGCGTCGTTTTGAGAGTAGGAATTGAAACAATTTATGTCCAGGATGCGAGGGGTCTGTAAATATTTTCCCAGCTCTCTTTTCGACTCGTGCAATATACTGTTCCTCAACGGAAGGCAGGTTGGAATAATAGATAGAGAGAGAGAGAGAGACAGAGAGAGAGAGAGAGAGAGAGATGGGAGAGAATAAGAGAGAGAGAGAGAGAGAGAGAGAGAGAGAGAGAGAGAGAGAGAGAGAGAGAGAGAGAGAGATGGGAGAGAATAATAGAGAGAGAGAGAGAGAGAGAGAGAGAGAGAGAGAGAGAGAGAGATGGGAGAGAATGATAGATAGATAGATAGATAGATAGATAGATAGATAGATAGATAGATAGATGATAGATAGATAGATAGATAGATAGATAGATAGATAGATAGATAGATAGTGTCATTTTGAGGGTAGGAGTTGAAACAATTGATGTTCAGGATCTGAGGGGTCTGTAGATATTTTCACAGCCCTCTTTTTGACTCATGCAGTGTGCAGGTCCTCCATGGAAGGCCGGTTGGTAGTCGTTGTTTCTTTCTGCAGTTCTGATTCTCCTCTGAAGTCTGTGTCTGTCTTGTTGGGATGCAGAGCCAAACCAGACAGTTATGTAGTCTATATTGGAGGCGCCCCCCCCCTTTTTAAAGCTGTAAGCTACGAAATTTCGTTTTAATGTATGCCAATTAGTGTACATTCAAAGTGACAGATTATTCTAAGTGTGAACAAAAGTACAGAAGTACAGAACAATGAAGCAAGCAAGGAAAAAAGGAAAACGGTGAGAACCTATCCGATACGATAACACAAGACAGGCTGAGAACAAGAGTTTTGCTGTGGTTCACACCCCCAAATGGCTTTCCTGGGTAAAAACAAACTCGATTTCATTCTAAGCAGCTTATGCGTGTGTGTTTTTTCCCCCTCTTTCCCAGACCCCTAAAACCTGCGAAAACTTCATTAAACTCTGCAAGAAGAACTACTACGACGGGACCATATTTCACCGATCGATTCGTAATTTCGTGGTGAGTATCGAACCCGGGAGGCCAAAGGTAGATACAGATGAACAGAGTTGGAAGGGACCTTGTAGGTCATCTAGTCCAACCCTCTCGCCCAAGCAGGAGACCCTACCCCATTTCTGACAGATGGCAATCCGGTCTCTTATTGAAAGCTCCAGGGATGAAGTTTCCACAACTTCTTTGGTTGATTATGGCTGGGCCCCGGTTAAAGGAGGAGGAAATTAAAAAAATGGTGGTTTTCATTTCTCCAGTGGGCTGATAAAAAATAACACCTTATGATTCTTGATGAATGTATTTTATTCTCCTTATGTACCATCTGCATCTGCACCAAAGACAAAATTCCTTGTGTGTCCAATCACACTTGGCAGATAAAGAATTCTATTCTATTCCTTCTTTCCTAATTTCAGTCTGTTCTGTTCTAATTCATTCTGTTCTATTCTACTCTATATCCCTATTCTATTTTTCTATTCTATTCTATATCCTTATTCTATTCTACTTTCCCAATTTCAGTCTGTTCTGTTCTGATTCTGTTCCGTTCTATTCTATATCCCTATTCTATTCAATTCTATTATTTTCATATTTTTAATCTATTCAATTCATCTTCTGTTCTATTCAATTCATCTTCTGTTCTATTCATCTTCTGTTCCATTCTGTTGTGTTCTATTCTATTCTTTCCTTTCCTATTCTATTCTATTCTATTCTATTCTCCCTCCTTATCTATTCTGTTCTATTATTTTCATATTTCTATTCTATTCAATTCATCTTTTGTTCTATTCATCTTCTGTTCTGTTCTGTTCTATTCTTTCCTATTCTATTCTATTCTATTCTCCTTCCTTATCTATTCTGTTCTATTCTATTCTGCTCTATTCTATATTCTATTCTATTCTCCTTCGCTCTCTATTCTATTCCATTCCATTCATTTTCTATTCTATTCTAACATCTTGAATGATCTCAGCAATAAATTCCCCCCACCCCATTTTACATCATCTTTATCTTTTGATTGTCTAGATTCAAGGCGGAGACCCAACTGGGACTGGAACAGGTAAAGACTCTCAAATTTTCTTTCTCTTCTTTCTGGCAAAGCAAATTGACCCAAACAGCACTTTTGCTGGCCCAAGAGGGCATCCAGACTGAGAGCCAGCCAGGAACTGGGCGGCAGGTTTCTTCCCCAAATCCAGACATGAAATAAATCCTTATGAGGGCTAAACTCCCCCCCTCCAACCGATTCTGGATGCAGCCCTCACTTTGAGACTTTGAAGGAACAGATGGGCAGGGAGAAAGCGAGGGCACACGGCTGCATTTAGATCTGTCTGTGTGACTGCGAGGGGGCAGGAGGCGTGGGAGGACGGGAGGGTCCGCTTTCCCTGGAGGATTTTTTTTTAAAAAAGGAAGGTGAGCATTTTTGCTTACTTGCTTTCTCTGTGCCTGGAGTTGCATTTAAAATATGTGTAGAGGCAGTTCTCGACTTAGGACCACAATTGAGGCATGTCTGTTGCTGAGCAAGAAAGTCATTAAGTGAGTCTTGCCCCATTTCACAATCTTTCCTATGCTCTTCTCTTCTCTTCTTATTCATTCTATTCTATTCCATTCATTTTCTCTTCTCTTCTATCTTCTATTCTGTTCCTTTCCCTCCTATTCTCTCCTATTCTATTCTTATTCATTCTATTCTATTCCATTCATTTTATCTTCTATTCTATTCTATCTTCTATTCTGTTCTCTCCTATTCTATTCTTATTTATTCTATTCTGTTCCATTCTATTCATTTTCTATTCTATTCTATTAATTATTATATCCTATTCTAATTATTCTATTACATTCTATTATTATTCTATTCATTTTCTATTCTATTCTATATTCTAATTCTCTTCTATTCTATTCTTATTCATTCTATTCTATTCCATTCATTTTCTATTCTGTTC
The DNA here is from genome assembly GCF_964273705.1 of Natrix helvetica. Classification (NCBI taxonomy): domain Eukaryota; kingdom Metazoa; phylum Chordata; class Lepidosauria; order Squamata; family Natricidae; genus Natrix; species Natrix helvetica. Next base: position 8,247,340 of record NC_138564.1, read on the forward strand.
AACTATCTTCTATTCTGTTCTTTTCCCTCCTATTCTCTTCTCTTCTCTCCTCTCCTAATCTATTCTTATTCATTCTATTCTATTTATTTTCTATTCTATTTCATTCATTTTCTATTCTGTTCTGTTCTATCTTCTATTCTTTTCTCTCCTATTCTATTTTTATTCATTCTATTCTATTCATTTTCTATTCTATCCATTCATTTTCCATTCTATTCTATTCCATTCTATTCTATTCTATCTTCTATTCTTTTCTCTCCTATTCTGTTCTTATTCATTCTGTTCTATTCTTATTCATTCTATTCTATTCTATTTATTCTTATTCTATTGTATTCTAATCCATTCATTTTCTGTTCTGTTCTATTCATTTTCTTTTCTATTCTGTTCTATTCTATTTTATTCTATTCTACTCTGTCTTCCTATTCCATTCATATTCTACTCTGCTCTTTATTATTCTGTTCCCTATTCTATCTTCCATTCCGTTTCTTTTTGCTTCTAATTAAGGACCGCTTTTGGGGGGCATATGAGAGCCGTTCCTCTCCCCTCGAGGAACTTGGAAAGAGCAGCCCCACAACTGGGGCAGATTGAAATGGAGATTCCGTGTTTGCCCAGGAACCAAAGTCAGAAGGAGAGGCAGATGAAGAGGAATCCAGAGTGGATTCTTTGGAGGGGTCTCCTGCAGGAGAAAGCGAGATGCTTCCCCTAGCCCAGAGTGAACATGGGGGGCACTTAACTTCCTTTCAAAATCTTAGATGCTCCGAAGGGCAGGAAGTAAATTTGGGCCCACTGATAAAGGAGTCTGAATTTTGGCTCTGTTTTTTTTTAAATTGAATTGGCAGAGATTTCTGGGCCTTAGCCATCACCTACCAGTAGTAGCAAGAAAGCTGCTCCTTTGTCTTTGCTGTCAATTGTGCAGCTGGAAAGTTAAGATGCACTAGAGATGGATATGTGGCATCCTTGGTGCTCTGTGAGCTGGGTCGTTTTCTTGTAGGTGTTTCATTGCCCAACTAGGTAATAGCATCAGTGCTAGAAGGGAGTGGGGTTTGGGAGGGAGGGAGGGAAGGATGGACTATGGGGTCTCTGGTGCTCTCTGAGCTTGATTGTTTTCTTGTAGGTGTTTCATTGCCCAACTAGTAATAGCATCAGTGCTAGAATGGAGTGGGGAAGGAAGGAAGGAAGGAAGGAAGGAAGGAAGGAAGGAAGGAAGGAAGGAAGGAAGGACTATGGGGTCCTTGGTGCTCTCTGAGCTTGATTGTTTTCTTGTAGGTGTTTCATTGCCCAACTAGGTAATAGCATCAGTGCTAGAAGGGAGTGGGGTTTGGGAGGGAGGGAGGGAAGGATGGACTATGGGGTCTCTGGTGCTCTCTGAGCTTGATTGTTTTCTTGTAGGTGTTTCATTGCCCAACTAGTAATAGCATCAGTGCTAGAATGGAGTGGGGAAGGAAGGAAGGAAGGAAGGAAGGAAGGAAGGAAGGAAGGAAGGAAGGAAGGAAGGAAGGACTATGGGGTCCTTGGTGCTCTCTGAGCTTGATTGTTTTCTTGTAGGTGTTTCATTGCCCAACTAGTAATAGCATCAGTGCTAGAATGGAGTGGGGTTTGGGAGGGAGGGAGGGAGGGAAGGAAGGAAGGAAGGAAAGAAAAAGAAAGGAAGGAAGGAAGGAAGGAAGGAAGAAAGGACAGATGGACTATGGGGTCTCTGGTGCTCTCTGAGCTTGATTGTTTTCTTGTAGGGGTTTCATTGCCCAACTGGTCTCCTCCACCATCCAGAGAAGGTGCTTCTGACGTGGCACCCAAGAGTTGCCTTGAGGAGGCAGCCTCTTGGCTTTTATTCCCTGCAGAAAAGGCTCAGCCGTCCCTCTGAACCTTCTTACCCCGTCCTCATTCTATCAAGCAGAGGCAAAGCTGGCCTTTGGACATGCCCCTGTTTTTCATTCCAGGAGGAGAATCGTACTGGGGAAAGCCATTCAAAGACGAACTGAGGCCCAACTTGTCCCACACGGGGCGGGGGATCCTCAGCATGGCCAACACGGGTCCCAACAGCAACAAATCTCAATTGTAAGTGGTGATTTGGCTCTTCTGGGGCCCTTGTGTGCTCCCATCAGGAGCAAACCTCTGGATGGGTGTTCCAAGGGGCAACTGGACTTTCTGATTTTTCTTTGGAGGTGTTTCACTTCGCATCCAAGAAGCTTCTTCAGCTCTGACTGGATGGTGGGGGAGTGGAAGTCAGAGCTGAAGAAAGAATAGAATAGAATAGAAAAGAAAATATGGAATGGAGAATGGAATGGAATAGAATAGAAAATATGGAATGGAATGGAGAATAGAATAGAAAATATGGAATGGAATGGAGAATAGAATAGAAAATACGGAATGGAATGGAGAATAGAAAAGAAAAGAAAATATGGAATGGAATAGAATAGAATAGAAAATATGGAATGGAATATAGAATAGAATAGGAAGAATAGAATAGAATAGAATAGAAAATATGGAGTGGAATATAGAATAGAATAGAAAATATGGAATGGAATGGAGAATAGAATAGAAAAGAAAATATGGAATGGAATAGAATAGAAAATACGGAATGGAATGGAGAATAGAAAAGAAAAGAAAATATGGAATGGAATAGAATAGAATAGAAAATATGGAATGGAATATAGAATAGAATAGGAAGAATAGAATAGAATAGAAAATATGGAGTGGAATGGAGAATAGAATAGAAAATATGGAATGGAATGGAGAATAGAATAGAAAATATGGAATGGAATGGAGAATAGAATAGAAAATACGGAATGGAATGGAGAATAGAAAAGAAAAGAAAATATGGAATGGAATAGAATAGAATAGAAAATATGGAATGGAATATAGAATAGAATAGGAAGAATAGAATAGAATAGAATAGAAAATATGGAGTGGAATATAGAATAGAATAGAAAATATGGAATGGAATGGAGAATAGAATAGAAAAGAAAAGAAAATATGGAATGGAATAGAATAGAAAATACGGAATGGAATGGAGAATAGAAAAGAAAAGAAAATATGGAATGGAATAGAATAGAATAGAAAATATGGAATGGAATATAGAATAGAATAGGAAGAATAGAATAGAATAGAATAGAAAATATGGAGTGGAATGGAGAATAGAATAGAAAATATGGAATGGAATGGAGAATAGAATAGAAAAGAAAAGAAAATATGGAATAGAATAGAATAGAAAATATGGAATGGAATGGAGAGTAGAAAAGAAAAGAAAATATGGAATGGAGAATAGAACAGAACGGAAAATATGGAATGGAATGGAGAGTAGAATAGAATAGAAAAGAAAAGAAAATATGGAATGGAGAATAGAACAGAACAGAACAGAACAGAAAATATGGAATGGAGGATAGAATGGAATGGAATAGGAATAGGATAGGAATTCGAACAGGAATTAGATTAGGATAGAATAGAAAATAGAAGAGAAGGGAAGAGAGATTAAAATAGAGAATATAGGATAGTATAGTATTAGAATTAGAATAGAATTAGAATGAGAATAGGAATAGAATAGAATAGAATAACAGAGTTGGAAGGGACCTTGGAGGTCTTCTAGTCCAACCCACTGCCTAAGCAGGAAACCCTACACCATTTCAGACAAAAGGTTATCTAACATCTCCTTAAAAACTTCCAGTGTTGGAGCATTCACAACTTCTGGAGGCAACTTCTGTTCTACTGATTCATTATAGATCCATGCAGGCCCATTGTAACTTTGAACCATCATTAAGCCACCGGTTGTAAGCCAAGGCCTGCCTCCAGTCCCCCCTGGAGAGCCCTTTGGCTTGCTCCTGCGTTTCCTCAGTCTGTAAAACACGGACTCCCAGGAATGCTGTAAATTAAACCTCAATCAACCGAGTCGTGGCATCGTGTAATTGGATCTGAGAAAGCACCGATTGCAGAGTGAGCTCTCTGATAACAAACGACTGATCCCCCCTCCCCTTTTTTTTCCCTTTTCTTTTTCCAGTTTTATTACTTTCCGTTCCTGCGCGTACCTGGATAAGAAGCACACCATATTTGGAAGGTAAGCTGAGAACGTTCTCTCTATCGCAGGCAGCATTTCGTTAATTACCTTAACCGCAGCCTGTGTGACAAACAGTTTATTTGCTTTTGGGGGAAAAAACACAGTCTGGAGAAAAAAAACATGGATTTGCAATCACCTTCCCTCTATAAAAGAGCTCAAATTCACGAAGAGCTCGAGTACTCAAAAGGGAGGAAAGTTAACGAAGGTCGGACTGCAAACAGTATTGATAGAAAAGAATATTTGAAGCCCAGGGTTGAATTGAAGGGTCCTTGATGCTCTCTGAGTTGGTTGTTTTCTTGCTGACGTTTTATTACCCAACTAGGGAACATCTTCAGTTCTAGGGAAATGAGAGGAGGAACAGGGGGAGGACTGTGGGGTCCTTGGTGCTTTATTCTATTCTATTTGTTCTGTTCTATTCTAAATAAACTATTCTATTTATTCTATTCTATATTCCATATTCTATTCTATTCTATTCTCTATTTTTTCTATTCTATTTTCTATTCTATTCTATAATATTCTATTCTCTATTCTATTTCCTATTTATTCTATTCTATTTTCTATTCTATTCTATTTTCTATTCTATTTTCTATTTATTCTATTCTATTTTCTATTCTATTCTATTTTCTATTCTATTTTCTATTCTATTTTCTATTTATTCTATTCTATTTTCTATTCTATTTTCTACTCTGTTCTATTCTATTCTCTATTTTCTATTCTATTTTCTATTTATTCTATTCTATGTTCTATTCTATTTTCTATTCTATTTTCTATTCTATTGTATTTTCTACTCTGTTCTATTCTATTCTCTATTTTCTATTCTATTTTCTATTTATTCTATTCTATTTTCTATTCTATTCTATTCTATTTTCTATTCTATCCTATCCTATCCTAAATGAAAGCACGTTAACCATCCCTGCTGTCTCCCATTTAGCGCTTATGATAAGTCATGACTTTGACTTTCGAAGGCCACCGCCAAGCCGCCTTCTCTTCCTTCCCTCCGTTGGCCACACCAGCTCCTTCCTCTCCCCAATTAGGCTGGGCTTTTCATACGACGTCCTTAACTCAGCGCGGGTTTTTTTCTCTCTCTCTCTCTCTTCCTTTCCCCAGAGTCGTAGGCGGCTTTGAGACCCTCACCGCGATGGAGAACGTGGAGAGCGATCCCAAAACGGACCATCCGAAGGTCAGTCTCTTTGAGATCAAACGGGAAGAGAACATGCCCTGGACTGAAACAGCCTCGGTGATGTTTAAGGACTTCAACTTGGCACCAAAGCAGCATCGAAAATCCTGTACAATTTTCACCCCCTGTTCTCTCTCTCTCTCTCTCTCTCCTTTTTTAAAGGAAGAAATAAAAATCAAGTCCTCAACAGTTTTTGTTGATCCCTACGAAGAGGCAGACGCCCAGGTGAGACTTCAGAAGAGTTCAGGAAGAGAATTGATTGCAAGTCCCTTGTCTGTCCTTCACCCTCCCAAATTCTCTCGTATTTTGGTGTTTATTCGGCGGGTGGGAAAGGCAGAAATAGTGGAAATACTGTTGCACGACCAGATGGGTCAGTAAGTCGTCGAAAGTTGCAGTCTGTCGTTCTCTCAAAAGCAAAAAAAAAAGGTGGCCCAAGGGAATGCAGGTCACCTTATGACCACGGCATCAACCTCATTCGCTAGGAGTTGTGTCTTTGTGTGGTTATTGTCACGTCCTACCTTGGCTTCCATTCTCACGAATGAGGAAGCAACAGAGAGCAAGAAAGATCTGTCATTCCTTCTTTTTTTCTTCCTTCTTTTTCTTTCTTTCCTTCCTTCCTTCCTCCCCATTTTTCTCCTTTCTTCCCCTCTCCTTTTTTTCTTCCCTTCCTTTTTTCCTCTTCCTCCCTCATTTCTTTCTTCTTATCCTCCTGCCTTTCCTCCTCCTTTCCCCTCTCCTTTTTTCTTCCTTCCTTCCTTTTCCTCCGTTCCTTCCTTTTTTCCTTCCTTTTCCTTCCTCCCTCTTCCTTCCCCTTCCTTCCTGTTCCTTCCTTTCCCTTCCTTCCTCCTTTCCTTCTTCTTCCTTCCTTCCTTCCTTCCTTCCTTCCTTCCTTTTCCCTACTTCCTTTTCCTTCCTTCCTTTCTTCCTTTTCCTTCATTCCTTCCTTCATTCGATCATTCCTTCCTTTTCCTTCCTTCCTTCCATCCTTTTCCTTCCTTCCTTCCTTCCTATATCTGCTCATCACCACCAGTTCTAAAATCATTAAAAAATTGTGCAGCTGCTGCCCATCTCACGTTTTCAGCCAATTTTGTGCTCTGTGCCTGGTTTGAAACCTCTTTTTCAAGGTTTTTTTTTGGAAGAGCAATCGAGTGATCTTTCTCCGTTCACTTTCTCCAAGATCGCCCAAGAAAGAGAGAAGGCCCAGCAGGAAGAGGAGGCAACGAAGAGAGAAAGCAATGAAGTCCGAAAGAAAGAACCTCCCACACCAAAAACTTACCACACAGGAGTTGGGAAATACATAAATATAGCAGCGGCGTAAGTTCTGGTTGTATTTTACTTTTTTTAAAAAAATTCTACGTTCTTTTCTATGGGGAGACAGAGCAATACTGCACGTGATGTGGAAAAATAACCTTTACCTGTTCATCCTATTGAATTTGTCCAGACATTTTTGTGGGTTCAGGCAGTGAAAAATAGAAATAGTTACAGGACAGGACAGATGGATGGAGATAGACAGATAGGATAGGATAGTGAACAGAATAGAATCAGTATTAGAATAGAATAGAATAGAATAGAATAGAATAGAATAAAAGAACAGAATTGAGAATAAATAGACTAGAAAAGAGAGTGGAGTAGAACAGAAGAGGAAGAGAACAGAGAGTAGAAAATAGAACATAGAATAGAACAGAAAGAACAGAATAGAAATAGGAAATAGAATAGAATAGAAAATAATAAATAGAATTAGAATACACAAAAGAACATAATAGAATAGAGAATAAAAAATAGAATAGAGAACAGAATAGAATACGGAAAAGAACAGAACAGAGTAGAATAGAATGGAATGGAATGAAATGGAAAAAATGAATAGAACAAAACAGAATAGAATAGGAATAAAAATAGAAATAATAAAAATAGAATAATCCGTTTGCCCCAAAGGAAATTTGTGTGCTCCTTGACTTCATCCTGGCCTCCCCTTTGTAATTTGCAGCTCCTCTCTTCCATTCTTCCTGGAGAACCTTAAGGCAGGGTCCGTTCGTACTGCGACCTTAAGCCAGAGTCTGTAGGAAAGAGGGGTGACTTGGGCATTTTGTGTCGCAGGAAGCGAGCAGCGGAAGATGGGCCGTCCACCAGCGGGGTCGCCAAGAAGGAGAAGAAAACTGGAGGCTTTGGAGACTTCAGCTCGTGGTAGCCCACAGAGGAGGACCAGCTCCAAACCATGATGGAGAAGCTCAGGTTTGTCCCTCCGCTGCTATCCCAAAAATATGAGACTCTTGGGCGTAAACTTTCCCTTTAAAATCTTTCCCCGGCAGCCCTTTGTCAGTTGTGAAAGACTTGGGCAGGGGTCAGCAACCTTAAACACTCAATGAGCCACAAAGGTCCTAATCGGAAGCCCCCCGTTCAATTCTGAAGCCGACTGGAAGTCCGGTTCCCCCACCGTAGAGTCTCCTCCTAGTGCACCGTCCTTTTTCCTCTGCTGACCGGAAGTCCAGTTCCCCCGCCATAGAGTCTCCTCCTAGCTTGAAGACTTGTGGACGTCAACTCCCAGAATTCCTCCTCCAGTCATGTTGGCTCAGGAACTCTGGCATTGAAGCATACAAGTCTTAAAGCTGTCAAGTTGCAAGATCCTGGCACCCTTAACCCTTTAGAAAAAAAAAACCAGGGTCTTCAAACCTGACAGCTTGAAGACTTGTGGACTTCAACTCCCAGAATTCCTCCTCCAGTCATGTTGCGGCGACGTCATCTGCGTGGATCTGCTCCATCTTCGGTTTTTTTCACAGGGGGCAGGGCTGCCGCTGAAGATGCCGACGACGAGCCCCTGCCAGAATAACAGCTGCCTCCTCCTCCTCCTCCTCCACCACATTTGGAGTGAAGCCGCCAAAGCTCCCGCTGGCACCCCCGCCAGTGGCGGCGGCGGCGGCGGTGCGTCCTCCTCCACTCGGAGCACCTGAGCTGGGCACCACATTACCCCTGCCGCCTCCTCCTCCGCCGCCATGCTTTTGAGAAGCCATGAGGCCTTTTTCCCCTGCTCCCGCCCCCTCCGCTGCCTTCCTACTGGCTCCCGCGGCCTCATGGCTCCTCAAAAGCACAGCCGAGGGGGGGGGCAGGGGGAACGCGGGGCTCAGCTCAGGTGCTCCAAACAGAGGGGGAGGCGCTGCTACCACGGGCGGGGACGCTGGCGGGAGCTTTGAAAAAGCTTTGGGGGTTTATTTTCGCTGCAGCGCCGGGCGCAAGCAGCTAGGATTGGCCGCCCACAAATGACCTCCCCGGGCTTGCTTTCCTGAACTCAGTCGCCCCGCGCTCATCAAAACAAGTCCGGGGAGGTCCTTTGCGGGCGGCCAGTTGTAGCCGCCTGCAAAGGACCTCCGGCGCCTGTGACAGTACAAAACACTGCGCGGCAGTTGGAAACTGCTGCGCGGTGTTTTCTTGCCACCTGCGCGGCCGCACAGCCGCGCACCTTAGAGGGAACAGTGCTTTGGACATATTTTTTTTTGCATCATTTTAATTACTAGACACAGTTTCTTTTTCATCATAAACCACATTTTTAGCTTGCCTTACTGTGTGATATGTTGCACAGCCGTTCAACTGATTTTTGGTTAAATATTTTTATACTTTGGACATTTTTTTTGCATCCTTTTAATTATTATACACAGTTTCTTTTTCGTCACAAACCACATTTTAGCTTGCCTTACTGTGTGATACATTGCACATAAGGAAACCACCCCTGTGTGAATTTGGTTAGACTTCTGCTGTAAATATATTTGATCAGTTTTTCCATTGCTGCACATTTTTTCATTTTAGTCTTAGGGATGGTTTTCCTAACCCCAATGTTGTGTCAATGGGATTCTTGCTGCTGTCAGATAACACCTTATTTTGCTTTTCATTTATATCCCCTGGGGTCAGGCCTCATAAAGATATCCCTGTTTTTCATTCAAATTTCACCTTTGGAATTTCCTGAATGTTAAGGTGTATTTCCTTTTCGACTTCTTCTGAGTATTTCCTTTTAATTGTTCCCTTCCTGGAATGAATCTCTTCTCCTTCCTAATCTTAGGAGCCGGATCAGGTCTACGAAGGGATCACATTTGATGATTTCCTGAAAGTGAGTCAATCTTTTTTTCTTTTCTTTTTTTGCATTTTTATTGGCTTAGATGGGGCCATCTCTCTACTCAACCTCAAACCTCCTGCAATCCCCCACCCCAAAAAATAATTCATTTCCAAATTCACAGAAATAAATCTCCAGTAATGGTTTTTCAAACACAAAGTCTCCCAAATAATCAGCGTACTGGAGAGAGGGCGGATTTAGGGCAAGTAGTTCTCCAAACATCGATTAACCATCTTGCAAAAACCGCTATATGAGTAGGGTTGGAAGAAATATCCATCTTGTTTAGTTCCGAGTGGGGAGAAAGACGCCGGAAACATGGAGATTGATTGGAAAGATGGTTTATTGATGGACAGGACCACTTAGGTTTGAGGTCCTGGGTAGCTGACCACATGGAGGAGAGAGAGGGGTTATTTATACCCTCTCTTGGGCCTTGCCCTTCAGCTTCCTGTTCCTCTGGCAAGGACATTTATTCTATTGATTGTCAGACTCCCATGGGGGCTATGCAGCTAACTTTTTAGGCTGTCTGAATTAAGTTTGATGGAAGCATGGGCTCTCTGAGGTGTTTCCTTTCAGATTTCTATTTCTCTTTTAGGGGAAATATAATAAATATTGCTCAAAGCAATATTCATTCTAGGAGAGGGGCAGGGGCTAAGTTTCTACAGTAGAGTTTCTCTATCTACAAACTTTACAAGGGTGGTAGGGTTAAGTTAATTGGCCAAAGGAATGAGGAGAAGAGCCCTCCTTAAGGGAGATGGGCAAAAGGTTCACAGCAGAAGACACTGGGCACCACAAACGGTACCAAGGGAAGGAAAGGAAGTCCACACATCAGCTTTGGAGTGAATCCCTCTTTCCATCAGCTATTTTTGGGGTGGGGGGGGAAGTCTAAGGCCAAGTCAACTGTGGGTTGAGTTCTGGAATACAACATTTGCTCCTTAAGATTGAAGGATTGGAGGTTGTCTTCTCTTCCACTAACTCTGGGGGTGTTTTTTCTTCTTCTCCCCTTTCAATGCCAGATATGGGAAGGCATCGACATAGAGACCAAGATGCACGTCCGCTTCCTCACACTGGAACCCATGGCGCTCTGCTACTGACAGCGGCGGAGTAGCTGCAACTGGGTGGCGGGAGGCTTTGGAGGAGATGGCCGGGAGCTTGTTTGGGTGGGTGGGAGGAAGGGAGGGCCATGTGTCTGATGGAGCAGCAGCCACAGATCCACGAACTTCATACCCATCTGGACCAGCCACATGGATTCCCCATCTTCAGTTGAAGACCAACTTTCTGGCTTCCAGTAAAAGGACTTTCGTTCTGATGCAACGTTGTAGTGCTTGATATATTTGTGCAGTTGTGTTTTACTTCTAGCTTCCTGGGCTGAGATAAGCCACCCCCCAAACACCAACAGGAGTCCTTGCTCCAAGTCAGAAAGAGGGGGGGGGGCTATCCCCGCCCATGGCAAGTTAGCTTTTGGGGCGAATGGCTATATATATTACAGGCAATCCTTGACTTAATGACCACAATTCTGAGTTCAATTGTTCCTAAGTGAGACATTTTGTTACAAGGGAATTTTAGGCCCAATTTACATGTATGTATGTATGGTGTATGTATGTATATATGTGTGTGTGTGTGTGTATGTATGTATGTATATGTGTGTGTGTATGTATGTGTGTGTGTATGTATGTATACATGTGTGTATGTGTGTGTGTGTATGTATGTATGTGTACATACACATACATACACACACATACACACACACATATCACAACCCCTGATATGCCCAAATATGGGAGAGAGCATACTGCTTCCCTTTTCTGTCGGCTCACCCTAGGAGCCATCCAGGCAGAAAGCCATTTTTTTTAATGTTGCCTTGTTACATTTGTGCAGATAAATAAATAAAGGGAGAAGATAAATAAATAAATAAAGGGAGACTAGTATAGATCTATTTCAAGCTATTTAGCTCTCATCAGCTAGCCATATATAATGTCAATTGCTTGTCAGGTTACAAAACGTGATCTCCACGCTTCTGAATTTTAATCGCATGCCATGGGGCATGTTGAAACCGCAAATGTGAAAAACTATGATGTTACATTTTTTTGGTGCTGTTGTAACTTCAGTCACTAAATGAACTCTTTTTTAAGTCGAGGATTACCCGTGCTAGCTTTTTAGTAGTAATATATATAGGCATTCTTTTATGTACATATTAGCATTTAGTACAGATAGTTCTATTTATGTACTAAAATATGCTATTATGCACATATGTATATGTATATATATATACACACAGAGAGAGAAATGGGCATAATTAGTCTGGTCCTGGAATGAACTAATTATGCTAACAAGTCTGCCTGTGTATAGATATATAGATATATAAGCCCCAACGTTCCGCTTCTCATCCAAGAAGCTTCTTCAGTTCTGACTGAATGGTGGGAAATGGAAGGATTTATATTCTTTGCATTCGTCTGGTCCTTAGCTCTCTTGAGGGCCGGTTGTTAGCTCTCTTGAGGGTTCTTGAGGTCACTTGGGGTTTTTTATCCGTACCCTCGGGGTCACCAGAATCAGGGTGCAAATGGGTGCGGGACCTTCGTGGGACTGCCGAAAGGACCGTGTTGGAGACAGGAGGTAAGTGGTGTCATATCCCTCCCCCCGTTGAGAGTTATTCGGTTTTAACACAGATGGGCTCTGTGACCCCTTTCAAACCAGGGTTCCTCTCTAGCTAAATTGTGGACTTTGCTATCTTCAAAAGAGCAGCCTTTGTCTTTCAAATGCAGATGGACTGCTGAATCTTGTCCTGGTGGGTTTGTTCTCCCATGTTGCGCCACGCGAATGTGAAGTGGTGCTTTTGTTTCCCCCCAATGTACAGATCTGTACGTGTCACGCTGCATATATTGCATTGCTCGGTTTGCGTCTGAGCATTTTATCCCTTGGGTTGGACAAGCTTCTGCCTTAGTGTAGTGTTTCTCAAACCTTGGCAACTGTTAAGACAGGAAAACTTCAACTCCCAGAATTCCTTTTTTAAAAAATGTAAACAGTTTTTTTTATTGAACACAAATTAAAACATTGGACATGGTGCCACCATCCTTGGCAAAATCTGTGCCATACATACTAAGATACCAAGTTACACATTACAACCACCAGGCTTTTTAACCTTTAATCCAGCATTTACAATATGTCCAACCATATTGCTTTTGTTTTTATCTTATACATTTTCACTATTATAGTTTCATACATAATTCTAATCTCCATTCTATAAATCTTAAGCCATTGCTTATTTTGGGTCTTTCCTTTTTTGTTCCAACCATCCATAAAATTTGTCCCAGATCTTATAATATTCTGATCCATCTTTATTCTTCAATTCCCACATCAATTTATCCATTTCAGCACAAGTCAGAATTCTCCTAATTATTTCCCTTTCTTGTGGAATTTCCCTGTTTTTCCAATTTTGGGCAAGGACCATTCTTGCTGCTGTAATATGTATTGTTAAGTAAATTACCCCCTTGTTATATTTATTGTTTGTGATTCCCAAAAGGAATAGTTCTGGTGTGAATTCTATTTCCTCTTCAATTATCCCTATCAGCCACCTTTGAATTTTCCACCAATATTCTTTTGTTTTTTGGCACAACCACATGTGGTAGTAGGTGCCTGATTTTTTATCACATTTCCAACAATTTGGCACTAAATTTCTAAACATTTTGGCTATTCTCGTAGATGGGAGATGCCACCTATAAAACTTTTATATAAGTTTACTTTATATGGCATTGAAAATCTTATTTTCCTATTCCTTTCCCATAATTCTTGCCAGTTATTCAGATGTATATTATAGCCAAAGCTTATCGCCCATGCAGCCATTGTCTCTTTAACCTGCTCTTCTTCCATCTTATATTGCAATAACATTTTGTGAATCCCAGAATTCCTGAGTGAGCATGCTGGCTGAGGAATTCTGGGAGCTGAAGTCCACACATCTTAAAAGTTATGGAGGTTGAGAAACTACTGCCTTAGTTTATCCTGGGTGTAAAGTGTGCCTGCAACAAATGGATGTTGCATCCTTTGTTCTCTTCCTTCTCTTATGGAGGACAAATGACCCTACTGGATCTTTATCTGGATTTGATGAAGGCCCAATTGTGGGATAGCCACCGGTTCTGAGGCCTTCTTTGATGTTTTAGTTCTTCTTTTCCACCTTTGATGGCAGGCAAACCTTCAGCCCAGGAGTGTAGAGTAGACTCCCATGGTTTTCCTCCAGTGGCTGGTGAGAATAAATTGGGCTTTCTGTAGACTTCAGTGTTGCAAAGGTGAATCTTGCCGTGGTGGATTTGTTCTATGTTGTGCCAGGCGTTTGTGAACTGGTTTTATTCACAAACACATGTCAACAACATAGGAAAACAAACCCATCAGGCCAAGATTCAGCAGTCCATCTGTCTATGGCAGGGCTGTCCAAACTTGGGGATTTTTAAGACTTGTGGACTTCAACTCCTGGAATTCCGGGAGTTGAAGTCCACAAGTCTTAAAAGTTCCCAGGTTTGGACACCCCTGGTCTATGGAGACTCTCCATCACCCAGGTCATGGTTGTTCCAAAGCTGCTTTTTTCAAGAGGCAACTGGACTTTCTGGTTTTTCTTTGAAGACATTTTGCTTCTCATCCAAGCAGCCTCTTCAGTTCATCACTTCCACTGAAGAAGCTTCTTGGATGAGAAGCGAAATGTCTTCCAAGGAAAAACAAAGGAAGCCAGTTGCCTCTTGAGAAAAGGCACCTTTGGAAGAGAAGTCCACCTGCGTTTGAAAGACGGAGGTCAGTCTTCTGAAGAGAGCAAAGTCCATATTCCGGACAGAGAGGAACACTGGTTTGAAAGGGGCCAACGAGGACATGTGTTTTAAAACCGAACAGCTTGCTCTCAATAAAGGAGGATGGATACGATGCTACCTCTCCTGCCTCCGACACGGTCCTTTCATCAGTCCCACAAAGGTCCCACACCCATTTGCACCCTGATTCAGGGTACAGATAAAAAAAACCCAAGTGGCCTCAAGGACTCTCAAGACAGCTAACGACCGACCTTCGGAGTGCTAACGACCGGATGAGTGCCAAGAATATAAATCTTCCCATTCCCCCACCATTCAGTCAGAACTGAAGAAGCTCCTTGGATGGGAAGCAGGGCGGCAAAAAAAAAAAAAAAACCAAAATCCAAAACATAAGCACCTACCCCCACGCACACACATTCAACTACATTCAAGTCACAGAGTGTCCGGGACATTGCCATTTTAGGATATACCCCCCTATTACCATGTGTGTCTGTGTACATTAACACACATACATACGCTCACCTAGGCTCAGATCTAGTGGGTTGCTTCCTAATAGAACTTAGCCTATATTATTCTATGTGTCTGTCTCTTAAAGTCATCATAAGGCTTTTTAATAATAAAGACACAGAATAATAACCATAAAATTCATTAAAACGGTTTATTTTATTTTCTGCCTGCGATCCCGATATTGTCCACAGGAGGGCACACTTTTCTGTCCCTTAGCGTTAGCATTGAAGTCATCATAAGGCTTTCTAAACACAGAATAATAACCATAAAATTCATTAAAAAGGTTTTTTTTATTTTTTCCCCGCGATCCCGATATTGTCCACAAGAGGGCACACTTTTCTGTCCCTTAGCGTTAGCATTGAAGTCATCATAAGGCTTTCTAAACACAGAATAATAGCCATAAAATTCATTAAAAAGGTTTTTTTTTTTCCACGATCCCGATATTGTCCACAAGAGGGCACACTTTTCTGTCCCTTAGCGTTAGCATTGAAGTCATCATAAGGCTTTCTAAACGGGTTACTGCTTTTGGATCAGGGACAGAAAAGTACGCCCTCTTGTGGACACTCTATTTTCCCACGATACCGACATTGTCCTCAAGAGGGCGCACTTTTCTGTCTCTGATCCAAAAGCCGTAACCCGTTTAGAAAGCCTTATGATGACTTCAATGCTATCGCTAAGGGACAGAAAAGTGCGCCCTCTTGAGGACAATGCCGGTATCGTGGGAAAATGGAGTGTCCACAAGAGGGCGCACTTTTCTGTCCCTGATCCAAAAGCCGTAACCCGTTTAGAAAGCCTTATGATGACTTCAATGCTAACACTAAGGGACAGAAAAGTGTGCCCTCTTGTGGACAATATCGGGATCGCGGGGAAAAAATAAAATAAACCTTTTTAATGAATTTTATGGTTATTATTCTGTGTTTAGAAAGCCTTATGACGACTTCAATGCTAACGCTAAGTGGCAGAAAAGTGTGCCCTCTTGTGGACAATATCGGGATCGCGGGGAAAAAATAAAATAAACCTTTTTAATGCATTTTATGGTTATTATTCTGTGTTTAGAAAGCCTTATGACGACTTCAATGCTAACGCTAAGGGACAGAAAAGTGTGCCCTCTTGTGGACAATATCGGGATCGCGGGGAAAAAATAAAATAAACCTTTTTAATGAATTTTATGGTTATTATTCTGTGTTTAGAAAGCCTTATGACTTGAATGCTAACGCTAAGGGACAGAAAAGTGTGCCCTCCTGTGGACAATATCGGGATCACAGGCAGAAAATAAAATAAACCGTTTTAATGAATTTTATGGTTATTATTCTGTGTCTTTATTATTAGAAAGCCTTATGATGACTTTAACAGACACATAGAATAATATAGGCTAAGTTCTATTAGGAAGCAACCCACTAGATCTGAGCCTAGGTGAGCGTATGTATGTGTGTTAATGTACACAGACACACACAGCAATAGGTATATTCCCTAATATATGGTAATATGCTTATACATCTACATCAGGGGTGTCCAAACTTGGGAACTTTAAGACTTGTGGACTTCAACTCCCAGAATTCTGGGAGTTGAAGTCCACAAGTCTTAAAGTTCCCAAGTTTGGACACCCCTGATCTACATATTACCATACATTAAGGTGTGTATACCACTAAGGTTACGAGTTCTGGTCTGCAAAAGTAGAAGCAAGCCACCAGAGGGAAGCTACATTTTTGTTTTGGCGCCCTCTAGTGGCCTACCATGTTTTTGCAGCCTAGAGCTGGTAAGAGAGAGCAGTCTTTTTGAAACTTGGCAACTTCGAAGGGGCACGGCTTTCGACTCCCAAAATTACTTGGGAGTTGAAGTCCCCCACCTCCGACAAGTTTGCAAAACACCTGCCCTCGCTGGTATACATGATAATATACATCCGGCCACGTGTGTGCATTTCTTTCTTCTGTAGCTCCACTGGCCCATCCAGTAAAGGAGGCCTCCAAAAATGACTCGTGCTACATTTTTTTTTTTTTTGACCCAGCCAGCAGGAACTGGCATGGATAAGCCGGATCGGGCAAAGAACCTCGTGCTGCATCGAGTTAGATATGTACTACAACTCCCAGCGCCCTTAGGCAGCAAGGTTAAGAGGAAAGGTCGCAGGTTCGGCAGTCCTGGCGCAATCAAGGGGAAGTGCCAATGGAGCTGGAGGAGAAAGGATACTTACACACACGTGCTCGACTTACCTGTGGCGGAAGGGCCACGGAAGGCGTGGCAGGGCGTCCTCCGGATCTCCTCTTAATTTGGGTTTTCAAACACAAGCATCACTGACAATAAAAACAGCCATTTTTCAAGCACACCCCCTCCCACCCCTGTTCCGAGACCATCGCTTAATAAAGATATTTTATTTACAAGAAAAAAGCTCCCAAAGCCCCATCTTTTCCAGGTGTTGCAGGTAGCTCTCCAGATATTGCAGGTAGCTCTCCAGGTGTTGCAGGTAGCATTGGTGCCAGCTCCAGAAAAGCAGTGTTGAATGCAGTGCAACTGAATGGAGCCCCTCCCTGCGGTCTCTGCAGCAGCCCGTGTTCCTAACTCCTGGTTTTTGGGCTTCAGCCTTTATTACTACCTCCTGATTCTTACCTATCTATCGTGGTTCCTGTGGGCCATCATTTCTTCCATTCTACAGTGGTGTTGTTAGAAGTTTTGGGGAGATCCCATGTGCCCCCCTTTTGCTGCTGCCTGATGGGCCAGCCCAAGCCCTCCCAAGAGCTCTGCAGGAGCTCCATCCTTGGGGTTCCCCTTCTCCAGGGTCCAGCTTAGTTGGTCTTCCCCTTGGCCTGAAGGTGCTTTTTTTTTTTTTCCAAGAGGCCCCTGGACTCCCTTTCTCCTCGAAGACGTTTCGCGCCTCTCATCCTCGAAACGTCTTCGGAGAAACAAAACAAACCAGAAAGTCCAGCTGCCTCTTGAAAAGAAAAAAGAAAAAAGGCCCCTTTGGGACAATCCTGGCCTGCATGACGGAGAATCTCCCCAGACATCTTGGTTCTCCCCTTCTTCCGGTGCTGCCTAAATGTTGTCATAGGGGACCACAAGGCCAATATTGTAGTTGTAGCCCCCAAAGCCTTTTCAAAGCTCCCGCCGGCCCAATCAGGGAGGGAGGGAGGGAGAGGGAGAGAGAGAGAGGGAGAGAGACAGAGAGGGAGGGAGGGAGAGAGAGAGAGGGAGGGAGAGAGAGAGGGAGAGAGAGAGAGGGAGGGAGAGAAAGGGAGAGAGAGAGAGAGAGGGAGGGAGAGAGGGAGGGAGGGAGGGAGGGAGAGAGAGGGAGGGAGAGAGAGAGGGAGGGAGAGAGAGGGAGAGAGAGAGGGAGGGAGAGAGAGAGGGAGAGGGAGGGAGAGAGAGAGGGAGGGAGAGAGAGACAGAGAGGGAGGGAGAGAGAGAGGGAGGGAGAGAGAGGGAGGGAGAGAGGGAGGGAGAGAGAAAGGGAGAGAGAGAGGGAGGGAGAGAGGGAGGGAGAGGGAGGGAGAGAGAGAGGGAGAGAGAGAGAGAGGGAGAGGGAGGGAGGGAGGGAGGGAGAGGGAGGGAGAGAGGGAGGGAGAGAGAGAGGGAGAGAGAGAGAGGGAGGGAGAGAGGGAGGGAGAGAGAAAGGGAGAGAGAGAGAGGGAGGGAGAGAGAGAGAAAATAAAAAGTCACATTCAACAAAACAACGGAAAGTTTTTATTGTGATACTGTCAAAGAGATACAATAAAGTGAAATCACAAATTGTGTATAGTATTGCTGAGGCGAGAACCAGGAAGAAGCCACGTCAGCTGCAAAAAAATAAAGCATTTTCCCCTCCCCACCCACCCCAAAATTGTTCCAGCAATGAGGCACACGCCAACTGCCACCAAACGCATTGACAACTGATACTACTGGTTGGTTTTTACACTCGGGAGAATGATTACGGGGCTTACCAAACCATTCGCTCAAATTCCCCCCCCCTTTTTTTTTTTTGACCTACCAATGCAAGTTAAAAGTCTCGTTATAGCTATCTTTCCAAGTCCGGATAAAATAGATTTAGCTTATTGGAAAACAAAAATCAAACCTCCCGCTAAGGGCCAAAACCTTGTACTGTTTTTTTTCACGGCCGATACAGGTTTTTTATCGGGTTTTTTTCCCCTTGGAAAACACGGGCACTAGGAGGTGTGACTTTCCTGCGGATCCAAGAGAATTTTAAGAACAATATTTTTGCTATATATATATATATATCACATACGTTCCACACAACGCCGGTGGGACAACTCATGAATGCTGTCCACAAATCTTCTGAAAGTTGTGTGGTTGTGTTTAGAAGTCACCTCCCCAAAAGTCCTCTGCCTTCAGAGGATGCTTCCACCCACCTAGGAAGGAATAGCTGAACCAGCTGTTCTAAAAACTTCTGAAATGTCCACCAAGGATTAGGATTTTTCTCCCAGACATGATAACGTCTAGGAATCTCCAAATAGACTTTAAAAAAAAAAAGTTTCTGAATTAGGTCTGAATCAGATGGGGATTGGGTGGCTATTTTACAAGAGCCAGGACTGTTGACTCCCAAAAACAAAACACACACACACACATACACCAGAAATGTCAGTGTTGGCAGCTTGTTCCTCTAAGTGCCAATGAACAATCTTTTCAAGAACCAGCTTGCAGTCAGTTCACCCACTTCGCAAAAAAGAGAGGAGAGATTCTAGTAGGTAGATGTTCACAAAAATTGCTGTTACAATTTATAAAATATATAGTATATAGATAGTATAAACATACACACACACATATATATACATATGTGTGTACACACACACATATATATACACACATACATCCATATGTTTGTGTGTGTGTATGTATATATGTGTGTATATATATATATACACACATATATACATTGTGCGCACAAATTGAGCACAAATACAACACACACACACACCCATACATACATACATACATACATACATACATACATACATACATATATATATATATATATAGTGTGTGTGTGTGTGTGTGTATATATATGTATGTATGTTTGTATGTATGTTTGTATGTATGTATAAATATATAAAATAAATGTTAAGATCAACAGTAATAAAAATAAGCAACAAAAGTGCTCAAGTTGAAGGGGAAGATTAAAACTTACCCACAAAGAACACACAAATTCTTAAATAGAATACGTTACCAAAAAAAATAAAAATAAACCCCACACAGGTTAAATGGGAAAATGCTTGGTAAAATGTTCAAGTATCTTTTTTCTTTTTTTATTTAAATGTTCACGCTGGAAAGTTCAGTAACCAGACTGATCTTTTTTTGAGACCTCAGCCGATCATCCAGCCCTATCTGGATCCACCAAAATCTGTCCATTTGAACGATGCAGTTTTAAGGAATCCTTTACAAGGCCAGGTCAAAAGAGCCGGCCGATTTCTAGGAATCGTAAGACAGGAATGCTACTTCAGACCTACCTACGCCGTTTATTCTGGATTTAAAATTCCCTGCAGCCTTTTTACGTCCCCCGTTTCAAAATTCGTAATATTGCTCTGTTTGGTACCTTATCCCTAAAATGTAAATTGCATCTGATTTTAAGATGCAATTTGATGTCCCATTTTCCCTTCTTTTTGGCATCTGGGTTAAACAAAACAAAATAAATGGTAGAGAAAACGTCCATCTGCAGAGACTCAAAAGGACCGCCGGATTACACGTTACACGCCAACAGGTAAAGTGTCTCTGTTTTCGTTGTGACAAACTACGTAGTAGACAGCTACTTAGTGTAAAATCCACTTCAAGTGGATTTCTACCACTCCGTGTGTTCAGCTTTATGGGAAATAAGAGTCACATTTGTGTGTAACATATAGTCCGGCCCAAGCGTTCTCTGATTAAAATACGTTCTTTCATAAGATTTTCCCCCTCCACTTTTCTTTTTCCCTTCCCACCTTCTCAAAAAAACCCCACAAAAGTGACCTTGCAGACGATTTGAGAAATGCGTCGAGAGCAAACCACGTTTGCAAAGCAAGCATTCATGGCTGAAATGGGGGAAAGCAGTGGCCACCACCACCGTAGGCCAACAATGCTGAAAATCTGGCTGCTGAAAAATGCAGGACTCTTTGTCGGTGGCAATGGGCACCGATCTCACAGGGAAGGGATTGTCCAGTTCTCCATCACTGCCATAAAGTAACAGAGGAGATCCGGACCTTTATAAAGGATTTGCAGAGAGGCGTACGAGAAGCTAATTTCGTTCGAATAACCACCGGTTCTTTTGTTAGGGCTGCGAGTTCAGGAAACTCCCAGGACGCTGTCACGGTTCCTATGTTGATGACTCTCGATTCAGTTGCCCTAAATTTGAATTATTACACACACCCCAAGGTACCCCCTAGCCAGCACGCACCCTAACAAACAAGCATCCCTAACAAGACAGCCTCCCCGAGGGCTGAAACTGCTGCTATTCTGGATGTGAATCGCAAGGAGTGATCCGTTCCACTGCGGACTGAAGATTCACTGGGTTTCGAAAATCATTCACAACTAAATAAAAGCACCAGAATAAAAGGTCATACAAAATCTGAGACTCTTTGGATCCAAATGCCTGAAAGGTAACTATATATATATATATGTACACACACACACGCACGTGCACTTAAATAGATAAGATATATATTCAATATCCTTTTTTAAAAAACTTTTTTTTCTTTTTTGCATCACAGTGTAAAATCGTTCTTCTTCCCAAAGGATTTTACGGAGGAATGAAATCGGGAGGGGAGTCGGGGTAAAGAGGGGGGTGGGGGGGAAGCATTCGACTTCCAGGCGAAGACAGTTGCTATTTTGATAAGGAAGGATAAAGTGCAGTTCGAGAGATTTGAATGTCAGTTAGATGAGCTTGCGAGCAGCCATTCGGGACAGGCAAAAAAGCTGGCGTTGCAATGCAACAGGTAAGAAGTACGTTAGCGTTCCCATTGTAAAAGCTTCCTATATTATTATTATTGTTATTATTAATAGTTATTGTTGCTCATGCTGGCAGCGGTTCGGTATGATTCAGGTAAAATGTTCTCCTATACAGTTTTCCGCCCCCCTTCCCCTTTCTTGGAATTATTTTGGAAGGAGAAAGAAAATTACGCACTTTTACACACGAACGGTGGCCCTCTCTGACGCCTCCCCCACTGACTAGAGGGGGGGAGGTGGTTAAAAATTCCCAGGTGATGTTTCTTTTTTACATTGAACAGTTTTATTATAAAAATTGTGCTCGGGGACGATTCAGCCAGCAAATCACACACCCCCTTTTTTTAAAAATAAAAACGAAACAAAACCTCAAGCATACTTTCGTTCATTTCTTTTTATAACGCCAAGTTGTCACTTTTTGTTTTCTTTTTCGCTTGCGAAACTTTTTGAAACAACCTACTCCAGAGGGATCAGCGACAGCTCTTCCTTCGCACACTCAGGCACACTTTGGGGGTGCTTCGGTTACTGCCAAAGCCGGGGACGAACGAGCCGCCTCGCATCCAGTGCATTATAATTCGGTAAAACTACATGGAACCAGCCATAAGAATAATCTCCATTACCCCCTTTTTTCCCATTCCCAAGGTACAGTACCAAAAAAACATTTTAAACCGATGTATTAAAAATAAAAAGAGCTGGGTATTTTTCCAGCCCTTTGATCTTAAAAGACCCTGCTATACATTCCTTTTTCTTCTTCTTCTTTTCTTCCTTTTTCTTTTCGCAGGCCAAAGCTTTTAAGCTTCTCTGATTTAGATCTACGGTTTGAAGTTAGCCTTGTAAATTATTACTCAATCTCTTTTCTGACAGTTCCTCTCTTTAAAATTGAAAATAATTAAAAAAAAAAACAAACACCACAGATTCAGCCAGGAGGGCTAAACTGAACCTCTCCCAAACCTAGCCAAAAAAGAATATCTTAACGGGCCGCGGTACGCTTTAAAAATAGTAATAATGAGTAGTACAATACTGCAATCTTTCTCACTGCAAAGAGACCACAGAAATGGCTAATTATAAGGGGAGGAGGAGGGGGGCGTAAAATAAAAGATGTACTTCATCCTATACATTCTCGGGACTGTCCATCGGGGCCGCCTTCAAACCCCTGGAGCAGAAAAAATAATTACGCACGGCACAAAGGAGCAACTGAAGGTGTTGGGTCGAAAGAGAGAGAGAGAGAGAGAGAGAGAGAGAGGCTACCTTAGCACAGGTGACTTGGAATGATGGAGTTCTTCTTCCTCGAGCGTATAGAAAAAGGTTCGGTCCCAAATAAGGTGTTTTGCACAGGAATAGAGATAGAAAAAGAGGGGATTTACACAGGGAGGAGGGGAGAGGAAGAAACAAATCAGGGGAGAGACATTCTGGAAAGAAGGGAAGGACCATGGCATCACATCACTGGGCAGTTAAGGTTTTCTCAACCGTCCGTCCACCGTTTTTTTTTTCCTCTCTCTCTTTTCTTCCCCATGAGTCATTTTTTTTAAAATATATAAAATAAAGCCTGCTCCCCAGATGCGTTGTCCAGAAACAAGGAATCGTATCGCAGTTCATTCCCAGCCATTGTCTTTGATCATGTGAGCCAGTTCGATGATGAATTTCCCTTCTTTGTATTTTTGACTGCTCTCAAAGGCGTGTTCCTAAGGGAAGAAAGCACATCGCTCAGCTCAGCTCGCCCGCCTCGGATCGGGGTATTGGATTCAATTGAAAGCTAGTCCTCGACTTAAAACGGTTCGCTTAGGGAGCGAGGTTGCAAAACGGCACCCAAGAAAGCAACGTACGGCCATTTTTTCACGCTGATGACCCGTTGCAGCGTCGCCGTGGGATCAAAATTCGGACGCTTGGCGATGGGTTCGTATTTATGACGGTCGCAGTGTCCCCGGGATCACATGATTTCCCCCCTTTTTGCAACCTTCTGTTCAGCAAAGTCAATTCGGAAGCCAGATTCACCTAACAACCGTGTCGCTAACTTAACAACGGTGGTAGGGAAGGTTGTAAAATGGGGCAAAACTCATTTAACAGCTGTTTCGCTTAGCAACAGAAATGCTGGGATCAATTGTGGTCGTAAGTCGAGGACTCTGTATTCTCTGCCCTTCAAAAATTGGAGTTGGCCCCTATAAATTAACCGTCAACAGCTGGCAAAGAAAACTCATACAAAATGTTTTATAGATGGCACATGTCACTGGGGAAAATTAGCAAAGATGTTTAAAGACAAATCAGCGAGATGTTGGAAATGTCGAGAAGCAATAGGTTCCTATTATCATATGTGGTGGACATGTACAGGAGCAAGGAAATCCTGGACTAAGATAAGAATATGGTTGAAGAAAATGGTACAAGAAGAAATAGAATTTAGACCAGAGGTATTTTTACTAGGTATCGTCCCAGAGAAATTCAAGAAAGAGGATACTTATTTGATTATACATGTCAACTGCAGCAGCAAGAATTGTATTTTCCCAAAATTGGAAATTAAATAAGCTACCAACAGGTGAAGAGATGATAAAAGAGATGTTAGATTGTGCAGAGATGAACAGGTTGACAATGAAAATAAAGGATAAAGAGGAATTGGAGTACTTCAAGAGATGAGGAAGATTTTATGATTGGCTAGAGAAAGGAAACTAGAAAAGAAAATAAGGAGAAGATATAGACAGACGATGCACTGTTAAATGGAAAACGGGGGAAGAAGGGGAAAACCGAAAAGAAAATATTAAATATATAAGTATATATCCAAGAGCGAGACATAAAGGGGGGAGGGGAATAAAGTTAGGATAGATTAGTGAAGGTAATAAGAAATGATATCAAATTATATTTGGGTTTGCGGAAATACCATCCCAAGGAAACATAAACTGAGACCTGAAAGAGACACCTACAATAATAAAAGAGAGAGAGAGAGAGAGAGAGAGAGAGAGAGGAGGAGGAGAGAATGAAAGGAAGATGGGGGAAAGAAGAAAGAGGAAGAGAAGGAGAGAGGGGAGGAAGAGGAAGGGATGGTAAACAGAGCAACCCAAACTGTATATTAAAAACCTATGAAATGAAATAATAAAAGTATTAAAATGATCAATGTAAAGGAGAATAACAATTATGTGAATGCATACTTAAAATGGTATGTAAGAGAATAAAAAATAAAATAAAAATTTCTGAGAAAAAAAAACCTGGAGTTGGCCTGCTTAATAAAGGCCGTATTCCAGTATTTAAGGGGTTACCACAAAGAGGAGGGGGGTCAACTTATTTTCCAAGGCACCAGAAGACAAGACAAAACAATGGATGGAAACTAATCAAGGAGAGAAGCAACCTGGAATTAAAGAGAAACTTCCTAAAGGTGAGGACAATTAATCAGTGGAACAACTTGCCTTTAGAAGTTAAGGGGCATTTTAAGAAGAGATTGGACAGCCATTTATCCAAGATAGAATAGAGTCTCCTGCTTGAGCAGGGGGTTGGATTAGAAGACCTCCAAGGTCCCTTCCAGCTCTATTCTGATTGAAGATCGAAATTAACTAACGCAACCGGTACCGAAATGTGGATTGTGTCCTCCTCCAACCGCCAGCTCAACCAACTGACCCAAAACGTAAAAGGGCTGGCGGGGATGGTGGGCTCCCACTTTCGCATCTAACCAAGGTCACGCCCAGCGCGGAGGCTTACGTATTTCCATCCGAGGGTGGTTTTGCAGTTTTCACAATAAATATCGGCGACGGCGTGCAAGCCCGTCAGAAGGACGCGCTCTTCCGCAGGTCCACAGCCCACGTTCACCCTGCAAGAGAGGACGGGAGAAACACAGGTGGTCTCATCGGGGGCGTGATGATGCCCGTCGACGGGGAAAATAGGAAAAAGAACACCAATGGCCAGGACTTGGGAGAGAAAGGTTCCCTGCGCTTGACGCGGGAGCTCTTTTGAAGACCGAGGCCTTGTTTTCATCCTCCCAATCAATGGATTTGCCGTTTTATTGTCTGAAATGGTACTACGGGGTTTCCTGCTTGAGCAGAGGGTTGAGCTAGAAGACCTCCAAGGTCCCTTCCTGCTCTATTCTGATGGAAATTGAAATAAAAATAGGGGAGAGCTCGGGCAACTGCTTCTCGGCATGAAATAAGTCAAAAGAGCTTCAAGGTGTCCAAGGGAACTGGGCATGATTGTCCAGCTGTGCCCAAAGCTTCAACGCACCTTCTTCCTGGAGGATTTTAACAAGAGACTGAACAGCCACTTGTCCGAAATAGTATAGGGTCTCCTGCTTGAGCAGGAGGTTGGACTAGAAGATCTCCAAGGTCTCTTCTAGCTCTGTTGTGACTGATTGCCATTGAATTTCTAGTGGGGCAGTCAATATGCATTGCTGAAGAGTGACAGTAAGGAGGGGAACAGTAGTCTAGAGTGAAGACTCTCTGACAGGTCTGATGTCGAAACAATATCCATCTTCCCTGTCATTGCTTAGCATTATCCTAACAGTGTGATTTTGCTGTCTGAAAGTTGGAATTCAACCTTCCTTTCTTTTTCTTTGTTCCTTCCCTTCTTCTTTCCTTTTTCTTCTCTTCAATTTCTTCTTTTTCTTCCTTTGCTTTCTTTTTCTTCCTCCCTTTCTCTCTCCCCCCTCTTCCTTTGTTTCTTCTTTCCTTTTTCTCCTTTTCTTCTCTCTCTCTTTCTTTTCTCTCCTTCCCTCCCTCCCTTTCCTTCTTTCTCTCCCTTCCTCCTTATCTCCCTCTTTTCTCTCTCTCTTCCTCCCTCCCTCTCTTTCTTTCTTTCTTTCTTTCTTTCCTTTCTTTCTCCCTCCTCCAGCCCACCCCATAAGCAAGCTAGCAATACCAAAACATTTCTCAGTGCCACAGAAAAACAGAAAATGAGTGGTACTTACACAGAATTAAAGAGGTAGGCTCGTCCCTGACTTCCCTGAAAAGACTGAGAAAGAGAGAAGGGAAATGAATCTTACATTAAAACAACAACAACAACTTGTGAGATCATGTCACAGCACTCTTTCAATGAAGACTTGCCAGCTTCAGGGGTAACTTTGAAGGGCATTGCCTAGAACACACAGTAACTGATAGGCTGCATCATCTAACAGACACGGATACGAAGGTCAGTGACAGAAATGTTGCTAGAAATGTCTTCTAGGCACATGGAAAGAGAGAGAATAAATTAAGGTAAAGGTTCCCCTCGCACATAGGTGCTAGTCGTTCCTGATTCTAAGGGGCGGTGCTCATCTCCGTTTCAAAGCCGAAGAGCCAGCGCTGTCCGAAGATGTCTCCGTGGTCATGAGACCGGTATGACTCAATGCCAAAGGCGCATGGAACGCTGTTACCCTCCCACCAAAGGTGGTTCCTATTTTTTTACTCGCATTTTTACGTGCTTCCGAACTGCTAGGTTGGCAGAAGCCGGACAAGTAACGGGAGCTCACTCCGTTACGCAGCACTAGGGATTCGAACTGCCGAACCGCCGGCCTTTCTGATCGACAAGCTCAGCATCTTAGCCACTGAGCCATCATGTCCCTATAGAAATTATAGAGGTGCAAAAAAATAAAATAAATAAAAAGCGGAAGAGAAGGGTAACTAACATTCCTGTATTTGTTACTGTATCCCCTTCACAAACACAAAGTGGCTAAAAGATAATACAATAATACAATAGCAGAGTTAGAAGGGACCTTGGAGGTGTTCTAGCCTAGGCAGGAAACCCTGTACCCTCCAGACAAATGGCTATCCAACATCTTCTTAAAGACTTCCAGTGTTTAAGAAGATACAGATACAGCCTTCCTGATATTTTCACCCAAGGGTTTAAAAATCCTTCCTTGAGCCCAGCTACTTGGAAATGAATGGCATAGAATCAGATTTCTGCACCAGTTATCAATTCTATTTGAGAAATTTGAGATAATGCATTAATCTGCCAGACAGTCTTATCAAGGCACATTTCTAGAGTCTCTGAAAATATATTACTGACAGTCTTTGATTTCCAACAGTTTGTTTAGTGAATAAACTGTTAGAAGGGGACTGAAAAAAGGACCGATTTTCACACTTAATGACTGGTGACGAGATCAAAATTCAGATGCTTGGCAACTGGTTCACACTTATGACAATTTCCCGGGGCCACACGATCTCCTTTTGCGACCTGACAAATCTAGATTCCTTTAATAACCGTGTCACTAACTTAACACCGCCGCGATTCCCTTAAAACAGCGGTGGCAAGGTCGGTCGTAAAATGGGACAAAACCCACTTAACAAATGTCTTGCTTAGCGGCGTACATTTTGGGGCTCAATTGTGGTCGTTAAGTCAAGGACTGCTTGAACTTTGATCCGTTTGAGCTCTTTGCTGCGGTGAGTAAATAGGCTAAAGGGAAAACAGACCTCAAACGTGTGTGTGTGTGTCTGTGTGTGCACAAATCTACACAAACACATTTATGCACAGACAGAGCAGCAGATTTCAAGAGTTTATGTCGATTTTATTCTCATCCTATCAGGAGGCCTCCGGAAAGCAGATTACAATACATTATGTGTAGCTTAGAAGCGCTTTTAAAATGCCCAGAACGTTGCACTACACTGGCTAAAATAAATGGGATTTTAGCCACAACCAGGATTAGGTTTATATCGAGCAGTATGTACTAATGTTATTATGTGGTGTAGGAGGAAGGTGATCGGAGTAGTGAGGCAAAGATAGAACGTGCAACGAGGGTTCTTTGTCTCCCCCAGAAATGGTAGATGATGCCTAGAAGTCTGTAGAGAAGAAACACAATTTGGGATGGACATTCTTTGAATGGTGTGGGAATAAGGAATGGATTTCCAGAGGGAAAAATTGCAGACTTCAGGTGACCGTGAGGGCACAGAGAAGCCTCCAAGTGGCCTCAACAACCCTCTAAAACAGGGGTGTCCAAACTTGGGAACTTTAAGACTTGTGGACTTCAACTCCCAGAATTCCCCAGCCAGCCATGCTAAATGGAGCAGGAAGAGGATACACCAAAGAGAAAGAAATACACTGGGGGAGGGGGGGTAATCTCAAGAAGCCAAAGGATTATATAGAATTTTGGAGACGAGCTGCTAAGAATCTGTTCACAATATAGACTTTCTCCAGGGGTTTCAGTTTTAAGTCTTTCCAAGTAGGGATTAGGGAGAAAAGAACCAGGAGGACATTTTTAAATTGTTTAATTAAACATTAAAAACGTGATTCAGACTTTGTGGCTTCTGATATGTTTTCACTAAGCAACTTAGAGAAAAAAACAAAAAGCCCAGCTGCCTCTTGAAAAAGCCCCTTTGGGACAACCATGACCTGGATGAGAGTCTCCACAGACATTTGGGGGGGGGGGGGGGAGTCCTAGTAGTAGAATGGAGAGAGGTTACTCCTCGGCTACATTTTATGTAAAGGATTACATTTCTAAGCAGCGGAAAAAATCCCAAACGAAACCATCCACCTTTAAACACTGTTTTTTTAAGGCATAATCTTCTTGGATGAAACTAATACAACATGGGCACAGCTGATTATACTAGTGTTTTTTTCAAAGTTGGCAACTTTAAGATGTGTGGACTTCACATTATAAAATTCCCCAGCCAGCATGCTTGAAGTGGACTTCAACTCCCAGAATTCTCTACCCGGCATTCTTTCAGATGAGTGGACTTCAACTCCAAGAAGTCCCCAGCCAGGATGCTTTAAGACAGGGGTGTCCAAACTTGGCAACTTTAAGACTTGTGGACTTCAACTCCCAGAATTCCCCAGCCAGCAGAGCTGGCTGGGGAATTCTGGGAGTTGAAGTCCACAAGTCTTAAAGTTGCCAAGTTTGGACACCCCTGCTTTAAGATGCGTGGACTTCAGATCCCACAATTCCTCAGCCAGCTGCTTTAACACAGGTGGACTTCAGCTCCCAGAATTCCCCAGCCAGCATGCTTTAAGATGAGTGGACCAACCCTCAGAATTCCCCAGCCAGGCTGTTTTAAGAGTGAACTTCAATTCCCAGAATTCCCCAGCCAGCATGCTTTAAAGTGTGTGGACTCCCAGAATTCTCTATCCAAGATGCTTTAAGATGTGCGGACTCCAACTCTCAGAATGCCAGCGGAGGAATTCTAGGAACTGAAGTCTTAAAAGTTGCTTTAACACCTTTAAAGTTTGCAAAACATCGCCCCGTGTCTATTCGCATTTTGCCTTTTTAATTTGCCGAATTTCCCAGCGGAGGATCCCAAAACGTAAACGCCGGTCTTAACTTCCTATCTGGGCTTTAAGGCCCTTCGAAGGCTAAGAGCGTCACAAACTGCAAAATGCCTGAGGTCTAGCGACTTGCCTTGGAAATGAGCTCGTCGTGATTGGCCAGGTGGGCCCTGCAGTGGATGCAGCTGTAGGTTCGGTGACAATTTGGCAGATACGCCTGGAACGTTTTGGATTTTGTCATTTTGACCATTTCCGTCGCTGGCTCCTCGGTCCGATTAGGGCTGGCACCGGAGAAACAATTTTGCTGAACTTGCTGACAAAAGAAACACTGGAAAATGCAGGCAAAAGCCGTCGTTGTTGTGGAGGTTGTGTGGCCTTTTCCCACACGGACGCTACCGAAGAAACTGTGAACACCTGCGAGGGGAGGAAAACGGGGGTCAGCCAGTCAGATTCTCACCATCCCCCTAGCCACCCCTCGCTTAATAAAGGAAGGGGGTCTCGCCTGCGTATTTCATGCAGTCACCAGATCCTCCTACCCCAAAAGGATCTAAACCAGGGATGCCGAAATATTTCGGCACCGAGTGCCCAAACAAACTGGAACATGCATGCAGGTGCCGGAAATCCGAAAACCAGCTGGCCGGCGTGCGCATGCCTATTTTATGCCCATTTTTCAGGCTGTTTGGCCATTTTTGGGCCTGGAAAATAGCCCCCAAACAGCCCACAAAAACGGACTGTTTTGGGGGGCGTTTTTCAGGCCGTTTCCAGGTGTTTTTTTTTAGTACTCTGGTACCCGCAGAGACCAGCACCGGAAACCAGAAGAGCAGCTGGCGACGGCGCATGTGCCCACAGAGAGGGGTCTTCATGCCAGCTCTGGCACGCGTGCCATAGGGTCTCTATCATGGATCTAAACAGATCTCTGCCCACCTTCCTTCAGGCCATCAGGAACCCAATGCAGTAAAAGGCAAACACACCAAAATTTATGAAACTGGGGAGGAGGGCTATGAATGAGCGGAGTAGACTGTTATTAAAACTCCCTCACGCCTGGCCTGGGCGTGCGTGCGTACGTGTCTAACCTTGGCAACTTTAAGACCTGTGGACTTCAACTCCCAGAATTCCCCAGCTAGCCCTGGGGAGTTTCTGGGCGTTGATTTCCCAAGATTTTCAAAGTTGGGACACTCCTGGGCTTGCCCATATGTTGCAACAGCCAAACAGAATAATCAGGAAGCTCTCCTGCTCGCTGCAAAAATGTATTCCCCCCACCCCGTGAAGTATCCTATTTTTTTCTTCTTTTTGATTGACACGGTTTTTGACAGAGGCGGCCAAAGGGGAGACAGGAAGAGCTCTTGGAGAGGAAAGGGTGGAGGGGAATTTTGAGACTATGATATCCAACTTATGACCATTTTTATAGAAATATTCACGACCCAACGGATGGTCATAGCTCATCACTTTGAACGGTCATTTTTTTGAACGACCATGCAAAGGGATGCAAAAAGTGAGTTACCAACGCTCCTCACACTTACAACTGCAGTCGCGGGATCAAAATTGGGGCAACCCACACGGATTTACAAAGGTTGCAGCATCCCCCATGAAGCACGCAAATTTATAATAAAGAGAATGTGTACGTAATCATGCATGTATTAACCGCAGCAAGAATTGTATTTGAACAACATTGGGAAAGTGTAGAGATTCCTGTTGATGAGAAGGCAATAAGGAAAATATTAGAATGTGCAGAAATGAACAGGTTAACATTAGCAATTAAGGAGAAAGAGCAAAACTGAATATTATATGATTTGGGAAGTATTTTACCTATGGTTGGAAAGGGGAAAAAAAGGAGTTTGGAAATGAAGAAAGCAAAAAAAAAGTTGGACAGAGATATAAATAAGATGAAAACTGTTAGTATGCGTATGTTAAGCTTAATGTTGTTTAATGTTGATATGATAGAAGATATTAAGAAGAAAAATGGAGAGTTCCATAAATGCTCAATATATTATAATACTAAACATAGGGAAATAATGTGAATATGAATGTAAAAGATGTGGCAAGAGAGGAACATTGTTGCAGAGATGTTTGTACCCAGACGACACACGGCAGAAGGAAAGAGGCAATGTTTATTTTTGTAACTAAAAAATAATAATAAAACTCTTTTTTTATGTGATCGCTGTCTGCCACCTTCCTGGCTCCCGTCAAGCAAAATTAACAGGGGAAGTTAGTTTCGTTTAACGAACTAAGAGGTGAAATCAGGGGGGAGTCGCTTAATGACTGCATTGCTCAGCGACAGGAGTGCTGCTCCCCAAATGGGGTTGTAAGTTGAGGACTCTGATGTGAGGTCCTCGGTGGTCTCTTAGCTTGGGGGTGGGAAGGGGGGGCTATGCACATATTTCATTGCCAAACGATATAACAGAACAGAATAACTGAGTTGGAGGGGACCTTGGGAGGTCTTCTAGTCCAACCCTCTGCTCAAGCAAAAGATCTTGGACTATGTCAGACAATCCCTTCTTAAAGGCTACCAGTGTTGGAGCGCCCACAACTTCTGGAAGCGTTCCACTGATTAATTGCTTTCACTGTTAGGAAATTTCCCCTTTGTTCTAGGTTGCTTCACTCCTTGATTAGTTTCTGTCCATTGTTTCTTGTCCTGCCCTCAGGTGCTTTGCAAAATAGGTGATTTTCTGCGAGAAAACATCCAAGCTCCGAGAGTACCAATAACCCCACAGTCTTCCACCTCCTCCTCAAACCCCACTCCCTTCCAGCACTGATGATGTTACTTAGTTGGGTCATGAAACGTCTGCAAGAACACAGCTTAGAAAGCATCAAAGACCCCACAGTCCTCCTCCTCCTTCTCAAACCCCACTCCCTTCCAGCACTGATGATGTTACTTAGCTGGGTCATGAAATGTCTGCAGGAAAACAACCAAGCTCAGAGAGAACTAAGGACCCCATAGTCCTCCTCCTCCTCAAACCCCACTCCCTTCTAACACTGATGATGTTACTTAGTTGGGTCATGAAACGTCTGCAAGAACACAGCTTAGAAAGCATCAAAGACCCCACAGTCCTCCTCCTCCTTCTCAAACCCCACTCCCTTCCAGCACTGATGATGTTACTTAGCTGGGTCATGAAATGTCTGCAGGAAAACAACCAAGCTCAGAGAGAACCAAGGACCCCATAGTCCTCCTCCTCAAACCCTCATGCAGATCCACTTTTGACATCACAGAGTTTGTCCGAGTTCTGGTCTTCGTAACCAACCTCCCTCTGTACGCTTCTTCGCCTTTCATTTCTAGTATAGATAAGACGTCGTTTCTCGAGATTTGACACTACTGGTGACACGATGGGGTGGGAGGGAGAGCGAGAGACCGCTGGTGTTTTGTTGTGATGCATTCAGTCAGGGGTGGGTGGGTGGTAGAAGGGGAGGCCCTAGCTGATAAAATGGAAGCAATAATGAGAGATAGGCGGAATAATTGAATAATGATCAATTTTAGCCTAATATAGAGGGGTATTGTGATGGGAATTTCATAAGTTGATTGAATGTAATGATGATTCTCAATTTGATTCGTTTTGTTTGTGTTGGAACGAATGGCGCCCAGATGCCACACCGTTCACGCATTGATTTTTTGATATTTTTATAAATAAAAAAAATAAATAAAAACATTTTAAAAAGTAAGCAAGTATTGGATTAAAATTTGGAAATGGATACAACAAATTACAGAGGGACAAATAGAATATCAACCGCAACTTTTCCTGCTAGGAATAACCATGGGGAAATATAGAAAGAAAATTAGATATATATTAATACACGTATTGACTTCAGCTAGAATAACGTTTGCCCAATGTTGGAAACAGAGCAATATTCCCCCAGATGAATTGGTGATTCAGAAAAATTCTAGATTGCACCGAAATGGATAAATTAACATTAAGATTAAAGGAGAAAGAAGAGTCTGAATACTATGAAATTTGGTATAAAATGGCTGTATAACAGAAATAAAGTTGATCTAGCCCAAAGCAATAGAGAAATGTATAAAACTGTAAATGAACGTATATAAATATAGAAGCAATATAAGATTGATATACATAGGTACGATGATACAACCATGTAAATGTGAAGATTGAAAATTGAGACAGATGGAAAAAAAACAATAAAAATCTATGAAAAGAAAAAAGAAAGAAATGATGATGGGTTTTGGCCGTGTTCTTCAGCTCTCCGGCCCAATTTATCAGGAGGGTTCCCAGAGAAAGAATTATCAAGATCCCTGACACTTCCCCATCCATTCTGGAAGCACATCTGAGAAACCCATCTGCCACCAAAACACAAAAATTAAACCGGCAGGAAAATGGCAGCAGAACAGCAACGATGGAGTGACAAGAGTTTAAAGCCCATCTGTTCTATCTCGTTTCAGAAGACGACAAAAGTCCAAAGCCACGCGGGCCTCCCTGCCCCAAATTGTCTCGGGTGACCAAAAAATGCCTTAATAATGGGAATTTTGGAAGGGTCTTCTAGCCAAGACCAGGGTGGAAGTGCCACAAGAAAGAGTTGTGACGCAGACAAGCTTTGAGGTTGTGGTACGGTGTGTTGATTGACAAGTCCCACTGGGTGTCAGGCCTGGAAGCCGTCTTTTACATTGGGCCTTCAGGCCTGCCGCATTTTCTGGAGAAATTGGGAGGGGGGGATCATATATGTTAAGTAATTAAGCTCCCCGTTAGGAGAGCGAGTATGCAGAGAAGCGTAATGAGAGTGATATGGAATAACACGCACAAACCAGCATACAGAGACACTGAATAGTATAAAAATATAGTAGTTTACTATGTAGAAATATAGAAGTATTCAGAGTTCAGTTTACAGTCCGAGACATACACGGTTCAGTAATTCAGTTATCAATATTCTCAGTTTAACACACAGGTATAGCTAAACAGTAGCAAACCACAATACCTCAAAATACACCAACCATCATCTAACAAAACAGAGAGAGATATCTAACAACCATTCTGGCTGCCTCTTATAGCTGCTTGAGTTAACAAGCCAATTACATCTGTTAAGTATTTAAAGTAACAGTAAAGTAATCATAGCTTGTATACATTGCCAAGCCAAGCCTAGGGTTACATCCCTAACAATATAGAGTGTGATAGATATAGTCAAAATAACATTCCTTTCTCAGAGAGTCAAGGACATCTTGCCCTGCGAGGTGTGATTGGAGGCATCTCCAGTTGGGACGGTGCCTGATTGGACCATGGGGTGGGCATGTGGGTGCTGGGCAGGGACTTGGGACTTTCTTTTGGGTGGGGAAAACCTGGAAACATTCAGATTCAGGTTTTCCCAGATGTGCCAATAGGACATCTCTCATAAAATGGATCTTTGAGGAAACTCAAGCCTCCGTGTCTTTGTGTCTTAATGGCAGAATTGAAGGATGGTGAACAACTCCATGGTGTAAAGCAAAAAAAAAAAGGTGATAATTTAGGACAGACTCAAAAGCTGGAGGGACAGCTTGATTCAGCCCCATCCAGAAATAAAGGAGAGAATATTGGCAGCTAAGGTTTGAACTGTGGGGTCTTTGGTGCTCTCTCAGCTTGGTTGTTTTCTTCTGCTAGCACTGATGATGTTACCCAGTCGGGTCATAAAACAAGCAAGAAGACAACCAAGTTCAAAGGACAGGAAGGAGTCCATGCTCAGAAATCCTGCTGGAATGAATCAAAATGTAATATAAGAATTAAGTGGACAGATTTTATTTTCCTGGGCTCCAAGATCACAGCAGATGGGAAGCCAAGAAAGTAAAAGAGGCTTGCTCCTGGGGAGGAAAACTATGGCAAATCTAGACAGCATACAAAAAAGCAGAGACATCACCCTGCCAACAAAAGTGTGTCTAGTCACAGCTGTGGTTTTCCCAGTTGCAATGGATGGCTGTGAAGGTTGGACCGTAAGGAAGGCTGAGCACCAAAGAATGGAGGCCTTTGAACTCTGTTGCTGGAGAAGACTCCTGCATTGAGTCCCTTGGACTGCAAGGCCATCCAACCGGTCAGTCCTAGAGGAGATCCACCCTGACTGCTCTTTAGAAGGCCGGATCCTGAAGAGGAAGCTCAGGTACTTTGGCCAACTAATGAGAAGGAAGGACTCCCTGGAGAAGAGCCTCATGCTGGGAACGATGGAGGGCAAAAGAAGAAGAAGGGGACGGCAGAGAAGGAGGTGGCTGGATGGAGTCACCGAAGCAGTCGGCGTGAGCTTCTATGGACTCCGAGGGGTGGTAGAGGATGGGAAGTCCTGGAGGGACGTTGGACATGACTTCCCAACCAACAATAAAAAAATATAGAAAAAAGAAAGCAACATGCACTTGTGTTTGTGATAAAGACTTTCAAGACTGGATTATGGCATCCAGCAAGGCTCAGGGTTGGTCAACCAAGAACATGTTGGTTAAGATGTTTGGGCCCTGGGAAGGTTTGCAAAGCAGGCACAGCATCTGCATGTACCTGCAATTCCTACGTCTTCCATGCCACAATTTCACCATTTGTTTCATTCAGATACGGCCCATGGCCAACAAACGCAGTTCCAGTAAAAGCCGTGACAGCTAGGCACGCTCCTATCCATGGCGGGTGGCCTGCAACTGCCTGACCAATGCAAATTTTCTTGAACAAAAAGGCCATCCAACAAAAGCACAAGTGAGACCACAAAGCAAAGAATGACCTAAACATTTGCAAAAAGAAAAGAAAAAAAGGGAGGGGGGGAGGGGAAGCCATCGCAGCTAGCTCTGCTTCGAAAGCAAGAGAAAATTCAAGTGACTGGGCTTGGCTTTCTAGAAAACCTATTTTAAGCCACGCCAAAGTCACTAGAATCAGTTCAGAGCTCAAAAGCTATTTAAAAAATAATAATAATTCTTGGGAGTTGTGGCATGGATTTCATTGACATCAGGCTAATCGCTTGCTAATCGTTGTCTCTTTCCAGGAGCAATGTGCCCACAATATTTAGAATAGAATAGAATAACTGAGTTGGAAGGGACCTTGGAGGTCTTCTAGTCCAACCCCCTGCCTAGACAGGAAACCCTGTACCATTTCAGACAAATGCTTATCCAACATCTTCTTAGAAACTTCCAGTTTTGGAGCATTCACAACTTCTGGAGGCAAGCTGTTCCACTGATTAATTGTTCTCACTGTCAGGAAATTTCTCCTTAGTTCTAAGTTGCTTCTCTCCTTGATTAGTTTCCACCCATTGCTTCCTGCCCTGCTCTCAGGTGCTTTGGAGAGGAGTTTGACTCCCTCTTCTTTGGGGCAGCCCCTGAGATATTGGAAGACTGCTATTTTGAGGGGCCCTGTACCAATTCTCCAAAGAGCTCACCATTCGGGCACCCTGGTGCAATTTCTGCCTGCTGGCATGACATCATTGAAAGAAAATAAGCCAAGCAAGCAGCCAATCTTGAAAGGCAAAGGGCTGTCTTTCTTCTTCACCCGGATGTGTAAACAAATATTTAAGCATGTTACCTGCCACAGAAAAAAACAAGACTGCAAAAAAATAATAATAAACCCAGCCACTCCAGCCCAGCGAAGGATTGGACAATCCCGCCGGCAACAGGTCAACTCGAATTGGCCTCCCCGCACACGTACCACTCCGTCATCAATCTGCATTTCACAACCGTTTGTATTAAAGCCCTTTCTTTCATTGATAAAATATGCTAAGTGCCAGTGGCAAGCTACCCACGGCTGCTGCAGGTAAAACAAAAACAAAAAGAGCTGTTACAATCGGGTCGGTGATCCCTTATATGTTTAGGATTAATCGGCGGGGATTTAAGATTTCGTCTTTGTTCAACGTTAAAAGGCGCCCCGCGTTATTAAATCAGACGCATAAAGGGTCATTCATTGGGAGCCAAGTCATTTCCTCCTTTTTATTCCTCGCGAGGAAGCGGCCTCGGAGCCTCCAAACCGAACCGAAGCTAGCACTCAGGGTACACACCGCAAATAACCACGGTCATTTCAGAACCTGTCAAAGGCACAGAGAGAGAAAAAGGCACTTCGTTCAAAACAAGCCCGAGCATTTTTCCGCGCAAAACATCTCCCCGTGCCCCAGGAGAAGAAGCGAACAATGGATCTCACCCGGGCTCCAGCCCAAACAAAAGCCGAGATCCCGGAACGTCAGGAGTTTCCTAAGCCATCCGGCATCGCCAAGAACTCCCAAGCCAAAAGTCAGCTTGCTCCCTTTGGATTTTTTTTTTTTTAATCACTCGAGTATCTCCTCCTTCTTCCTGATCTTTGGTGGGCAGCAGGAAATCGGAGATTCTGCAGGAGATTCTGACTTAATTTTTGTTCCTCCTCCCGTAGCTGCCGCCGTTTGCAAGAGGCAGCTCGCTAAAAATAGACACGACACCTTCAAGCCTGCTTTAGACAACACAGCACCTGGCGAACCCAGGAGTGAACGTGCGGCAACTGAGTCCCAGACAGTGTTCAGACCTTCCTGCAGCCAGCCAGCACCTGCTGGATCCAAGTGAAGAAAAAATAAATGCAATAATAATCATAACAACCGAGGCCACCGAGATGCTGTTTTCTTCTAGAGTGTTGACAAACAGCTACGGCAGGGCTGATCTCACTGGCAGGAAGCCGCTTGCCACAGCTTTGCCACTGGCAGGGGAGGGGGTTTAATGTTCAGATATAAAGTGAAGACACAGAGCTGGGGGGCTGGGGCTAAGGGGGGGGGGAACAAAGAGGCTGTTTTTGCAACCGGATTATGTCAAGCGTGCCCCTCTGTTAGATCCCAAGCAGCATGCACAATGGCATGGAGCAAAAATAACAAAGGCTTCCCGTTGCCAAAAAGCTTGCAAGCCATCCAAAAAAACCCAAAACAAATCCGACCTCAAATGAAAAAAAAGCAGGCAAAGTGGCAAGGAGTCGAAAAGCCCCAGCGACGCCAAAAACGCAGACGGGAGCTCGGCTGCTCCGGAGTGACAGTTCTCCTCCCCCCGCCTCCCTCCCCTTACCTCTGGGGCTTCCTTGTTTTGACTCCTTGTTTTGACTCGGGGCAGAACCGGCGGTCTAAGAGTCTCCGACCCGATTAGCAAGTGGACAAGCAACGGCACGTAGAAAGAGTTCCCCCCCACCCCACCCCACCCCCAGTCCGTCCGTGCCTTACCGTGATCGTCATAGGAACATGCATGGATCGGAGTAGGAGACCAACATTATCGCCCAGGCTGCCCCCAAACTGCAAACTCAGAAAGACAATGGGGCAGAGGCAGGAGCAGATCAAAAGGGACCAGGGGGGGGTTTATGACTCTACCGCTCTAAGCCACATGCTCAAAGAAACCACCTGTACCTCCCAGGAAAGCAGCTGCTGGGGGGGGGGTTAAGGCCCCCCCCCAATCCCCTTGACTGCAAGGGTAGAGAGTTCAAAGACTCATCTGAGAAGCTGGAAAGGAGACCAGGTCGAGATGCAGCTTTCATCTGCATCCTAAAAACCCAGGACCGAGTTTAAAAATTGGCAACTCCGCTTGTTTTCAAAACAGGACTGGCTTTTAACAAAATAACAAAACAAAAAACAACCCTGCCACTCCATTGATTTGAATCTTTTTTCTTCCCAATAAACCCATTGAGGGAATGGTGTGGCAGAAAAAAGCAGAAAAAAGAGGAACGCATCCTGACCAATAAAACTAACATTTAGAGGTGAATAAGACCTTGCAAAAGTTGCTCCTGGGGAGGAAAGCGGTGGCAAATCTAGACAGCAGACTAAAAAGCAGAGACCTCTCATCCTGCCAACAAAAGTGTGTCTAATCAAGGCTGTGGTTTTCCCAGTTGCAATGGATGGCTGTGAAGGTTGGACCTGAAGAAAGGCTGAGCGCCAAAGAATGGAGGCCTTTGAACTCTGGTGCTGGAGAAGACACCTGTGAGTCCCTTGGACTGCAAGGCGATCCAACCGATCAGTCCTAGAGGAGATCAATCCTGACTGCTCTTTAGAAGGCCAGATCCTGAAGACGAAACTCAAAGACTTTGGCCACCTAATGAGAAGGAAGAAGGACTCCCTGGAGAAGAGCCTCATGCTGGGAACGATGGAGGGCAAAAGGAGAAGGGGACGGCAGAGAAGGAGGTGGCTGGAGGGAGTCATGGAAGCAGTAGGCATGAGCTTCAATGGAAGATGGTAGAGGGCAGAAAAGCCTGAAGGAACCTTGTCCATGGGGTTGCGATGGGTCGGACATGACTTTGCAACTAACAACAGCAAAGGCCTTGCAAACCAGAATGCACCTAGTGTGATATCCTGGCTTCAAGAAAAGCCCCATCCTCAATTCCTGTCCATCCCAACTCAAACCATGCGTAAATCAAAGTCCTGGGGACTCAAGCCAAGTCCCCGGCCTCCTCTTCATTTCAACCAACCCCTCTTTTCTTTCGCACCCCGAATGTTTTTCCTGGTCTGCACCAGTTTCCCAAAAGGGGAACCACGTTTTGCCTTCCGCAAGCAGGGCCCAGTCTCTTCGGAGGGCCTTTTCAGCTCTTTCATTTGTGATTGTACATCGCCTGTTGTGTTGCCTTTCTAAGCCACAGTTATCACAGCTCTGCCGACTGCGATTCCCCTCCGCGGCCTCAGAAGGCGAGATGAGGCCTCCATCAAGTCACACCAGGAATTTCGCAAGCCTTTCGTGAATTTGGAGGGTCACTCTTAATGGAAGACTTGGGTTTCATTCTTAAGACGGCCGGGTCTCCCTTCCTTCTCCACGGAGGGAGACTCAGATCGTGAATTGCATCATCGGAGATCGCTCACACACCTGAGCCTCCAAAGCAGTGTTTCTCAAACTTGGCGACTTTAAGTCCTGTGGACTTCAACTCCCAGGATTCTGGGAGTTGAAGTCCACAGGACTTAAAGTCGCCAAGTTTGAGAAACACTGCTCCAAAGGAAGGAGTCGGGTGTGTGTGTGTTGTGTGTCAATATTTTTTTTAAAAGCATTATGAAATCATTGATTATCGGCAAGGATGACTGTCAGAAGAAGACAGGCTGATGAAGCTTTGTGCGTGCGTGTGAAATTTACAAGAGGTTGAAGATTTTATATTTTTATAATACAGGGCTGTATTTATAACAGAGTGCATTTTAGATCCACTGCCTTCTCTTTCCAGATTATGCTTCCTTTGGGAGGTGGAAATCTCCGCGTGTGCAAGGGGGGGGGCACGTTTCAGGCGCACTCGCACAAGGAAGAAGGCCATTAACGTCTTTGCAGGTTATATTTGGGCTGGGTGCAATGGGATTTATAGCACAACCCACCCAAACGCAGAATGAACCGCACCACAAAAATATCTGTATTTTTGTGGTGCAGTTCATTCCGCGTTCAGTTGGGTTGTGCTATAAATCCCACTGCACCCAGCCCGAATATAACCCAGTGAGTGCGGTGGGATTTATAGCGCAACCCACCTGAAGTGGGTTGGCGGGCCTGGATGAAGCAGGAGAGGATTCCAGGGTGACCATTTCTCATCCTGGAGCCTTCCAGTCGCATTGGGATGCCAGTCCCCTAGGTGATTGGAAGCAGATGGGAGTTGTAGTCCAATCTCATCTAGCCATTCCTTACCATTGCATTTGGTTTCCTCAGTGATACATTGGTGGGGGACACTAGGTCTTTGTTGGTGGGAGACAGCTTGAAGATGTTAGAGAATGGGATTTGTAGTCCACCTAAAACATACACACATATGGCACACACACACACAAAATGGGAAAAATGGCCACCTCAGACATCACAGTAATTGGTTCCCCAA
Organism: Natrix helvetica; assembly: GCF_964273705.1. Classification (NCBI taxonomy): domain Eukaryota; kingdom Metazoa; phylum Chordata; class Lepidosauria; order Squamata; family Natricidae; genus Natrix; species Natrix helvetica. The sequence continues at coordinate 8,288,669 of NC_138564.1, forward strand.
TCTCCGGCAAATGGAATGAGACCTGGGTGACTGCACAGACAGGCCAAGAAAGAGAGAATGGGATTTGTAGTCCAGGCCATTTAGAACACCCAGCAGTAAGAGAGTGACACCCCATCTTCCCCAGCCCTCCCAGCACCAGGTTCCCCAATCCTTAGGGAGGCATTTGCTGGGGAGAATGGATTTTGTTGGGGAGCAGGCAAAGAGGCTGGAGGATGGGATTTGGAGTCCAAACCACAGAACATTCAGCGGTAGAGGATGTTGGGCAAGATGGGCTCTTTAGTCCAATCCATCTATGAACCAACAACGACAAGGGAACAGAGTCCCATTTTCCTCATACTTTCCGGCTCTGCAGTTTTCAAGGAGGCAGACTGGGGATCATGGGCCTCTTAGCGGGGACCCAGCCAAGAGTTCAAAGAATGGGATGTGTAGTCCAATCCACCCAGAATCCACAACGGCAGAGGAACCCAGTCCCATCTTCCCCATCCCTCCTAGCTGCCCAACAGGGAGGCAGGCTGGGGATCATGGGCCTTAGCAGAGACACACACGAGAAGGATGGGATATGTAGTCCATTCCACCCAGAACCCACAACGGCAGAGGAACCTAGTCCCATCTTCCCCATCCCTCCTAGCTGCCCAATTCCCAGGGAGGCAGGCTGGGGATCATGGGCCTCTTAATGGGGACCCATCCGAGGTGAGGATGGGACGTGTAGTCCCACCCACCTAGGCACACCCCAAAGGGTCAGGGGAAGAAAGCCCCTCCTCCCCTCCCAAGGAGGATGGGCTTTGTAGTCCAGCCCCAACACGTCCTCCCTCTCCCCCCCCCCACCCCCCGGCAGGGAATGATGGGCTCATCCACCCACTGACCCACCTGGGCCGGGGGAGCCGTACCTGTGGGGGCGGGGCGGGGGGCGGGGCTTCCCTCACGCCCCCAACGGCCGGCGGGCGAAGCTTGGCGGGGGGCGCGGCGGGAGGGGGGAGCATAGAGAACGCCGCGCGCCTCTCAGGTCGCCGACGACGTCACCGCTGCGCGCTTTCTCCTCAGCCCGGGCAGCCGGCGACTCATCCCGCCGCCGCCGCCGCCGCGACCGCCCGGCTGGCCTCGGGCTTTGTTTTGCTTGGGGCTTCCTCGGCCCCGCCCCCTGGGAGGGCTCGCGGGCCCCGGCGCATGCGCCGCAGCAGCCCGCCGCCCGGTGGCCGTTAAGCCCAGCGCCAAGGAACAGGCGCGCGCCGTCGTCCGGCGTTGCCGCGGGCGACGGCCAATCGCGGCGCAGAGCGCTCCCGCCGCCGATGCCGCCTCCGCTGGGTCTTAACGCCCGCACGGAGTCGCCTCTGCTGAGCTGGTGGGATTTATGAATTACTGTTATTGTTTTTTGTTGTTACTGTTATTATTGTTGCTGCTGCTGCTCTTTTGTTACTGTTATATTGATTATATTATTGTTGCTAGTTATTTTGTTATTACTTTATTATTACAGTATATAACTTAACCCTAACCCTATCTACCTACCTACCTTATTCATCCATCTCTTTCTATCCATCTACCTACCTTATTTATCCATCTCTCTCTAATCTATTCATCCCTCTATCTCTAATTTATATCCATCCATCTTCTATCAATCTATATCTATCATCTATCTATCTATCTATCTATCTATCTATCTATCTATCTATCTATCTATCTATCTATCTATCATCTCCTCTACCTACCTACCTTATTCATCCATCTTTCTACCTTATTCATCTCTCTCTAATCTATCTATTCATCCATCTCTCTCTCTCTCTCTCTCTCTCTACCTACCTACCTTAGTCATCCGTCTATCTTATTCATCCATCTCTCTCTAATCTATCTATTCATCCATCTCTCTATCTCTCGTCATGTTTCTAGACCCCCCAGCTCCCTCAAGGAGGGTCTCCGAGCGGTGTCGTCATCATCCCCAATGGTCCCTAGCAAGCTTGGCCCTTGCAACATAGCTATGTGCAGGCGCAAAGAAGAGGCCCACAGAGATCGGGGGGGGGGGTGCTTCGTGACAGCAGGAAACAGATAGCGGAATCTCTAAACTGTTACTGACATCTAGCGGCAGCTGCCAGCAAAGATAGATTTTCATTTGCCACACTGATTAACTTGTTTCAAAGGCATCGTGGACTCTGGAGAGTGTGAGCGAATAACTTAATAAAAAAATGGAACTGTGAGATAAAAGTTATAACTGGAGGATGAATGTTGCAAGAGATTAAAGGACCATGCAAAGGGGGGGGGGGAAGGAGGCCACCTGGTGTTCTTGAGGTTATCAGTGGTTGGATTTTTCCAAACCATCGCCCAAGTACCAGCTATTCCATTTGTCATTTATTTTACCTGGGCCATTTTTATGCCTTTGATCCCAAAGTGGAATAACCAACGCCTCAATTAGCCCCTTTTCCCTGCTCTGAGCAGCTTTGTAATTTGCTTTTAACAACATTCAGGTAGTCCTTGACTTCTAACAGTTCGTTTAGTGACCAAAGTTTCATCATCGTGGAAGAAGAGAGACGTATGGCTGTTTTTCACACTTACAACCGTTGCAGCATCCCCATGGGCACGTGATCAAAATTCGGACACTCGGCAACCGAGTCGTATTTATGACGGTCGCAGTGTCCCGGAATCATGTGATTTCCCTTTTGCGACCTTCAAAATCAAGCCAGATTCATTTAACAACCGGGTTACTAACTTAAAGCAACTGCAGTGATTCACTTAACGACTGTGGCAAGAAAACTCGTAACATGGGGGAACTCACTTAATAGCTGTCTTCCTTAACAAGAGAAATGTTGGGATCAATTGTGGTCGTAATTCGAGGACCCAGCTGTATTGTAGAAAATGTGTATGCTATGAGACTCCTGCAAGTCCCTTGGACTGCAAGGCCATCCAACCGGTCAGTCCTAGAGGAGATCAACCCTGACTGCTCTTTAGAAGGCCGGATCCTGAAGAGGAAGCTCAGGTACTTTGGCCAACTAATGAGAAGGAAGGACTCCCTGGAGAAGAGCCTCATGGCTGGGAACGATGGAGGGCAAAAGAAGAAGAAGGGGACGGCAGAGAAGGAGATAGCTGGATGGAGTCACTGAAGCAGTCGGCGTGAGCTTAAATGGACTCCAGAGGATGGTAGAGGACAGGAAGGCCTGGAGGAATGTTGTCCATGGGTTCGCGATGGGTCGGACACAACTTCACAACTAACATGAGATGGATGCCTGTTGATAAAGACCCAGCTTCTCCCTCATTCCAAATATCCACAACTACTTTGTTGCTTTAGTAATCCAGGATCAAATTTAATGAGTTCCTTCACATTTGTTTTTACAGGAATCTAATGGCATGTACTGACATTAACTGTTCCATTTCTTTTGTTAAAAAAAGGAAAACAGCATGTACACTTACAACCGAAGACAAAAATATAAACTTTTTCTACTTACAATAACCCTATACATAGCATAAGAACCAAATCACAAATTTTGTCGCACAATAGAAATGTTTTCGTGTGATCAGGTAACCTACGGGGAAACCCTTTATAAAATTTTCTGCTTTTGTTTCCGGTTTTTAAATTTAACCAATCAACTAAAACTAGCTATGCAGAGGGGCCTGGAGTACATGACTTAAGGCACCGACAGTACAAAGCAATATAAAAGCAAAATGTTATTTCCTTAGGAGTGCATTATACACCAACACGCCACGAGAAAAGGCAAAAAGAGTAAACCGACGCGTTGCAACCCTTTGCACGTTCGTTCTCAGGTGGAACTGTTTCTTCCAGTTTTCACCCAAAGTAATATGGTGATGGACTTCCTCAAGGCTTCAGTAATTCAATCTCAACGGGTGTTCTTCAGATTCTTGGCAACAACCAAGCTGGTTGGAGAATTTCAGGAGAGGATAACCGAACATAATCCTTGCCCAAAATGTAAACCTGAACTAACGTTAAAGCTTTCCTTAAATGTGAACCTTCGACGTGGAACAAAAATAATTTACCGTCCAACTGAGCATTGCGTCAAAACATCATTGGCTGGAAATATTATCTTAGGTCTGCCTCACCTGAGCTCATTTCAAGTTAAGGTTTCATCTGCAGGAACCAGTTTAGCCTTAAGACATTGAACATATCCCCGCGATTCCTTCTTGCAGGGATGTGAGTATGCTATAGCAGGGATGTAGGGATGGTGCTGTAGCTTGCTGACTATATACAAGGCGTGCATATTTCAAAGTTCCTACATTAAAGACTCTAGAATCAGCCAGGATGAGAAGGATTTCTGCACAATCGTTTGGGGGAATTTACTGTCAGTTAAGGGGTTTCACTCGCCTTGCATATTGGTTTTCATTACTAAGGCGCAATCAATCATAATTGGTTACGGCAAGGGTCTTGACAACTGTAAGACTCATGGACTTCAACTCCCAGAATTGCTGGCTGGGGAATTCTGGGAATTGAAGTCCATGAGTCTTAAGGTTGCCAGGTTTGGAGACCCCTGAATTAAGCTGTATTCCTGACACTGTGGGCCAACCAGAACTCCTAGAAGGGTGAACATGTTTCCAGGAAACTCTAGGAGTGGTAGTCTTGAACCTTGGGAGGGTTGGGATGGGGGTTAGACAGTCATCTTATATCCACCAATTTTAAAAGTATGCAAATTTTAAAATTAGATTGTTTAGACAGCTTAAATATCATGTGGCTAGGGGGCGCTCCATGAAGGATCTGCACCAAAGGGTCTTCCATTTCGCCCAATTGATCTGCATAGTCTCAAACATGTTATCCAAAGTATTTTCTAAATGGCCAGCAGAGGTTCATTCAATGCATATGAGGTCCAATATATCCATATATTCCATATTTACATATATCAAAGCTTTTTGAATAGGCATGAACAAGATTGCATATTCTTTATCGATAAGTGTGATTTCTAATATATATGGGATAAGAAATAATGTATTAGAACGGTACCGATAGAAGCATTTCTTTAAAATAAACAGAACATGGTAACAGAATAACAGAATTGGAAGAGGCCTTGGAGGTCTTCTAGTCCAACGCCCTGCTCAGGCAGGAAGCCCTATCCCATTTCAGACAAATGGTTGCCCAGTCTCTTCTTAAAAACGTCCAATGTTGGATAACTCACAACTTCTGGAGGCAAGTTGTTCCACTGATTAAGTGTTCTGTCAGGAAATTCCTCCTTAGTTCTAGGCTGTTTCTCTCCTTGATTAGTTTCCATCTCTTGTCCTGCTTCCAGCAGCTTTGGAGACTAGCTTGACTCCCTCTTCTTTGTGGCAACCACTTAGATATTGGAACATGGCTGTCATGTCTCCCCTAGTCCTTTTTTTGGACATACCCAGTTCCAGCAGTCGTTCTTTATATGTTTCAGCCTCCAGCCCCCTAATCCTCTTTGTTGCTCTTCTCTGCCCTCTTTCTAGAGTCTCCACATCTTTTTGACATTGTGGCAACCAAAACTGGATGCGGTATTCCAAGTGCGGCCTTACCAAAGCATTATAAAGTGGTATTAACACGCCACGTGATCTTGATTCTATCCCTCTGTTAATGCAGCCTAGAACCGTGTTGCCTTTTTTGGCAGCTGCTGCACACGGCTGGCTCGTATTTAAATGGTTGTCCACTAGGACTCCAAGATCTCTCTCTCAGTTACTACTATTGAGCCAGGTACCACCTATACACTATAGCTTTGCATTTGGTTTTTCTTGCCTTAATATAGAACCTTACTTTTTTCACCAAGACATTCTATTCTGTGCCTTTAACGACCAGTTGGTGGCCAGAAGTCAACTGACAGGCAGAATGAATATCTCAAAGCAGATTTTAGTACAGGGGTCCCCAACTCCTGGTGCATCGGGCTGCAGCCTGCCAGAAACCGGCCCGTACAAAAAAGCGAAGCCCCATCCACAGGATGCAGGCAGCATACAAAACCATATCCCATCCGGTCCACGGAAAAACCTCTCTCCACGGAACCTGGTATCCAAAAGGTTGGGGGCAGCACCGTTTTAGTCTGTTTTGTCTGTAGCTTCCTTTGTCCAATTGTAAACTGCAGGTGAATCGGATAGTACAAAACATAATAAAGTCAACAAATCTTTCCATTCTTGTAACAAAAACTGCGGTGTTGTTTCACTTGAGAGACTCGCAACAGTCTAAAAAGCACCAAATTAATGTTGCAATAAAGATGCAAGACAAACCACAAGAACACCTCAATTTAACTGGCATTATGGTAAATCTATGTTTAAAAAAAATTAAAGACCGATCTGAGACCGATCCCGACAGTCATAGGAAGTTGCAGAGAACCTGGGACCCGTCAAACCTTTTCCAACAATATTCTCTATATATGCTTTTTGCAGGTTCCACAAGAGTTAACAGAGAGCTACTTTCAGAGAGACACTTTTACTAAGTTTGGTTTAGCAGGCTGGTTGCTTATGTATGAATGTAGAATGCGGTCTTCTGTAAACACCTAATATAAACTTTGATATGCACTTTACGCAACTTTGGATGCACCTAAAGTAGCCAAAACTGGAATTCTAATTTCCTAAGAAACAGTCTTTACCGAGCTCAATGGGATTTTGGATCATAGAAACAAATTAACTAACTGTGGATCAACTGTGAGACCATAATGCCACATTAACATCCTTAACAGGAAAAAAAAACCTTACTCCTTTTAGCATATATGCATAATGATTGGCCCACTAAGAATCCACTAAGACTTTTTCGCCTTGGCAGGAAGTAAAATGAAGCGCAAGTAACCCCAAGACTGAAACAGCAAGACTCCCATTAAAAAAATCCTTCAAAAGGTAAACAAAAATTATTTGGAAAAAGTAAAGGTAAACATACAAAACCAAATTTTAATGTTTTGATTCATTAACAAGGGCACTGCTGCCAAAATACAACAGAGCAAAAAAAGATGGAACAGCTAAAAACACGCTTTATTCTCTCCCAATGAAATGTTCTGCTTGCTGGGGAGAATTTCATTGAGCATAATTAAGAGGTAACTTTTTTTTTGTTGTTTCAGCTCCAGCTATGTGGCACTTAAGACAATCATCTGTGCACAGAAAGCTTTTTTAACAGTCATGCGAAGAGGAGACACAGTCATCATTTTAGAACAAGGTAAAATTTCTCACCAAGAGCAGTTGGGGGGGGGGGAGTGCCAATGAGGCACCGCACTGGAACAGAACATCTAGTAAACTCCACACTGTACAGTTTCAGAAACAAATACTTGAAGAGCTATCATAAAAAATTAAAAAGCAGAGTATTGATGAAAGAGTACCAAGTGGCAGGTTCATTTCGTGAGCCCGGGTTAGGGGGTCTTCATGATGCAACTTATATTAGCGGACTGAACAAGAGGTCCAGAGTTATAAATTCTGAAAGCATAGGAGAAGAGAGGGAAACCTTACAGGAAATAAAGGCGAGATGCCAACATGCTGCAGAAATAAGTTGTTCTCACTTTCTTATTTTAAAGATGCAGTGTTCCTTTTTTTTTTCCCCAGGGCCCACCACATACATTCAAAAGAAAGGTACCAAGTGAGGAGTCTTCGTATTTGGGTGTTTACACAAAAGTTTCTCTGCTAATACATATTACCGCCGGATGCGTTTCCAGAAAAAGAAACCCATCAAATGTTAAGATTTCGTAGTAAGTCATTTTTGTCTCGGTTGAAAACAACCGAAATTCTAAAGCTGGCAGCGATTGTGTCCTGTTCAAATCAACGAGATCGGCTTCTGGGTAAGCAGATGCATCTTGCAACTGTGGCCTTAAAAATCCCAGGTGTACCATTCGAAGTTAAAATTGCACAAGTACCTACGACCTCTTAAAAGTGGGGGAAAAGAAGGGGCAGGGGTTTTTTTCTGCATCGTTTGCTGAGACATCAGCATTGAAGTGACCTGCCTTAATTTATGCCCATAGCAGGGGGGGGGGGGAAAGGGGGGGATGAAAAGTATAAATACAGTGTATCCTCGGATCTGTCCTCTCGTACTGTGCATGTCAGTAAACATGGCAAGCTTAAAGAAGTGCAAAAGTTGTGGCGAATGCCCCTGACTTAAAGTGCCCTCAATGTTCCTTAATTATTATTATTTTCTTTTTCCTCTCAAAGGACGTTACAAAAATCTAGAAAACGAAAACGATTCAAGGTATAAAATAGTCTGCCCTCCTCAAGATCAGAAACCAACACTGCATCTTTCAAATCAGAAAGGGACATGGTCTAAAACCTCTCGGCCGTCACCTAAGGGTTGGTGTGTTTAGAGAGAACGCTAGTACCTGCAAAAAGACCGGTAGGGGGGTGTTTTACACGCAGGAGTATTGGTAACGTTTCTTCAGGCGTAAAAGAGAGAATCGGTTGAAGACATAGAAAGCCAGGACTGACCATAGAAATGGTCCTTCCTGAATGGCTTGAAATGTTTAGTGGAATAAACTGAAGGAGGCCACGTCATATGATCATAGAGAAAGATCCAGGAAGAGAACGTCTACGAAGAGTGTGCCCAGCCCTTTAATTCCTTTATCCTACAAAAAAAAAGACAAAGGGGGAACATTTTATTGGAAAATGGAGCATACACGTCAGGCAGAATACAGAGCGATCACACCGTACAGGTAGTCCTCGACTTATAACCGCAATGGAGGCCAAAATTGCTGTTACTAAGCGAGACAGTTGTCAAGTGAGTTTTGCTCCGCTTTATGACCTTTGAAGCGAATCCCTGCAGTTGTTAAGTTGGTAATACGGCTGTTGAGTGAACCTGGCTTCCCCCGTTGATTTTGCTTGTCAGAAGATCGCAAAAGGGGATCACATGATTCCCCGGGACGCTGCAACCGTCATAAATACGAGCCAGTTGCCAAGTGTCTGGATCTTGATCATCATGGGGGGGGGGGGAATGTTGCACTGGTCATAAATCACTTTTTGTAGTGCTGTCGTTAACTTCAGACGGTCCCTAAACAAATGCCTTTAAGTCGACGACTATCTGTACAGTGTATTTGAGACTAAAAAATAACACAGGATTATCTTCAGAAGCTGACTAGAATATACCGCTAGCAATATCCCTTAGACCAGGGGTCTCCAAACTCTGTCACTTTAAGACTTGTGCAGCTCCCAGAATTCTGGGAGTTGAAGTCCACAAGTCTTAAAGTGACAGAGTTTGGAGACCCTGACCGTAGACTTATATACCACTTCGCAGTGCTTTATAGCAGTAACTATATACTGCTTCATAGTGTTTTTATAGCCCTCTCTAAGCAGTTTACAGGGTTAGCCTCTTGCCCCCAACAATCTGGGTCCTCATTTTATCGACCTTGGAAGGATGGAAGACTACATCAATAGCAATAACAATAGCACTTCAGATTTATATACTGCTTCATAGTGCTTTTACAGCCCTCTCTAAGCAGTTTACAGAGTCAGTCTCTTCAACAATCTGGGTCCTCATTTTAACCAACTTGGAAGGATGGAAGGCTGAGTCAACCTTGAGCTGATTAGGATCGAACTGCTGAATTGCTGGCAGCCAGCAGAATTAGACTGCAACACTGCATTCTAACCACTGTGCCACCACAGCTCCTGAATGTCATATATTTATTAAATGTGTATGCTGCCCATCTCACTCTTGAGAGACTCTGGCCGGCTTACAACAACTTATACACAAACAGTGACAATACATTCAGGGAAGGCTGCCTTCGCCTTTGCTTCTGAAGGCAGACCCACAAAGCATTTTTTTTTAATGTAAAGCAAAGATGTTTTAGCTTTTGGTATACAAAGATTAAGGTGCTGTTTTCTAGGTGTATGAATTGAACTGAATACTGGACAAAATGGCAAATGGTCCTTGCTTTAGGAAGGAAGACTACATTCTCACTACGAGGGGGACGAGGGAAGGAATCAATAGGCATTTTAGGAAAACCAACTGAAACCATTACAGACTTTGGGGTTGTTTTTCTGAATTCTTTCAGATATTTTAAGTGAAATTTTGAAACAGCCACATGGGGCTACTTCAAAGTAAATTCCCGAGTAAATTTTTCAAAAGCTTTTTTTTTTTTTTTTTTGAAAGGCTTAACGGTTGCCAAACCTTAACTGCAATGATATAAAATAATGTGATGTTTATGAAAGGATTACATTAAATACAAAGTAAGCTGCCTGTTTCACGCAGTTAGATTAAAACACTTAATATACCCTTATGCCATTTATGATCTGTATCCCGGCTGGAATCTGGCAGTTTCCTCAAAAATTAGTTCTTTCAGCTTTTCCTTCGGCAAGTCATCCAGCTCCATATCAAATTTGAAAGGTGCTTCAGCTACAGGCTTTAAAAAAAAAAAAAAGAACAGGCCATCAGAAACATGAATGATATTGAGGCACAAAAGGAATACGTAAATTGGAACGTTTTTGACTTTTTAAGGGTTCTAAAGCTGCTCAGAAGACTTTGTGGTCAAAATTAAAACATGAATCTCAGAAAATAATGCATACTAAAATTACCTGCACTAGTAGTAAGTTACTCTATAAATATGCAGTTAATAGAAGTTTTACTTCGTTACACTTATTACGATATGGTTTGAAGAGCTGGTGAGTTAACGACTTTTCACACATTTACTGAGATATGCTAAGCAAAATACAGATTGTCCTCGACTTACAACAGTCCGTTTAGCGACCGTTCAAAGTCACAACGGCACTGAAAAATGGGGCTTATGACTGTTTTCCACACTTATGACCTTTGCAGTATCCCCATCGTCACGGGATTTATATTCAGCTGCTTGGCAACTGACTCATATTTATGATGGTTGCAGTGTCCTGGGGTCATGTGACAACATTTCGTGGCCTCCTGACAAGCAAAGTCAAGGAGGAAACCGGATTCACTTAACAACCATGTTACTAATTTAACAACGGTTTGTTAAATCACTTAACAAATGTGGCAAAAAAAAGTCGTAAAACTCACTTAACAAACTTCTCACTTAGCAAGATAAATTCTGGGATCAATTGTGGCCATAGGTTGAGGACTATCTGTATATAAAACAATATTTGAGCTATAAGTACATACTGGCCTCTCTGACTGCCGAACCTACTCAAAGCATTGAATTAAAGTGTTTTCCACTGTCAAACAGCCTCCATACCTCATCGCTGGGGTCGTAATACTGCTCTAGATAGGGGTGAGCCAAAGCTTCTTCCACTTCAATTCTCTTGTGAGGGTTGAAAGTCAACATTTTATCCAACAGATCGAGGGCTAGAAAGGCAATTTTTAGAATTAATTTGGCTTGCGTTCTACTCATCCCAATGTCCACCCCCATAGAGAACATGTCGAGTGATGTTTAAGTCCCCACCCCCACCCCCGGGGGGGGGATGCAAAATAATTTCATGGAAAAACCACAAAAGAAGGGCTCTAGTCCAAGCAGGACTCCACCTACAATAAAAACATTTACTGAGCAGATTCAGACAGTGAGGAGGTTGGGGACGAACATCGGACCAGTCCTGGAGTCTGGGGAAGGCTCTGATGAGGGTTCTGTGTCGGAGGCAGAGAGGGGGCCAGAGTTGTCCCAGAGAAAATAAAAGAGGAGCGAAAGGGGGAGGGGAGTTTGCAGACAATTTGTTCGCTAATTGGATGGTGACTCTCCTTGCCAAGTTCAGCCTGTCAGCTCTCCAAGCCAGGTAAGGATTTATGTGACCATAAATCCTCCTCTGAAAGACTTCACTGGATGTGAATGAGCGGAATTCATAGTAAATTAATAAAGGGTATTTTTTGCCGAGACCAGGCGTTTGCTTCATGCTCTTGGGAAGCCTCGGTCAGAACAGGAAATGCTTGCATGTTTTTCAATGTATTGATGAGGAAGATCGTAAATATGGAGGGCTAATTCCTTTGATACGAGCATTAATGAAGAAAGAGTAGGGACTGTTACAAATCTCACCAGTTGTAACTTCCCATAATTCATCTTATGCCATGGTTTTCCCAGAACGTCAGAATTTTATTCTTTTAAATTACCTTTGGGATCAGCATTTGGAAATAATCTGTTCCAAGGGACTTTATTTTTATACGGTAGGGAAAGCAAGTAATTTCTTGCTTTCGCGTTGATTATACAGTTCAAGTCTTCTTGGGAAGGAGACCCAAGAATTCCTGCAACATGAAGGGGGGGAAAAAGGGAAGAAAAATTACTACAAAAATAAAGTAGGTCTGTCTGGCAAATATAAGCAACTGAAATTTGCTATCGTTTGCTCAATTTCCTAGTTCCAACAAGTAAACAAAGAAAAAGGAAGAAACACCAATTAGACAGGTTAAAGAGTCTTTTGGCCGTATAATTTATACCATGTTTCCCCATGCTTGGCCTTATTTTCGGGGAGGTCTTATTATTTCTGAGGTGCAGGAGGTCCCTTAACCTCAGAGATCAGCTGATCCAGAGAGGTCCGGAAGTTCTGTTTCTGGCACACTCTTGCCAGCTCTAGCGTCGCTGGGTGTGCTGCTCTTTTTGCGGCCGCCACTAAGAGAAGGAGCGCAGTAGCTAGGGTTTGCGGGAGCGGCCTCCGCGAGGCCGTTCCACATGGATGGCATGTGCATGTGGGGCACGTGGGGCATATTTCCCCCTTTCCCCCAGGAAATGGCGGGGACTGGCTGTCGTCCAGTTGAGGGACTGAGTCGATAACTGGGCAGTATCTGGTGACCAGGGCATGTCCCAAAGAGCTTATCTGACTCAGTCCAATCAATGAGAGGACAAGGTCAACCCATCCTGGATATTCCTCCCTTCACTATGGAGAACAGGGTATGTAAAAAGGAAAAAAAATTACCAAGAATGTGGTTGAGCTGATCAAGATAGTGTTTTCCTGGGAAGATGGGTCTGTTGGATAGCATCTCTGCCAGAATACAGCCAACAGACCAAATATCAATAGATTTGGTATATCCCTACAGACAAAAATGGGGAAAAAAACATTTGCTATAATGTTGTATATTTTACAGTTCTGGAGTTCTCAAATATGATCATTTTCTAGCACATGTCACTACTTCTACCATTTGAGACTATTTTAGGCTTTACACCTAGGATTTCTTGAAGTATTACAAAAATGCACTATAAAATATATATTTGCTTATACAACTCCATAAACCGCTATACCTAAAGTTCAATTCCTTGGAATCCAGAGGACATGTTCCAATACATAGATATTAAACATGAAATTGATAATATAAATGTTGCCCAGGTATGAGCCTAACCCATGCACAAAAAAACCCCGATAATATTCTAGAAAAATAGTACTGCTTATAAAACAGGAAGCCCCATTTTATGATCAGAAAAGTTCAACTAAGATTTTACATAAACTAAGCTCGCTCTTGAACAGAACTAATAATGGGTTTCCATGAGGAAAACGATTTCCATGATTGACTGATTTGGATCAAACAACTCTATAATATTAAACACAAAACATTTCAACTCTCACCTTAGAATTCAACATGATTTCAGGAGCTCTGTACCAACGCGTAGCTACGTATTCTGTTAGGAAACCAGTGTGGTCGTGATCAGGATCTGCCACACGAGCCAAACCAAAGTCACATGTCTATTATGGGATAGAAGAAAGGATTGTTGTTGTTTTTAGAAAGAGTAGGGCTTTTTTTTTTCTTTCGAGTCAGCAAAATTCATTTTTTGTAAAAAGGTAAATTTTAGGGGGATATATTCCACGAGCGGAAATGTCTTCAGAGAGATGGCAATCTTCCAATATTTGAGGGACTGAACAAAGAAGAGGGGGTTCAACTTATTTTTCCAAAGCCCCAGAATGCAATGGATGGAAACTAACCAAGGGCAGAAGCAACCTAGAACGAAGGAGAAATTTCCTAACGGTGAGAGCAATCAACCAGTGGAACAGCTTTCCTCCAGAGGTTGCGGATACTCCAACACTGGAGGCTTTTAAGAAGAGACCGGGCAGCCCTTTGTCTGAAATGGGATAGAGTCTCCCACTTGAGCAGGGGGCTGGACTAGAAGACCTCCAAGGTCCCCCTTCCAACTCTGCTATTTGGTACGCTGTAATCCCTTGAGCTGTCTCCGAAAAGCTAAATACAGACCTTGAGATCACAAGTAGTGTTTAGCAGCAAGTTGGACGGCTTGAGGTCCCTGTGCAAGACGTTGGCTGAATGGATGTATTTCAGTCCTCTCAAAATTTGGTAAAGGAAGTAACAAATGTGATCGTTGCTGAGATGTTGAGTCTTTAAGAGTTTGTAAAGATCTGTCTCCATGAGATCTTGCACAATGTAGCTGAAAATTGAATTAAGGCAACAAAACCAACACATGTTTTATATCAGATAATGTAATTTGGCTGAGCTTCCAAGATGTATAAAACCGTACTTCTGTATTGCAGAGTATACCATTACAACACGGAAACAATGATAATGTTTCTTTGTTCTTCATGCCTACAGAGGTGTATAGGGAGTCCTCCACTTACGACCACAACTGAGCCCAAAACCTATGTTGCGAAGTGAGTTTTGCCCCATTTTACAACTTTTCTTGCCACGTTTCTTAAGTGAATCACTGCAGTTGTTAAGTTAGTAACATGGTTGTTAAGTGAATCTGGCTTCCCCATTGATTTTGCTCGTCGGAAAGGTTGCAAAAGGGGGATCGTGTGTCCCTGGGACACTGCAACTCTCATAAATGTGAGTGAGTTGGCAAACATCCTAATGTAATTTGCATGACCACGGGGATGCTGCAAACGGTCGTCAGGGTGAAAAATGGTCGTAAGTCACTTTTTCAGTGATGTTGTAAGTTCAAACCGGTCAATAAGCGAACTGTTGTAAGACGAGTACAACCAAGGCATATCATAACAACCAAAATAAATCATTTTACTTTAACACAAAGAGGAAAAGAGGATGACAATGAGAACAGGAGAATGTAGGGTCTTTAAAGGATACACGTCTTTCATTTGATCAATAGTTGGAGCCCTAATGATGTCATTGATCCCAATAATATTTTCATGCTTGAAACGCAACAGGATTTTGATCTCTCTCAGGGTTCTCTGACAGTAAGTCTGGTGTTCGAAAGGGCTGATTTTCTTTATCGCCACCCGGACTCTGTTCAAATTATCATAGGCTGAACTGTGGGGGGGGGGGGGGGGAGGTGATAAAAATAAACACAACAATCGGCAAAGCAAAACGATTTAGCAGCATCTTCACTTCGTCTTTCAACCGGCTTTTGGTTAAGTTTCAACATTACAAAGCTTCCTTTGATGCAAACCACCACAAAAATTGCCGAGCGCCCGTTTCTCCTCTAAATCTTTGCCCATATTGAGTTCTTTCTCTTTATGTTCCTATTGCTTCCTTCTCAGCACTATAATAGATAGAAATTGTTGGTCCCAAAAGGAATGTTGCTTAAAACAAGGAGTAGGCTCCAGCATTATAGACACTGAGGTTGCAAAATTGTCCACCCATTTCTTTCCATATGCCTAATCTTGCCTAATTTCAGAGACAGTGAGGATTGTAGGGTTAATGGGGTGGACTGTGATCTAAGGACATGAGAGGGGGCTGGGGGGGGGGGTTTCCTCCAAATCAGGAGACCCCAATACTCATTCAGCATTTTCAGGGCAGAGGGGATTGTTACGAGGAAGAAGAGCAGACTATTCGGACAAACTCATTATGTCCAGGACATGCAAATGAAGCAAAGGCACAGAAATATTCACTTCCTATTGCAAACCTTACATAAGTTAGACAATGTTGCCCATCTCTGTAAACATACTGCTATTATGGGATACAATGGTAGAGTTTGTTTTTTTTAAGTGCTACAATTTTCGGAAGGATAATAATGAAGGAGAGGGACTTTTCCTGTGGATCTGGATACATTAATCCAGCCCCCTCCCCCATTTGCCTTCCTTGTCATCCTGTTGACAATGGCTCATTTTCTGCTCTGGTGATTTTTCACTTACACTAATATGTAAGCTTATCCGAATCTTGAAAGGTTTAAGGAATGTGTTCTTAGAAAAGGAGCAAGATTATTGCTTTGCCGACCCAGTTCTTGCTGTTGCTTGGCGACCACACTTAATTTAGTTTAAATTTCACTTCAGATTTCAAGCCTAATAATAGATGGTTACCAATTCGGTTTTCAACGGAAAGACGACCCTTATAGTCTAACTAACAGAACCGTTCCAATAATGCAGAAGACAAAAAGGAATTGGAAGTAAAATTTGGCTGAGATTCTCGGTCTCTGTTTTTCCTCCCAGCAGGGTCATTCAGCAGGCGCTAAGTGAACTATTTCTAGATAACCATTATACCAACTGTAAATCAGATTGCCTTTTCCTTCTGTCACCTATTACAGTGTAAATCTGGAGCCACGCACTCTCTTTGCAAGGATCTTTGTGAGCTTTCAGGCCACCTTCCTGGTTAAAAAGGTTAAAAATGCTTTAAGTAAACAAAACTTCTGCAAAACAAAAAAAAACTTGCAGCCAAGAGGAATTCAGGAAGGATTAAACCCAGCCTGGTTTTATCCTCCACTTTTACTCTTTAGAGAGAAAGAATATTTCCCCATGAAGTTAACTCAATTAAAAGGAAGATTTTCAGAGAACTGTTTAGTAACAGCGATACAATAATCTGGGAGAGAAAACTAAAGGAATTTACCACACCTAAGAATAATTAATTTTTATATTCCCGACAAAGGGGAAGAGGGTAATAATTAAACTTGCATGCTGCCCAACTCTTGTTGACTCTGGGTGGGTCATAACCACCAAGCAAAGAAATTAATGTTTCATAACCTTCCTCAATCAGATGCTCTCTCCAAACCAGTGTGCAGGGACCTGATTCCCAGAATTCCTTGGAAAAGCAGCCAAAGGTATTACCTAGATCAAAGATCAAGAGTACAATCTATTTGACTGGTTAGGAAATAACTTATCTTTGTTGCTGAGCAACAAATCACCACTTTGCCGGTCCACCGTTGAGTGATTCAGTTTTTAAAGGTTCAGGATCACGACCTTCTCAGGATACCAGGCAAATGGCCATTCTTGCTTCACAATTTAAATGAGTTGCCTATCAACCTGAAAACGTCAAGGTCTTCATAACGGTAAAGGTTCCCCTCACACATAGGTGCTAGTCGTTCCTGACTCTAGGGGGCGGTGCTCATCTCTGTTTCAAAGCCGAAGTGCCAGCGCTGTCGGAAGAGGTCTCCGTGGTCATGTGGCCGGCATGATTCAATACTGAAGGCTCACGGAACGCTGTTACTTTCCCTTCAAAGGTGGTTCCTATTTTTTCACTTGCATTTTTTACGTGCTTTCGAACTGCTGGGTTGGCAGAAGCTGGGACAAGTAACGGGGGCTCACTCCGTTACGCAGCGCTAGGAATTCGAAACGCTGAACTTTCTGATCGATAAGCTCAGCGTCTTACCCATGAGTCACCATGTCCCTAATAAAGGTCCCAAAGATGATTTCAATAATCCTGCGTAAGAGTTGGTCAATGCACCTGTGGAGCGCCCGATTTCAGGAAGACCACACTAGGAATGGGAAGAATTCCACTGGAATGTTTTAATTCTTCATCACAGTAAGAATGGATCCCATATGGCAAATCAGAATCTTAAGACTATGGTGGCTAGTTGAGAGAGATGTGATTTCATTGCCTTCCAGGCTACTGAAAAGCAAAAAAGAACGTATTTATATCCTTTTACCTAACTAGGAAATAGTGTAGCCTGTGAGATGCGCTCGTCATCCACTTTATTCTTAGAAAGAAAAGAACAAAACAAAAACAAACTCAGAGCATAAACTGAGAACAGAGGTGAAGCAAGTATAGGTTTTGGCAGAAAGAAGACAAAGAAACAACTATTATTAGAGCAAGCAGAGACCAGACGGTGTCCGGAATGTAACAGAGGAAAAAGGGACATGAATCGACAACAGGCCGATTCACATTTCTTTCAAAGAAATTCAGACGCTCGGGAAGCTAAGCTTTTGCAAATAGAAGGGCTGAGTAGTACAGGTAGTCCTCAACTTACGACCACATTGAGCCCAATGCGTTAACCAACACGAGACATTGTTTAAGGGAGTTTTGCCCCATTTTACAACCTTTCTGGCCACAGTTAAGTGATTCACTGTAGTTTGGTTAGTAACCCGGTTGTTTAAGTGAATCTGGTCGTAAGTACCCTGTTTCCCTGAAAATAAAACCTCCCCGGATAATAAGCCCAATGGGGTTTTGAGCGCATGTGCTAAAATAAGCGCTCCCCCCAAAAATATTGCAAAATAGCAACAGCCATGAGGTGACCACACTTGCTGCCTCCTGAACCTCAAAAATAATAAAAACCTCCCCAAAAATAAGGTCAAGCACTTATTTCGGGGGGTCAAAAGAAAATAAGACTGTCTTATTTGGGGGGGGGGCACAGTATGAACCAATTACCAAGCATCTGAATTTTGATCACATGATGGTGGGGATGGTACAAAGGTTGCAACTGTGAAAAACGGCCACAAGTTGCTTTTTTCAATGCTGTTGTAACTTTGAACGATCACTAAATGAACAGTTGTAAGTCGAGGACTACCTGTAATTGTGATTTCCTGAGTGCAGAGCTAAAGAAAGGGATGAGTTAAAGACAGATGTCTTGATACTACTGTATTATTTCAGTGGCCATGCTCAAAAGCATTAATGTTTCAAGACCTGACTGATTGTTCTCAAGACTGCAGACTTCCTCCTCAATTTTCCTGCAGGTAGGAGCCTGTAGAAGCACTCATCATTCTAAAAAAAGCCGGAATACCTGCCACCTCCTTCTTTAAATGAAGCAGGTAGCAGCCATCTTCAAATTCTAGCTTCGCATATTTTGTTGGTCGAGGGATAAGGTGAGATTTGTGTTCCGATGCCACATTAAGCTTTTTCAATCCTAAAAGATTCAGCGTTACCCACCTGACAAAAAATGAAATAAAATCCCAAGATGAGCTTGAAAAAATCAGATAGAGAACGCTGGCCTGCTCATTCGTGAATGTTAAGCCAGGCTTCTGAAGAATTATGGCTTGATATTTTCTGCAAGAGAACCCAGAGAAGGCAGTTTTCTATGTTCCTAAGTTACAAGCCCCAAAGCGTAGGCAGAAGTGACAGGAGAAATAACATATTAAAGATGACTGCAGAGTCAGTACAATGCACCTCGAAAAAACAGACATCGAAGGAAGGAATGAAATGGTGACCAGGCTACAAAAAAAAAAGACTACAAGAGTACAGAATTTTGGAGAAGGGATTCTAGGAAAGTCATTAGGGTTGAATATCAGAATATGCTTCACCAAAATATATTTTTTAAAAATCTGTCCCAGAGAAAATTGGAAGTAGATGGTTCAAAAAGGTGAACATGAATGCTGAATCACCAAAGCAGAAGAATGGAAAGAAAGTCAGACAGAGAGAGAGAGAGAGAAAGAAAGAAAGAAAGAAAGGGAGAAATACACAAGTGGTCTAGAATGAAAGTTGAAAGTACTACGCAGAAGAAAAAAATACAGATTAAAGTTTCAGGGGAAAAATAACCACCCATGCCTGAACTCTGCTATCAGTCAGGTAGGTTTTAAAGTTTGCTCACAGTGAAAGGAAAAATCAGCAGGGCTGCGTTTCTTCCTATTAAGCCACAATTCACGACTTTTTAAACCACAAGTGATTAGGTTTACACAATATGCTAAGAAGAAGAAACCATTTTGGCTTCGCAATGTTAGATGAATCCAGCCACAGTGACAGAACAAAACTGTGTGTTGAAGAAAGAAATTAGAGAAACCAGAGGATAAATTTAGTATCCAAACAGTGCTTTCCAGCTTTAGTGAAATCTTTTCAGTCTGCCTGTCTAGCATGTTCATTTGACATTGAAATGGACATACAAACCTGGATAGGGATCTGGGTTAAGAGAAACCTTTGGTCACTGTTTTTAGCTTACACCGGCAACCTCACTAGTGCGAGGTCTCAGGTGTGAGTCTAGCAAAGATACTGAACATGTTCAACATTTGAACACTTTTTTCATGGAAAGGAAGCATTAATAACTTGACTCCAAATCAGGATGCTCACCTGCTTTTAATCTGCTGAATATATAAACCTTGGCTGTCTTAAATTCTGTACACAGAAATAAAGTACAATACCTATAATGCAAAGAATTGTTTATATAATAGAATCACGATTCTTTCGGTTAACTGTTATTA
This sequence comes from Natrix helvetica, assembly GCF_964273705.1. Taxonomy (NCBI): domain Eukaryota; kingdom Metazoa; phylum Chordata; class Lepidosauria; order Squamata; family Natricidae; genus Natrix; species Natrix helvetica. Next base: position 8,308,682 of record NC_138564.1, read on the forward strand.
ATACTGAATTTTCTTCAAAATTTCTGTTGCCGGGTGGAAATTTTAGTAAGACAAATCTATCCATGGATGAGTCAAGTGGTCAAACAGCTGTTAAGTATAAAGACGTTAGAATTTTAAAAATGAATTACCGTCTAGCTCATTATGCTGGATCGGAAAAAAGCCAATTCCCCAGTGGAAGATCTGAGCACTTATGCCAGCTTGCATTGATTAAAGAAAAAAAAAGTTAAGAGCTGAGCAATCTTTTTCAAGAGGAAAACAATTAACTAAAAAGACCTTAATGTAAAGGAGGCTCTACATATGCTATGAACAGAACACTTCCCTGCCTATCCCTCCGAACTGATATTAGTGTGATAGATCCTGCACCATGTGACGGCAGGCACTTGATTGATGGGCGTTAAATTCTGACTTCAGGCTGGCTAGTCCACACAACACAGGAGACGGCAACAGAGGAATAGAGCCTTGTTGAATGTCAGCTGAAAAGGAGCAGCACCAGCTGCGTTAAGCACAAAAGCCTTCACAACACAAACCTTATAATATAATATATCACTTGCCCCCTCGCTGGCTCTGTTCCCTGCTCTTGCAGCTTCCTGTACCCAAATTTTTTAAAATTATATAAGACTCAACAAGCTATCCATCAAGAAAAAACCCTACAAAAATAAATTGCCATTTTTCTTATTTGGCGTAGTCTCCTGCTGTAATTCAAACAATATACAATAAGTTTTCATCCAAACCCAATTGAAGATCTTATCTGATTTCATCAAGCACAGCCATGTCAAACAGCTATTAAGGAAGGAGGGGGAATACCAGCAGAAAGACAAAAGATAACACCCCACGAGCAACAAACAGTAAAATAGATTTAAGAATAGCTGAGCTCTGGGTCTTTGCTCCCCCATCCCCCTTAGCTTAGTATGCAGTGGGGGATCAGATGTTGGTCTGGTATCTTTCTGGACATCCCAGAAAACTCACATATGAAATGTATTAAATAATACCTGGCATAAATTCACTCTACATATGTAACACATGCACCCTTATGCAGACACATACTGTACTCGGTTTCACACTTGCAATGAACAGTATGGTTAATAATTAATATCTGGCATTAAATTTCATATTTACACTGTAGAGACAGCAACAGCATAAAGTGATTTGCTAAAATATAGCAGGCAAAGAAACTTGGGCATGTGGGTGTTTTATTAAGTAATCCGGTAAAGGAGATAATAACTTAGATCTTTATAGCATATAATACCAGGCATTATATTTTATTGGTGGCAGCAAAATCTCATTAAATTTTGGGGAAATGTGCATAGGATCAAAATGAGAATTTGAAATATATGCTTCCTGAGGCAAGACTCATTATTTTCGGTTACGACTGCCTAAAAACAATGCTTCCCCAAGGAATTTGGCACAATTAAAATATAAGGCATAAAATGTTTTCTGGATACATAAATGGCATAATGAAATTTCAGATATCAATTCCTTTGGAAAATAATGGGAACTCGGAGAGAAAATGACTGCTTTAAATAAATAAATCACTCATATACATCAATACACACCTATTTTGACTGCTTTACATTATGGGGAACCCTGAATGCATCACTGAGGGAGAATAGGCAAAACAAATGCCTTTTTTTTTAAACAGACAAGGCTGCAATCTTAAGGATATTTTAACCAGGAGTTAATAAGTTTGAACCAGGTTGGTTTTATTCCCAAATAAAATGCCCCAACATTGCTCTGCAGTCTCCAAGCTCTTGACTTCATCCTTAATAGATTTTAAATGCAATCTAGGCACCCAACTGCATTTGCACTTGATGTCTGTATAGAGTCTTGGCTAGCCAAGAACAGAACATTAGCATGGTGTGTGATGGTGAATGTGTTGACTTTTGAATAGGGAGACCCTGTTGCACACTCAGCCATGAAAACTGCTGGGGTGACTCGGAGCCAGATGTTTTCTTTCTTTCTCGGCCCAGCCCACCTCGCTGGGTGACTGCAGAGGGGGGAGCTGTGTCTAGGCTGCTTTTTGCTCCTGGGTGAGACACAGAACAAAACGGACACCAAAGGAACAGGTGACAGGTTTGCAATGAAACAGGCTGCGGCAACCACAACTGAGGTTTGTGAGGATGGGACATGGCCCCAAAGAAGCTCGGATCGTTTGAAGATGGCGTGGGCTGCTACTGCCCTTGTCACTTCAAATACGACAGGAAAGCGGAGCAGCACATTGAGAAGACGCTGGTGGCTTTCAAGCTCCATTCTTATCATCTACCACCCACATGGGATTCCTTGGGCAGCGATGGGAGTTGTGGTCCAACCTGGCTAGAAGGCAGCAGTGAAGGCCCCGATCCTCTCTCCAGGGTGGACCTCCCTGGGGCAGCTGATGGGAGCTGAGGTCCAATCCATCTGGAAGGCAACACTCTTGGCCTCCAATCTCTCCTCGCTTTGGATCCCCATCCTCATCAACCCCTGACAGCACAGGAAGGACCTCTGGTCCTTGGGATAGTGATGGCTCTCGTGGTCCAACTTGGCATGCCCAACCCCCAATGTAGATCAGCAACGATTTGATTTTGATTTTATTAAATTTATAAACCGAGGCTGGGGCAGCAGCGGGAATTGTAATCCAAATCTGCCTGGAAGGTGGAACGCCTTCTCCACTCTTCCCCTGCCTGGACCACCATCCCTATCATCCACCACTAAGACGGAAAGGCTCTGGGGTCCCTGGGTCAGCAAGGGGGGCTATGCTCCCACCTGTCTGAAAGGCAATGCACTGCCCAGACTCAACGTACAACCCCATCATCCACGACTACGTAGCATGAGAAGGCTGGGAAAGCAATGGGAGTTGCCAAGATAGAAAAGTCTGGAAAGCAATGCAGCCAGGCTCTTCCTAGATACCCATCATCCATTACCCAATGGGACAAGGCTGGGACGACGATGGGAGTGGTGGTCCAACCTGTCTGGATGGCTCCCCCATCTCCCCCCCCCTGCCTGGGCCATCATCCCCATCACCCACCTCCAGAACAGAAAAGCAAAGCAACATACCCAGCCACCCATTACCCCCTGCCAGATGGGGGAAGGCTGGGCCGATGATGGGAGTTGTAGTCCAACCTGTCTGAACGGCTCAACATCTCCCCCCACCCACTGCCTGGACCACCCTCCCCATCATCCACCATCAGGACAGAAAAGCTCTGCAGTCTCTGTCTGCAAAGCAACACACCCAGCCCCCACCTAGATTCCCATCATCCACTACCAGCTTGAGAAGGCTGGGAGTTGTGGTCTAATGTGTCTGGAACAGAGAACTCCCAAGCTTTCCTCTGCTGGACCACCGTCCCCATCAACATCATCATAAGACAGAAAGGTCCGGAAAGCAACGCACCCAGTCTCTTCCTAGATACCCATCATCCCCTGCCAGATGGGAAAGGCTGGGCCGACGATGGGAGTCGTGGTCCAACCCGTCTGGACGGCTCCCCATCTCTCTCCCCCCCCCCGCCTGGACCACCTTCCCCATCTTCCACCCCCGTTGAGAAAGACAGCAATGAGAGCAGTGGTCCCACCTGCCTGCAATGCGCCCCGCCCCACCTGCAGCCGGACTCCCACCCCCATCATCCCCTTCCTTACCAGACCATCCCGTAAGCCCCTTCCCCGATATAGGAGAGGTTGGTGTAGCGAGGCCCCACGTCGAAGACCTGCCCGCGCACCATCTCCGGGACCCCGGCGGGGCTCCCACAGCTGCCCGCGGCGGCCCCCGACACCGCCGCCATGTTGGTCTCCGTGAGGGGAGGCGAGGCTGAGGGGAAAAGGGGCGCCGACCGGCAGGCGGGCGGAAGGAAAGGAGGCGGGAAGCCCCTCTGCGCCTTCCGCGGCTCGCTCCGACCGGACGAAGCGAAGGAGGGAAGGGCTGCTAAAGGAAGGCGATGCACAGACCCCCCTCAAAAGAAAAGGCGGCCGCCACTCAACCCGGCCAGCCGCCCTCTGAGAGAAGCCTCTGAGGGAAGCGGGGCGGGGCTTAAAACCTGACCAACCGCGCACGCGCACTCTCTGGAGGTGGGGGAGAGTGGGCCGGGCTCGCGCTCTGCGATTGGTTCGCTGAGGGGGGGGGAGAGGCGTGGTGGGCCAGCGCGCGAGGGGGTGGGAGGGAGGAGCTTACGGATTGGATGAAGGGCGGGGTGGAAGCCTACATCACCCGAGAGGAGGGAGAGGGTGCCGCAGCCCGAGGGGCGTGGCCTGGGAAAAGCAGCGGAGGACGTGGAAGGGAGGGGGCGTGGCCAGGGGGCGGGGTTTTGCAGAAGGAAAAAGTGGGGGCAGCAGGAGAATCTGTAAATCACGTGGTTTCCCTTGCATGATGATTATTATTATTTTTACCACCATCACCGCTTTCCTTGCAATTTGTAATCTGCAATTTTATTTCTTTATTTCTATCCCCGAAATTGCATTGAATGATTTCGTTTTTCTGGAAATGTGGGTGCTGCGCTGGTGCTGCTCGGAGAACAGGGAGTCCCAGATGTGCATTTTTGGAGCATCTTAACGTTACCCCAAGAGGGTGGGATTTCTGCAGAGTTGAGGAAGAATAATTTTTTGGCTTCAGAATTTTTTTTTTTAAAGAAGAAAGCTGATCTCCAGCAAGCCCCTGCGCAGAGCAATGCATCTATCTATCTATCTATCTATCTATCTATCTATCTATCTATCTATCTATCTATCTATCTATCTATCTATCTATCTATCTATCTATCTATCTATCTAACTAATGTTTAACATTCAATGTTCATGCTACCTCTCTTAAGTTTTCTTGCAGACGTTTCATTGCCCAAATTAAGTAACATCATCCTTGCGAAAAGAGTGGCATGGGGGGGGGAGGAAGGAGGAAAAGGAGGAGGAGGAGGAGAAGAAAAGAAGGGAAGAGGAGGAGGGAGAAGGAGGGGGGAGAAGAAAATGAGAAGGGAGGAGAAGGAGGAGAAGAAGGGAGAAGGAGGAGGAGGGAGATGGAGAGGAAGGAGGCAAAGGAAGGAGAAGAAAAAGAAGGGAGGAGGGGGAAGGAGAGCAAGGAGGAGAAGGGGAAAGAGGAGGAGAAGAAGAAAGAAGGGGCAGGAGGGAGAAGGAGGAGAAGAAGACGACTGTGATCCTTGGTGCTCTCTAAGTTGTTTTCTTCCAGACTCCAGACGTTTCTTTTGCTTCTGAAGAGGAGACTCACTGCTCCGACTCTTTCATTACACAGCCATCCAATATGAGTTTTGTTGTTAGTTGCAAAATAGTGTCCAATCCATCACAACCCCATGGACAACGTTCCTCCAGGCCTCCCTGTCCTCTACCATCCTCTGGAGTCCATTTAAGCTCATGCCTGCTGCTTCGGTGACTCCATCCGGCCCCCTCCTTCTCTGCCGCCCCCTTCTTCTTTTGCCCTCCATCTTTCCCAGCATGAGGCTCTTCTCCAGGGAGTCCTTCCTTCTCATTTGGTGGCCAAAGTCTTTGAGTTTCCTCTTCAGGATCTTGCCTTCTAAAGAGCAGTCAGGGTTGATTTCCTCTAGGATGGACCAGTTGGATGGCCTTGAGGTCCAAGGGACTCAATGCAGGAGTCTTCTTCTCCAGCACCAGAGTTCAAAGGCCTCCATTCTTTGGCGCTCAGCCTTTCTTAGGGTCCAACCTTCACAGCCATCCATTGCAACTAGGAAAACCATAAACCTTGACTATACGCACTTTTGTTGGCAGGGTGATGTCGTGAGCTACAGTGCAGAATTTTAAATTGAGATGGATTTAAACACCCGCAACGTGCCAAACACCTGTTTCTTTATGACAGCTTCCCGCACCACATGGAAGAACACGGTGAAACCGTTTTCTTCTCCATGTTCCCCCTGTTAAAATAAAAAAAAAAAATTTTAAAAAAAATTGCTCAGGAACACTAGAGAAATCGCAGATGACAATGCTGCTTGCAACAAAAATATTTTTCATCTCGTCCTTTACATAATCGGTTTTTCAGCAAGGAGGGGGAAGAACAGATGGTGGATGACTTTGTGTGTTATTAAAGCACGTGTAAACCCCATCAGGTGTGATTGGAGTCCGGCGCATGGGCCATAATTAATGTGGGATGCGGTTAAAATGCTTCCACCCTTGGATGATGATCTGACCCCATGGCAAGTTTTCTGATTTGTTTTTTACAAGAAAGTGTGAGGTTTTGGCATCTTTTCTTGGCTTAAACCTGAATCTTAAAAACTAAAGGTAAAGGTTCCCCTCGCACATATGTGTTAGTTGTTCCCAACTCTAGGGGGCGGTGTTCACCTCCGTTTCAAAGCAAGAGCCTGCACTGTCCAAAGACATCTCCATGGCATGTGGCGGGCATGGCTAAATGCCAAAGGCGCACGGAACGCTGTTCCCTTCCCACCAAAGGCGGTTCCTATTTTTCTACTTGCATTTTTTACCTGCTTTCAAACTGCTAGGTTGGCAGAAGCTGGGACAAGTCACGGGAGGTCACTCCGTTTGGGATTCGAACCGTCGAACTTTCTGATCAACAAGCTCAGCATCTTAGCCACTGAGCCACTGCAACCCTTCCTAAAAACTAGCCCCGTTCTAAAAGATGCTCAGAGTAGAAATAGATTAGCAAAGAGCAAACCCCATTCTCTGTCAGCACTGGTTACCTACTTGGGTGGTGAAATGTCTGCACGAAAAGATTATTATTTTTTTTACAAAACCCACCACCAAATTTTCATATTACAGGCTTTCAACGCCTGGTTTTTCTTGACCATTTCACAGCCTATTGCGAGTCGGGAAGAAACTTAAAAACAGCATCTTTTTAACTTAACTGAAAAAAATCTTTCTGGGCAGAGTTGTTAAAAATGGTGTCACAGTGAACTCTGCGGCAAATAAATCCTGAGTAAATACTGGACGAAAAAAAGTTTATTTAGTGATCATTCCAAGTTACAAAAGCGGGTTACGAGTTTTTCACACTTACGACCACTGCAGCATCCCCGTTGGTGAAAATTTGGACGCTTGGCAACTGACTCGTATTTATGATGGTTGCAGTGTCCCTGGGCCGTGTAATCTCCTTTTGCGACCTTCTGACAATGGGGAAGTCAGATTCACTGAACAGTGAATCCCAGTGGGGATGCTAACTTACTGAAGTGATTCACTTAACCACGGGAGCAAGAACAGCCTTAAAATGGGGCAAAACATTCACTTCACAAGTTTCTCACTTAGCAATGTAAATTCTGTGCTCGATTGTGGTCGTTAAGTCGAGGACTACCGTTAAGGGGGTGGGGGGAATTACTCAGCAATCCCAGGTGGGAATAAGGATTCAAAACATTCATTGCTATGTTTCATTGCAACAACGAACCTTAAGAATAATTCAAAAAATGTTTGGGAGCTGCAGCTGATACACTTCAGCTCGCATTATATGGCGAGGCTCCCGAGACTTCCAAGAATATTTATTTTTGCTTCTGCGTGGCTATTACAGCAGACTGAACGTTTCCACGCAAAGCTAGGAAAGAAATGAAGACTCTTTCTAAGGCAAAGACAGGGGGGGGGGGATCAGCAGATTTCTCAGCGGGGGATCTGCTCAATTGGAGAGATGGATCCGAGATCTATAACTGGGGAATGAACGCAACGGTTGGGGATCTATAATCTTGTGATCCTTCCCCTAGGCCAGTGATGGTGAATCTTTTTCTTACGGCGTGCCAAAATTGTCCCAGTGCGCGTATCGTGTGCGCTCGAGTGCCCACACCAATTCAACCCTCCCCGCCCACCTGCGCATGTGCGTGCAACACCCCCTCCGTACATTTACAAACGACCCCACCCCAGGCTCCAGCGGCTTCCCCGTACCCTCCAGGGGTCCTCCAGAAGCCGGAAACGGATCATTGCCAAATTTCTTGTTGGCCTGTTGGGCTTCTTTTTCGCCCTCCCCAACCTCCGGAGGCTTTTTTTGAAGCCTGTGGAGTGTGAAAATGACCTCTCCCGGCCCTCCGGAAGGCCGAAAATCAGCTAGTCGGCACGCACACTGGAGCGGACAGCTTGCGTGCCAGCTAATATGGCTCCGCATGCCACCTGTTGCACACGCGGCATAGGTTCGCCATCACGGCCCTAGACAGAGGTCGTCAACCTGCAGCTCTGGAGCCACATGTGGCTCTTCCATCCCTCTACTGCAGCTCCCTGTTGCTAGTCAGCTCCAGAATTGATAGGGCTTTCGGTTAGGACAGGTAGAGGAAAAAGGATGCCGCGCTAGGAAGAGACTCTATGGTAGTTGGGGGACTGGAATTCGGGTCAGCTCCAGACTTGAATCGGGGGGGGGGGGGGGGAGCTTCCATTAGGACCTTTGTGGCTTGGTGTTTAAGGTTGCCGACCCTTGCTCTAGGATCTGAACTACTACGCAAAATAAAAGAGATGTCGGAGTTGGGAAGTGATTGTGTTGTCTCTAATTGCGGGCACGATGTTACATGGCAAAGAGGAGGGGGGGAAAACCATGTGTAGGTTTTTGGGAAGAGTCGACACTCAAAATTCCTCGGGGTTAAGGCTTCGTGGGAAATACAAAGTTATCCATTCATTTCTATCCACTTTATGTTGTAAACTGCCCAGAGGCGGTGGATTAGAAATAGGAGGGGGGGGGGCAAATACATTCCATAATAAATAAATAAACTCAGTGGGTTAGTAAGTGCTGGGCGAGGGGGAAATTGATGTCGTCTTTTTCCCTTTTTGAGGTGCCAGGAAGAGGATAGAAGCAAAATAGGAAGATAATCTTGTTTTTAGTTGCTGTTGACTCTCTCTCCACTTTGTCTCCCTTCCTTTCTTCTTTCTCTCCTCTCTTCCTGTCTTTCTTGTCTCTGCCTCTCTCCTGTCTCTTCCTCTTCTCATCCTTTTCTCTTCCTCTCCTGTTTTCCCCTCTCTCTCAGTTCTCTCTTCTATCTCTTCCTCTTTTCTCTTCCTACCTCTTCCCCTCTCTTCTCTGCATCTTCTTCTTTCTCTTTCTCTCTCTCACACACACACACTTTCAATATGAGCTATTTGCAACATAGCAGCATCAGGTAATGGAAGAATAAATTACCACTTGTCCTTTTGAGCCAAGAACACAGTTACGACACATAAATTGTGTTGCAAACAGCCAGAGAAGGGCCTTTCCAGAATTTTCTTCAGACTTAAATGCAAGGGTGTGCGTGTGTGTGTGTGTGTTTTGTGGTACTGTAAGACGATGGAACCGAATCTAACTGCCCGAGGAATCCAGCTGCATGCAAACAAACCCAGGATATTAAACGCAGTTGTTGTCGTTCGCTTGTTGTTGTTTCTTTTGTCGGGGTGAAGTGTTTTGACAATTTGTCAAGAAGGCAGGCTTGCTGAAGTGACAACCGGAGGAGGGGGAAACTCAACACACAGAAAAACACACACGAGCGGGCATGGTGTTAGCTTTAAATCTTTGCAGCGGTCTTGGGGAGAGAGAGAAAAACGGGCATTAAATTGTGCAGCTTCTCAAACAACAAAAGCTTCAAATGAAATTTAGGTTCTTTATTAATACTTAGGAACAAGCAGGCATAGGGAGGTCTCCCCCCACTTAGGGATGCGAGGCTCCCTGCAAATTCTGAGAAGAAAATATGAAGTGACAGCTTTTCAAGCCACTTCACTCAATTTCAGATATTCAAATATTGCAGGATGCATATGAGATGCACGACAGAGAGAGAGAGAGACAGAATGAGAGGAGGACAGAAAGGAAGAGAGAGGAAGGGAGAAGAAGGAAGAAAGGGAGGGAGGGAGGAGGGGAGGGGTAGAGAGAAGAGGAGGGGATTAAAAGAAAGGGGAAGCAAGAAGGGATGGAAGAAGGGAAGGAAAAGATAAGGGAAGGAAGAAAAGGGAAAGGAAGAGAAGGAAGAAGAGAAGGGAAGGGAAGGAAGAAGGGAAGGAAGAAGAGAAGGAAGAAGGGAAGGGAAGAGAAGGGAAGGAAGAAGAGAAGGGAAGGGAAGGGAAGGAAGGAGAGAAGAGAAGGAAAGAGAAGGAAAGGAAAGGAAAAAGAGAAAGGAAGGGAAGGAAGGAGAGAAGGAAAGGAAGGAGAGAAGGGAAGAGAAGGAAAGGAAAGAGAAAGAAAGGAAAGGAAAAGGGGAAGGGAAGGAAGAAGAGAAGGGAAGGAAGAAGGGAGGGAAGGAGAGAAGGGAAGAGAAGGGAAGGGAGGAGAGAAGGGAAGGAAAGGAAAAAAAGAAGGGAAGGAAGAAAGGAAGGAGAGAAGGAAAGGAAAAAGAGAAGGGAAGGAAAAGGAAAGGCCACATAGCAGCTTTATAAAGCAATGATTCAAAACCAAGCTACGGTTAATGTACCGATACTATCTTCCTGCAAAGTGGGGAGGGGAAAAAAAAAACCCCTCTTCAAATTAGCTGGCTGAAAATCCCAGAGTTCGCCATCTCTAAACAGCCCCCCCCCCCCCCACTGTATTCCAGACCGTTAACACGAGGACCCCCTCTACAATAATTAAGAGGCTTTGTTTTCAATGTTAAAATGGCCCAGTCAGCCAGAGAGTGTCCTCGGTGAAAAGAAAAGGCATCTTGGTCACTTATGGTGGTTTTCCCCCCCCCACGATGATCATCGATGGAACAACACAAGAGTCAGGTTTTCCATACGGGGGCCACCATAAAGCTATACCTTTTCTTTCTTTCCTCCTTCCTTCTTTTTCTTTCTTTCTCTCTTTCTCTTTCTTTCTTTCTTCCTTCTTTTTCTTTCTCTTCCTTCCTTCCTTCTTTCTTCCTTCCTTCCTTTCTTTCTTTTTCAATGCTGGAAGTGGTTAATACCGAGAAGTGCTTTTTTTAAAAAAAAATAAAAAAAGAAATCAGTAGACGTGGTTACAGAAATAGAACATGACTGCCTGTACTTCTGGAGTTATATAATATATGCCAAAAAAGCTGGATATAAATGGCTTGATGCAAAGATAGGGATTAATCACAGCTCCTGGATGGTCTCTGGTTTGACTCCCAGGCAGAAAACATTATCGACCATCATAAACAAGACTCTGGGCACCCTTGTACACGCCGTCCTCGACTTACAACGGTTCGTTTAGGGACGAAGGTGACGACGAGGCTGCAAAAAGGGGACTGATGACTGTTTTTCGCACTTACGGCCATCTCCATGGTCATGTGATCGAAATTCAGATGCTTGGGCAGCCGGTTCATATTTACGACGGCCGCCGTCTCCCTTTTGGCGACCTTCTGACAAGCAAGAGTCAATGAGAAAGCCCGTTCCGCTTAACAACCGTGTTGCTGACTTATCCGCAGATGTTAAAGGATTCCCTTAACAGCCGTGGCAAGGAAGGGGGGTCAAATGGGGCAAAGCTCACTTAACAGAGGTCTCGCTTAACAACAGAAATGCAGGGCTCAAAATTTCGTAAGTCGAGGACCACATGGATCTGAAGTCCAAGACTCCAGGTTGAGGGTAGTTTTCTGGGACTTCCGACAGAAGACGGATCTGTGTCGTTTTTCTTGGCAGCCGTAAAGATAGGGCTTGCCTTGGTCTTCTTGCAGTTATGGAAACATACTGTGAAATGAACAATGTATGTATCACCTGAGAATCTAGTCTGTCATACTTCATTTTAAAAAAAAAAACACCACCAAGTTTCTAGTCCTTAGCGTTGAAAAGACAGGCATTTGGGGGGGAAAAGGCATATGGCAAAACAGCCCTTCCTTAATGCGTTAAGACATATTTGCTTCCCTTCAATGCCCCAGTTCACCATTCATAGAATAATGGAATAAGAGTTGGAAGGGACCTTGGAGGTCTTCTAGTCCAACCCCCTGCTCAAGCAGGAAACCCTATACCATTCCAGACAAAGGACTGTCTTGGGGCGACATCCACAACTTCAGGAGGCAAGTTGTTCCATTGATGAATTGTTCTAACTGTCAGGAAACTTCTCCTTGGTTCCAAGTTGCTTCTCTCCTTGGTTAGTTTCCACCCATTGCGTCTTGTCCTGCCCATGTGGCAGGGTTATCCGTCACTCAGGGGGCAGAATTGTAGGTGCTGAGCCCTGCCAGGCTAGCTTATATAGTATTTCAAAAGCAGGAAGTTAATATACATTTCCTAAATATTATAATTATGTAACATATATCAATGGATGCAAAAAGATGAGTTCTCAGCTGCCTTCGGTGTCAGACATCAGTGGGGCAGAAGAACAGCTGGAGCCTGTTCCTAGTGTGCGCATGCGCAGAGCTGCAAGACGAAGGGAACAGCTAAAGAACAGGGGTCGACTTGGGAGTAAGGCCACAGGTGGATGATGAATGGCCCCTTCCAGAAGAAATAAAAGGAGCGAAAGGGGAGTGGAGTTTGCAGGAGAGACAATTAGTTCGCTTAATTGGTTCTTAACTCTCCGAGACTCCTTCCCAAGTTCTGCAGAGATCGGCCTGGCAGCTCTCCAAGGCAGAGAAGGTCTGTGACTGCAAATCCTCCCTGGAAAGACTTTGCTGGATGTGAATGATCAGGATTTGGTCAATTAATAAAAGGGGTTTTTGTCGTTCTTGCTCTTGGGAAGCCTCGATCAGAACACCAAAGACTTACAATACAATAGTAGAGTTGGAAGGGACCTTGGAGGTCTTCTAGTCCAACCCCCTGCCTAGGCAGGAAACCCTATACCTTCAATGTTAAAGAGTTCTCTAGGAGGAACCGGGCTCCGAGGAATGAAACCACGGGAGTGATACATTCTCCTACAAAGGCAATTCGTGATGAACTGCAGGTAGTTAAAAAATAAAAAATAAATCCCAAGCCCCAATCTGAATGTTCAAATAGCTGCGATCGAGGAGGACAAAATGTTACCTACTAAACGGAGACATCTACTGTGTGTATCCTACGATACGTCCGCCTACACACTGTTTGCCATAGAAGGACTGCCAGCTCCAGAATTATCTACACAACACACACACCCCAACTTCTCCAACAGCCATCTCCGCCTGTTCCTTCTCCGCTTTCAGCCAGATTTCACTTCTGTTTCCCAGAGTAGAGGTTTCGGAGGGGGTCCTTTTGTGGTCTCGGAGCTTGGCTGCTTTCCTGCAGACGCCCATTACCCATATTAGGTAGCATCATCAGTGCTGGTAGGCAGTGGGGTTTGTTCTCTGTTTATATGCAATTAGTTTACCCTGTCAATTCTCTTTATCCATATAAAACTGGCTGTGTGTGCACCTTCCAGCATAACGCTTCAAGCAATTTCAATCAAACCTGGTACATAGATGACTTACTCTCTGGAGACAAATACTGTGGGGGGTAAGACACCCCTAACACCCCTCAGGGTGTGGGTTCTGTTAAGATACAGCCTATTGTGCCTTAAAAGGGCTTCTACTGTACTGCCGTAAAATAGTTCTACTGTGCAGTGCAGTGGAGTTGTCATGGTAACGGCTTCACAGTACTCCGCAAGGGGGCTCCCTCTGGTAAGGGGGAAAATCCAACATTAGAAATTATATTTGATCTGGACATTTTCCCCTTATAAATAAATTCCCTGGGCAATGTGTCAAGTCACAGTACTTTTGACAGCAATTGTGCGCAGTTTGGATTCAGGTTCTGTTAAGATACAGCCTGCTGGGCCTTAAAATGGCTTCTACTGTACAGCACAGTGGAGTTGCCATGGTAACGGCTTTGCGGTACTCCACAAGGGAGCTCCTTGTAATGCAGGATTGGGATACATACATACCCAGGCTATGCCGGGTTCTCAGCTAGTTGTATATAAAGAGAGCAAACCCAACTCCCTTCTAGCACTGATGCTGTTACCTAGTTGGGTAGTGAAATGTCTGCATACAACCAAGCTCAGAGAGCAAGCACCAAGACCTCCTCCTCTCTACAAACCCCATCCTCTTCTAACACTGATGATGTTACCTAAGTAATGAAACATCTGCAAGAAAGCAACCAAACCCAGAGCAGAGGTCCCAATGGTCAGTCCGTCCATCTGTTCATCCTTTCCCTCCCTCCTTCCTCTGTTATCTCTCCTTTCTCTCTCCTCCTCTCCCTTCCCTCTTTCTTTTCCTTCCTTCCTTCCCTCCCTCCTTCCTTGACTCACTGACTGTCCCATTCACCACATGGGATGGCTGGTGAGCGGCAAGGACACAACCAGGTGAGGGCAGCAGGTGAGTGGATGCCCAGTAACGGGGCGCTGCCATGATGGATCTGAATGACAGGTGGGGAAAACCGGGAAGCTTTCCATGTTGGCTCTCTTAATAAACTGGAACTCTGAGCAATGCCTTTGCCTTGGATTCCGATTTACTTTTGGAACCCTGACATTTATAATAAAGATTCCAATCGCTTGGCAGCACATTTTAAAAGGAGAAGACAGAACACGCAGCCTTACTTTTTGAGCTCTATTAAGTGTCAGTTATTAAACCTGATGCCGTAATTAACCATCCGAGCTGCCAGTTCTGCTTAAAACAATCAAGTCATTCATTCTGTCAAGTCCCAGCAACCCGGAGAACGTGTCGCTTACACCAGTAGCAAACTCCTTGTCCCGACTAGATGGTTGGACTAGATGACCTACAAGGTCCCTTCCAACTCTGTTAATCTTTCTCTTGTGTGTTTCTGCTAGCCATTATCCAAAGCTATGCCTCTCTTTTTTAAAAAAAAAAAAAAAAGCAGGCATCTGTAGCTTTCCCTTCCTTCCTCCAGGCCCTAATAATTCCTAAACGCTTTCTCATTACTCCCTCACCCTCCATTAACACTGTCACAGGGTGGATTCACTTAAAATTACCACCTCCTCCCATTGTTTCTAAAAACGGCGCTTGCATTGCACAGTTCTCTTTCTGCATAATGCTGCGTGCCAACCAGATTAGCAAGCAGGGGGAAACGTCTCTACAGCCTTTTCTTCTCGTTTATGAGACTCCTGGCCCATTCTGTAGTTTCCTGAAGGTCCAAGAAAGGGCACGGCTAATTCCCCCCCCCCTCCACCGTAGGGGAAACAGGTAAGGAGAGAATCTCCAAGTCTAAAAGTCAACCGATCAGACGTACAGATTATCTTCATCCCCGTCTTAAAAGAGACCATTTCGCGCCACTGCTAAGCAATTTGCTCTAAAGTTAGTTCTCTACATACCGCCATTCGTTTAGTTACCAAAAATGACAAAGCTACTGAAGAAAATGACTTATTTTTCTCACTTAAGGCTGTTGCAACATCCCCCAAGGCAGTGGTGAAATTCAATTTTTTTTACTACTGGTTCTGTGAGCGTGGCTTGGTGGGCATGGCAGGGGAAGGATATTGCAAAATCCCCATTCTCACCCCACTTCAGGGGAAGGATACTGCAACATCTCCATTCCCTCCCCACTCCAGGAGAAGGATACTGCAAAATCCCCATTCCCTCCCCACTCCAGGGGAAGGATACTGCAAAATCTCCATTCCCTCCCCACTCCAGGGGAAGGATACTGCAAAATCTCCATTCCCTCCCCACTCCAGGAGAAGGATACTGCAAATCCCCATTCCCACCCCACTCCAGGGGAAGGATACTGCAAAATCTCCATTCCCTCCCCACTCCAGGGGAAGGATACTGCAAAATCTCCATTCCCTCCCCACTCCAGGGGAAGGATACTGCAAATCCCCATTCCCACCCCACTCCAGGGGAAGGATACTGCAAAATCTCCATTCCCTTCCCACTCCAGGGGAAGGATACTGCAAAATCCCCATTCCCTCCCCACTGTGGGACCAGCCAGAGGTGGCATTTGCTGGTTCTCTGAACTAGTCAAATTTTCCACTAACGGTTCTCCAAACTACTCAAAACCTGTCAGAACCTGCTGGATTTCACCCCTGCCCCAAAGTCACAGGATCAAAATTCGGATGCTTGACAAACTGACACATATTTATGACAATTGCAACATCCCCCTAGGTCGCGGGATCAAAATTCAGACGCTTGGCAAGCTGACTCGTACTTATGACGGCTGCCGCGTCCCAGGAGGGGGTTTCACGTGATCCCTTTTGGCAACCTTCGGACAAGCAAAATCGATGGGGCAAGCCCGATGCGTTGAACAAACCGTGTTCCTAAGTTCACAACTGCAGAGGCTCGCTTAACAGCGGCGATCGAGGCAGGTCGTCAAAGGGGGCCAAGCTCACTTAACAACGGCCTTGTTGAGCAGTGGAAATTGCGACTCTTTTGGGGGTGGTAAGTAGAGGTTTACCTGCATTAGCAAAGGAACCTGGAATTGCAACTTACATGGGCTAAGAGACGAGGTGAGGCAGGAGTGAAGTGCTCTGAAGTCTGCTACCAGTTCGTTTCGTGCGCACATCACAGGCAGGCGCACCGCAGGCGCTAAGAAGCCTTTTCTGAGTCTGCAAAGATAAGTAGAACAACGAGGGAGGTAGAAGAGCTGTGCTGTGCGATTTACATTCCCTAGGAAGCAGCCTTTCCTGCTTTCTAGCGAATATAAATCGCACAGCACAGCTGATCGTGGGGACTTTTTTCCAGCAATGTTTTACTGCCTATTCGCCCAAACAGGTTATTAAAAAAATGCTTTAAAAAGTTTTTTTTTAAGTTCTGACGATCAGCTGTGCCACAGGAACTTTTAAAAACTTTTTAAAGTGTATTTTTACTGCCCAAACGTCCGAACCAGCAGTAAAAAAAAATGCTTTAAAAAATAGTTCCCACGATCAGCTGTGCAACAATCAGGAACTTTTTAAAAACTTTTTTAAAGCATTTTTTTTACTAGCATTTCGGGCGAACCGGTAGCATTTTTAAACATTTCACCCCCTGAGTTGAGGTTTAACCCTGGTTCAGATGACATATGAGCTTGATGCTGTAGGGGGGGGGGAACCCCAATTCTAGCTAGTTTTCCTTGCAACTTCACAGCACGGTAATAAGGAAAAAGGAAATGATAAAGCAGAGAAGAAGAACAGATTTTGAAAGATTCTATCCTAGTTGCTTTTCCTGTTGTTCTTCCTAACCAAGGTTTTTTTTCCCTTTATCGTCAGATTCAAGTTTAAATCCATCTAGCACCGTTTTCGACTTTAAGCCTCAAAAAATGTGCTTTCTCGTAACAGCGCCCGATTAAAAGAAACACCAGGTTGTTTCACTTAATCCAAAGCCTTCTTGTGTTTTGAATAGATTTCCAGTCATCATTTAACAGGGGAAAGCGTTTATAAAACACTTTAGTGTTTTATAAACCCTAAAAGGAAATACCTTTATAAAAAGGCCTCGAGGATCTCCAAGATCGTTTGATCAAAATTCAAGATGCTTGGCAACTGACTCATATTTATGACGGTTGCAATGTCCGGGGATTGTGTGATCCCCTTTTGCGACCTTCCGACAAGCAACCTTAACAACCGTGTCCCTAACTCAACTGCAGCAGTTCACTTAAGTCAGGGGTGTCCAAACTTGGGAACTTTAAGACTTGTGGACTTCAACTCCCAGAATTCCCCAGCCATGCTGGCTGGGGAATTCTGGGAGTTGAAGTCCACAAGTCTTAAAGTTCCCAAGTTTGGACACCCCTGACTTAATGACTGCGGTAAGAAAGTTTCGTAAAATGGGGCAGAGCTCATCTCACAAACGTCTCGCTTAGCAACAGGAATTTTTGGACTCCATTGTGTTCATTTAAGTGGAGAGCTACCTGTATTCTACGTCTCCGTCAGCAGGTGAATGACAGCTGCCCATGTCAAAATGCCAGTGATAAAATAAACGTGCACATCTAAAAATCTGATTAAAATAAACCCTCTGGGAGAATTTCTTTTTTTAAAAAAAAAAAAAGAACGGAGAAATAATAAAACAGTTAAATTTTTAAAAATGACACAGAGGACAATTACATACACAAAAAAAAAAACCATGATTGGCAATTTATCTGCAATTTAGTTTAACTCAGCTTAGCTTAAGAATACTGTATGACCATATAATGAACTTGACGCAGGTTTGACATATTAAATAATTGAGGACAGTGAAGAGGAGCAGTAGATTCTTATCGCTTCCTTATCTACTTCGTTTTCTTAAATCTCGTAGCTGACATTCTTGGCTAGTTTTCTTTGGTATACAAAAGCACGAACACAAGACGCAGAACAAGGCGCCCCAATTCTGAACTTAATACTGAATTTCTTTGCGCAAAATAAGCCATAGCTTATTCAGTGGGATCCTTTCCAAAAGACACCCCCCCCCCCCCAATGCAGCCCACTTCCAGCCCAAGGGGATTTAAGCGGCTTCCAATGACACTCGATTAAAACATACTTTTGGGTCTCGTCCGAGACAACGGAATAACAAGAGTAGGAAGGGACCTTGGAGGTCTTCAAGTCCAACCCCCTGCTGAGGCAGGAAACCAAGCAGAAGATGCCAAGATGCATTGGAACTTCTCAAAAAGCAAGGCCTTCAACCATCAGCCCATCTAAACTCGTTTTTTTTTAAAATGATATGCTTGAGCTATATTATCACGTCAGCCTGACCGACCAACACCTTCTCTGCTCAAACCCCATCCTTTCTCCGTGGAAAAGCAAGTTGGCAAGAAGTCCGCCCTTTCTCTTTCTGATGAAAAAGTTGGAGCTTCCGTCCTAACCTTTCTCCAGCTGTAGAGTTTGATGTTACACCACCCCTTGCGTGGCCCTGAGCTAAGGAACAGCTGGATGGATTTTCTTTTTCAATGTCAAATCCATTCCAGGCGCCATATTTCGTTGTCCGACGTAGAAGAGCCGATCTTAAGAACTTGTTGACATCTGGACAATGGGCTTTGGCAGATGCTGCTTTTAAGGTGGGTGGTCTTTCAGTTGCTCGCTCCAGAGCTGAAGAAGCTGAAGAAGGCGCCCGGTGCGCCCTCTTCCCCAAGGCTGGTTTTGGGGTCTCTGAGACAGTCGGCCACGATGTCTTTGGGCTCGCGTAGAAAGAGGACCAGGACGGTGATGTTGTCGGTAGAACCGCTCTCTTTCGCTGCGGCCACCAGCTTCTCCGCGGTCCGAAGGCCGTCTCCGTGGTTTTGCGTTAAGTGTTCCAAGACGTGGTCCACCACCTCGACTGGCTGGATGGCATCGAAGAAGCCGTCGCAGGCGAGGAGGACGTAATCTTCCGTCCCCATCAGCTCAAACGACGCGCCATCCGCACAGCCGGAAATGTAAGGTTTTTGCAGAAGATCCCCTGTTAAAAACCAAAAGGAGGAAGAGAGGTATCAACGTTTAGTACTGTAAGGTGCCCCAGATTGCTCCTGAGTGAAGGAGTGGAACATCTGCCAGTTTGAACTGAGGTAACGGAACATGAGGCAACTGGCAGTTGGAACAGAGTTCTTTTCAGGTGTGGAGGGGGAGTAGAACTCCTTAGCATCAGAGCGTGTTAATTACTGTATAAGTAATACTAATGATCTGATGGTCATTTCAAAAAATCTTTTCTTAGCGAGCACCTAGAAGCCAAGAGGAACATATATGCCAAATTTCAAGTTTGTAGGCTTTACGGTTCTGGAGATTTCGTGATGAGTGAGTGGTATTTGACTTTTATATATATATATATATATAGATTGAGGACTACCTGCATTTGCATTACCTAATAATCTGAGCATTAGCCTTGAATACTAATTTGTGCTTCTGGGCGCTTATTGAAAATATTAAAAATATTGGTGCAGATGCTTTGGGAGTGAACAGCTCGAAGCTCCATTCCTCAATGTGCGCTGTCAGGTTTGAGTTTCTATGGCAATGCACTGTACGGAGCAGATTTTAATGTGAGCGCCTCGATGGCGGCCAATAGGCCAAGGTTTTCTGAGATGCCAATGTTTCTGTGAATATTAAAAACAGGTACCGTTGGAAATGGGGTAGGATGGGATGCAGAATAGAATAGAAAATATGGGAGAGGAGGGGAAAGGAGAATGACAGAAATAATAGTAATAGGATAGGATAATAGAATAGAATAGAACAGAAAATATGGAATGGAATAGAAAATAGAATAGAACAGAGAAAATGGAATGGAATGGAGGATAGGATAGGATAATAGAATAGAAAAGAAAATATGGGAGGGGAGGGGAAAGGAGACTGACAGAAATAATAATAATAATAGGATAGGATAGGATACAATAGAATAGAAAATATGGAATGGAATAGAAAAGAGAATAGAGAAAACGGAATGGAATAGAGAATAGGATAGGATAGGATAATAGAATAGAAAAGAAAATATGGGAGGGGAAGGGAGGGGAAAGGAGACTGACAGAAATAATAATAATAGGATAGGATAATAGAATAGAATAGAATAGAATAGAAAATGTGGAATGGAATAGAAAATAGAATAAAATGGAGAAAATGGAATGGAATACAGAATAGGATAGGATAGGATAATAGAATAGAAAAAAGGAGACTGACAGAAATAATAATAATAATAATAATAATAATAATAATAATAATAATAATAATAATAATAATAATAATAATAGGATAGGATAGGATAATAGAATAGAACAGAATAAAAATATGGAATGGAATGGAATAGAAAATAGAATAGAATAGAAAATAGAATAGAGAAAATGGTATGGAATGGAATAGAGAATAGGATATGATAGGATAATAGAATAGAATAGAATAAAAATATGGAATGGAATGGAATAGAATAGAAAATAGAATAGAATAGAAAATATGGCAGGGGAGAGGAGAATGACAGAAATAATAATAGGATAAGATAGGATAGGACAGCTTAGCTTTATTTGGCCCAATGTGATTGGACACACAAAGAATTTAGCCTTTAGAAATTGGAATATGTCTGGCTGTTTCGTTTCTTAATAATCTCATTCTTTATCAATGTCTTGCCCAAAAACCCTTCATTTTGCTGTCATGGTTTTTCTCACAGAAACAATTTTTTGGAGGGGTAGTTTCTATTTGTCTAACAATCTGAATCAATCCTGCTCGATCGAAAACAAAAAGTTACCATCTATCTCTCTGCGCCCTGATCAGCTGGCTATTATCATTTGGGCTAATTTTCAGCAACTATAGGTAGTTCATTGACTGATTGGGCTCAATTGTGGTCCTAAGTTGAGGACCACCTGTACATATTGTCCAACTAGCTTTAGAAAACACGCTTACCAATTGCTCTGGAAACAGCCAAGGTGCCGTTTACACGCCAACAGTCCATGTATGTTATGCAGCCTCCCAAATCTTCTACGCGTTGTCGTTCGTCCTGTAACGGCAAGGAAACACACTCACACACCTGAGCCTTTGGTTGTGCAACAATGCAACCGAGAGAGGAGGAATTTGGAAAATGTGATGGAAGAAATATCACGTCCCTTTTCATTTTCATTCAGGCTCTTGAAAACTTCTCATATGGTTCGGGAAAAAACAAGATCTCCCCTGAAAGCCTTTTTCAAAATACGTGCTTTACTTTTTCTTACGGGAATTACTCCCAAGCTCACACACAGATTGCGGTTCATTTTAACTCTAATTAGCTGATAATCCAGCGTTTCCCGGGTATTTATTTATAAGGGGGAAAATGTTCAGATCAAACGTAATTTCTAATTTTGGATTTTTCCCCTTACCAGAGGGAGCCCCCTTGTGGAGTACTGTGAAGCCATTACCATGGCAATAGTAGTAGCCATTTTATGGTAGTACAGTAGAAGTCATTTTAAGGCACAACAGGCTGTATCTTAACAGAACCCACACCCCGAGGGTTTTAGGGGTATCTTACCCCCAAGTATTTTTCTCTAGAGAGTAAGCTGTCTGTGTACCAGGTTTGGTTAAAATTGCTTGAGGCATTCCAGAGTTATGCTGGAACATACTGTACATATATACACACAACTGTTTTTATATATATAGATAGATTTCTTGACTAAGCCTCAGTTTCTGTCCATATACAAAGGCCAAACCCCAAGATCTAAATTCTGTCTTCGGGAATAACCCAGATATTTTAAATACAACAATGAAGTTTTCACAGAGAGTTTTTGAAGATTAGTTTAACTTTTTGGTTGATCAATTAACAGGTCTTTTTACAGTGAAAAGAGATTGGTTTAATTGAATTGATGGAATTAATGTTTGGGATATTTGTGAAGAGATTGTGATTGAAAATAGTATTTTAGTTAAGAACAGATGGGAAAATTTACAACAATTTGTAGACCCATCTAGCCAGAAAGGGAATTCAAGCGGAGTCGACGTTGTACGTTTAACATAAATTGTGTATCGATCACATACATTTCTTTTACCCAGTGTTATCAATTTTCCCCTGTCTTGTTTCTAGTTATTGGTATTCTTTGTTCTTTTTTTAAGTTGTATTTTTTATCTTTTTTGAAGTCAATAAAGTGTTATAACAAAAAGGAAGGACCCAAATATTTCATTGTCTCTATAATCACGTTCACAGAAAGATTTCTTGAGGGGCATCCCTTTAACATTGTAGCCTTAATGTTCAGTTGATTCAACAAGTTGTGTGGAGTGCGGCTGCCACAAAGAAGAGGGGGTCAAATTTATTCTCCAAAGCACCAGAAGGGAAGACAAGAAACAATGGATGGAAACTAATCAAGGAGAGGAGCAACCTAGAACTAAAATTTCCTGGCAGGGAGAACAATCAACCAGTGGAACAGCTTGCCACCAGAGGTTGTGGGGAGGATTTCAAGAAGAGATTTGTCAAGATTTGGTATGTGGGGGTGGTGGTCTTCTGATGGAGCAAGGGGTTGGACTAGAAGACCTCCAAGATCCCTTTCTGTTATTCTTCAATTCAAAAAAACAAATCAAGGATACGCAAAAAGAAATTACGTTTTTTGGACAACGGGGGAATCTTCCAAGTAGGTCAAATACTGTTTTTTATACCAAGGTGAGCCCAAATAAACATAGTGTACAAATTGTGAAGAACTACATAAGGCAAGATACCTCTCGTTCTGGTTTGTGAGGTTCCATCAGAGTTACAACTTGTCCCTGCTGGACTAGCATCACTTGAGAGTCCCCGAGCCACGCGATGTGTAGTTTGTTGTCGACCAGGAAACAAGATACCCCTGTGGTGCCGCTCCGAAGCTTCTGCAGAGATGTTTTGAAAAAGCAGGAAAAGTTTATTTGCTCACCCCCAAGGCTGAAATATAACACATGAGGAAAAAGGTCACACCTGTGGATTAACCACATGGCAGAGACAGATCTTCTAGGAATGTTCTGCGAAAGGATACAGGTAATCCTCAATTTATAACAAACTAGTTGATAACCTGGCATTGCCCGGGTATTTATTTATAGAAAGTAAATGTCCGGACCAAATGTAATTTCAAATATTGGATTTTCAACCTTACCAAAGAGACCCCCCCCCCTTGTGGAGTACTATGAAGCTGTTACCACGGCAACTGCACTGCGCTTTACAGTAGAAGCCATTTTGTGGCAGTAACGGTAGAAGCCATTTTAAGGCACAACAAGCTGTATCTTAACAGAACACACACACACCCAAGTGGTGTTAGGGGTGTCTTACCCCCACGGTATTTATTAAGTAAGTAAGTCATCTGTGTACCACGTTTGGTTGAAATTGATCAAAGCCGTTCCAGAGTTATGCTGGAACACACACAGACATAGCCATTTTTATATATTTAGACTGTTTAGTGACCGTTCAATTTACGACGGCATTGAAAAAAGGGAGTTAAGGCCATTTTTCACACTGTTGTGGGATCCACGTGGCGTTGGGGTTCCAAGTAATAAATCCACAGCAAGCAAGACTCCGAGGCATGTAGCTAGATTCCTCGAAGATTACTTTTATTTGGAATTATCCTATTGGCACATATCTGGTGAAAACCAAGTCTGAAGTCTCCCGTGGTTGTCACCTAATTAAAAGTTTTGAGAAAAGTGTATTTTTGAGGTTTAATGGCTAATAATACTTTTTAAAAAAATAGTAACATAAAATTATATATCAATGGAAAAATAATTTAATCAGGAATGCAATGCAACAAGACTGACACCACAAATGGCAGAAGATATGAGACTGTTTTGTTACTGGAAAGATACAGGTTGATAGATGGAAGAGTATAACTTAAAACTAGCTAAACTTAGTGAAATTTAGTGACAATAGATAATAGTTAAATAAATAATTGATAATGATAATAATATATACAATGTGTAGTGCTATGATAAGTAATAATTGGATACGAATACTGAATGGTACCCATGAAAGGAAGATTAGAAATCCTTTTGGATTATATATAAAGGTTAATAAAAAAGAACTAAGTTAGATACAGTTAAGTCTTGATTATTAGGGGAAAAATGTTATGATGCAGGATATAGTTAAATAAAGGAGGGATAATGATAATAATGTATATAGAAGTATGGGTACAACATAAGGAAACTGGATGTAAATTGTAAATAGTGATTTGGAAAGGAGGATTAGAAAACTTTGTTATTAAATATTATGGATGTTTAGCTAGAATAGGCCATAAGGGTTCAGTGTTATTGGAGGATTTTAGAAATAGTAAATGAAATGCCAGTATGTGGTTATGTATTAAACCTTGGTATATTTTATGATGAAGGACGTTTAAACAATTACAGTCAAATGAAAATGGAGGTATGATGATGGTAACATATATAAATATCCGAGTTAAAATACTTGAGTTAATATGAATTATGTTTGCTGACTGTGGAAGAGATGCACGTAAGCCTTTTTGTAACCATCTGATACACTTTCTACAGTATGTAAAGAAGGATGTGTTGTGTTTTGTTTTGAAAATTAAAAATAAAAATGTTTTATTAAAAAAAAAGCTATTGCATTACATTCTTGATTATCTTATCTTTCCATTGATCTATAATTTTACGGTACCACTCCAAACAAAAGGGGTGCTATTAGCCATCACACCTCAAAAATACCTTACACTTTTCCCAAAAAGGTTTCCACAATTTTGACCACGACTGTATATATTCTCTTAAAAGATGTAAGTGACACTGAATAGACACCAGAGTTTGTGCACCATCCAGGTATGTCGTCTCATCAGTGATTATTAAATGAGAAGTGCCACTCACAAATGCATGCAAGTACCTCTTTCCTCCCCTCTCTTTCTTCAATTTTTATAACAAAGGCGTACATAATTTTTAAGAAAAAACACGTTTTATTCCTGGAGGTTCGACTTCAGCCTCTGCACAAGGCCCATTTCGTGTCTGACGATTCCCCTTCTAAGTTTCCGGTTTTAAAAACTGTGCAAACCACGTGGGGACTGGAACAAAAACCAAGTGGAATGATTTTTTTTAAAAAAGAAAGAAAACAAGATAACAAAGAGATCTTTGTTACCCGGGGGTGAGTTCTGTTTCCAGTTGAATAACCACAGATCTCTGATCGCTAAACTGCGGCAAAGAAACCGTGCAGTATTCTCTGCACACACAAAACCACAACGGCTGTTATGTCGGTATATAAAACGCTTTACAAAGCACGCTGCAAAGCCATTAATAAATGGAAACTTTTACAGGAAACCCTCTGATCTTTTTTCTTTCCAATGGCAGACGCAACACGGAGGCTAACAACGGTTAACTGTAGTGTAATCCCCTACAGTTAGTCCTCAGCTTACGAAAATGGAGGCCAGGATTTCTGTGGTTAAGCAAGAGAAGTTGCTTATTATTTCCTATTTTTCTCACAACTCCCAGGCTCCTGGTGCTTCACCCAAAGTCCCCCAGCTGGGTTTCATGCCTAAGGTGGCACTAGAACTCCCAGTCTCCTGGTGCTTGGCCCAAAGTCACCCAGCTGGTTTTCATGTCTGAGGCGTGACTAGAACTCCCAGTCTCCTGGTGCTCGGTCCAAAGTCCCCCAGCTGGGTTTCATTCCTAAGGTGGCAATTGTCAACAGAACACCTTTCTCCAAATTCACCCCCCCCCCTAATTTCTACATGTCCTTTTTGGTCAACGATCTATCGGCATTTGGTCCTTTCAAGCCTTCTACCCCCCTCACCTCTCTCCTGGCTCTCGAGAGAAACATCTCGTCCGTCTTCTGGAAGGAATCTCTCAGCGCTTCCCCTGGGCTTTCCAGAAGCTTCTTGTGATGCGCCAAGTTGGCATGCAAATGGGCAGCAGCGTAATTAGCTGCCTCGATCCCTCCGTGACCATCGTAGACGGCAAAGTAGGCCCGATCTACGCCATCCTTTCGGGGGCAAGGATAAGCAAAGACAGAAGAAAAACATAAAACGTGTGTGTTGACCCAAGCTTAAAAGAAGTTAAGTCTCTTTTGGAGAGAAATGAAGTCTGTCTGTCTGTCTGTCTGTCTCTCTCTCTCACACACACACACACACAGTTTCCAACAACAAAGCCCAGTTCATTCAGATGAACTGCGGAATCCTTGGCGCTCTCTGTGCTTGGTTGTTTTCTTGAAGATATTTCATTACACAACTAGGTAACATCATCAGTGCTAGAAGAGAGTGGGGCTTATGGAGAAGAGGAGGAGGAGGAGGAGGAGGAATTATGATTGTGTGGTCCCTGCTGCTCTCTGAGCTTGCTTTCTTGCAGATGTTTCATTACCCAACTAGGTAACATCATCAGTGCTAGAAGGGAGTGAAGTTTGTGGAAAGGAGAAGAGGAAGGAAGGAAGGAAGGAAGGAAGGGGATGAGAATGATAGAAAGAAAAAAAGCAAGGGAGGGATGAGAATGAGAGGAAGGAAGGTAGAAAGGAGGGAGATGAGAATGAGGAAGAAAAAAAGGAAGGAAGGAAGAAAGGAAGGAGGGAGAATGAGAGGAAGAAAGAAATAAAGGAAGGAACGAAGAAAGGAAGGAGATGAGAATGAGAGGAAGGAAGGAAGGAAAGAAGGAAGGACAGACGGACTGTGGGATCCTTGATGCTCTCTGAGCTTTCCATGTAGAGATTTAATAACCAAACTATCATCAGTGTACTGATGATGTTACCTAGTTGGATAATGAAACGCCTGCAAGAAAACAACCAAGCCGAGAAAGCATCGAGAAGCTGAGGCTGCAGATCCAAAATTAGCGTGATCATGGAGACCATTTTTTCTACCGAAGTGTCCTCTCCAGCTTCTTCTAGAAACTCACCTCCAGGCCAAACAGTTGGTTAAATTCCGGCAGGGAGACGTGTCTATCCTCCATCTTCCGTCGAGTGTTACGGGTTGCGTGGATCGAAATCTGAAGGCTGCGCTTGGACGGCTTCAGGGCGGGAAGCTCTTTCTGCCATTTGCCGCAAACCTCCAGGAGTTTGTTAAAGAAATGGCGTTGCAAAGGAACAGCTTCCAACACTGTGGGTGAATTTTAAAAAAGAAAAAAGAATTCAGTGAAATAAGTATTTTGAAGGGACACGGTGGCTCAGTGGCTAAGACGCTGAGCTTGTCGATCAGAAAGGTGGGCAGTTCGGCGGTTCGAATCCCTAGCGCTGCGTAATGGAGTGAGCTCCCGTGACTTGTCCCAGCTTCTGCCAACCTAGCAGTTCGAAAGCACGTAGAAAATGCAAGTAGGAAGACAGGAACCACCTTTGGTGGGAAGGGAACAGCGTTCCGTGCACCTTCAGCGTTGAGTCATGCCGGCCACATGACCACGGAGACGTCTTCGGACAGCGCTGGCTCTTCGGCTTTGAAACGGAGATGAGCACCGCCCCCTAGAGTCAGGAACGACTAGCACGTATGTGCGAGGGGAACCTTTACCTTAATATTTTGAAACTTTCACCAAAAGACCTGGTTATCTTCAACCTGGACTTTACAGGCCCTCGACGTACGACCACAATTGCACCAAAAATGTCTGTTGCTAAGCGAGACATGCCTTAAGTGAATTCCCACCCCCCTTTTACGACTTTTCTTTCACCACTGTTAAGTGAACCGCTTGCAGTTGTTAAATGAGCAACAAGGTGCCTGAGTGAATCTGGGTCTCCAGAAGGTCGCAAAAAGAGGAACACTGGACTCTGCAACCGTCGTAAATGTGAGTCAGTTGTCAAGAATGTAAATCACTTGCTGCAACTGTTGTAAGTGTGAAAAAGGATATCACTTTTTTTTCTGTGCCACTGTAAAAAGGAAGGAAAAATTCTGGGATTCAAAACTTTGCACAGGTTCAGAAACACGGTTATGCCTTCCAAAGTTGAGGAGAAGAAAAAAACCATCTAGAAGGGGAAAGTTTACACCAATTATCCGCTTCTGAATGGTCCGACAGAGCACCTGCATTGAGCAGGGGGCTGGACTAGAAGACCTCCGAGGTCCCTTCCAGCTCTATTCTATTCTTATTCTAACTGGAGGCCAAATACTTACGGGCTCCGCTCTCGCCAGCTTCATCCTGGTCGAGGTTCTGCTTTTTAAAATCGCCGAGGTCACTTTGCAGAATCCCGCTGACTGTGGCGTGAATTAAGGAGGCTGCAAGAAGAGGAGGTGCACCCCTAATTTTAAGAGGAGAAAAAGATGGGGTGAGTGAAAGAGGCATGTAGAGAAAAAAAAGCAAAACAAGAGTTTCCAATAAAGGAGAACATTTGTGTCCCTAGGATGAAAGGAGGGGTGCTTGGCGCTCTCTGAGGTTAGTCGCTTGTTTGCAGAAGTTTTATCACCCAACTAGGTAACATCATCAGTGTTAGAAGGGGCAGGAGAGGAGGAGGAAGGCTGTGAGGTCTTTGGTGCCCTCTGAGCTTGGTAGTTTCTTTACAGATGTTCCATGACCCAAGGGTCCTTGGAGGTCTTCTAGTCCAGCCCCCTGCTCAAGCAGGAGAACCTTATATCCTTTCAGATAAGTGACTGTCCAGTCTCTTCTTAAAAACCCACCATTTCTGAAGGCAAGCTGTTCCACTGATTACTGTAGTTTTGGGAGTATAAGATGCACCAAGATTGTAAATTTTGCACTCTGCAGACCTCCCTGGATGCCTTGTTTTTTTGTGAAAAAATGGGGCATGCAGAGAGTTTGAGAGGCCTGCAAAGGGCTCCTGGGGGCTGGGGGCAAAAGCGAGCAAAAAATGGCCCTTAACTAGGTAACATCTTCAGTGTTGGACGTGAGAGGAGGAGGAGAAAGAAGAGGAGGTGGAGGACTATGGGTCTTTGATGCTAGTTTCTTTGCAGATTTTTCATGACCCAACTAGGTAACATCATCAGAGCGTTAGAATGGAGTGAGGTTTGCGGAGAGGAGGAGAAAGGGTAGGAGAAATCTGTTTGGCTGTTTACTTGCAGACACTTCATGACCCAACTAAGGAACATCATCAAGGGAGGAAGAGGAGATGCTCCCTGGTTGTTTTCTTGCAGACATTTCATTGCCAAACTAGGTAACATCATCAGTGCTGGTAAGGAGTAGGGTTTATATACACCGAGCGCAAAGCTGAAGGTTGTGGCTGCTATTTATGGGAGACCTTTTCGTTCCCACAAACTCCACATCAACTCGATTACAAGTCGCAACAACTTCTTCTAGAAAAGCTTCAAACAACCCAGTCAGTTTCTAACTTTCCTACCAATCCCAGCTTCGAATGGTTTCCCCCCCTTTCCTCTGCAGGGCGAGGGGGGTTATTTTCAGCGCCAAACTAATTCTTGGAATTTCCTGTTATTCTTCTCCCTTTCTCTAAAATAAATATTTTTTTAAAAAAAAATCCTATTCTGCCCCGTAACTGGAAACCATCGCTTCCTTTTCCCTTTCAAAATTTCCTACCGGATATAGGAATATCCTGTGCAAGGATATTCTCTGCTTCTTTTGTCCTGGGGATGTTGCGGGCGGCCAACGGAGCTGGCAGCAGATTCGGACAGTGAGGAGGTCTGGGAGGAAGATGGGCCAGTCCTGGAGTCTGGGGAAGGCTCTCTGTGTCGGAGGCAGAGATAGGACCAGAGCCATATGCCAGTTATCAGCTGCCTTCAGTCAGACGTCAGTGAGGCAGAAGAACAGCTGGAGCCTGTTCCCAGTGTGCGCATGCGCAGAGCTGCCAGACGAAGGGAACAGCTAAAGAACAGGGGTCGACTTGGGAGTAAGGCCACAGGTGGACGGTGAATGGCCCCTCCCATAGGGAATAAAAGAGGAGCAAAAGGGGAGTGGAGTTTGCAGGAGACAATCAGTTCGCTTCATTGGTTCGTGACTCTCCGAAACTCCTTGCCAAGTTCTGCAGAGATCGGCCTGGCAGCTCTCCAAGTCAGATAAGACCTGTGACTATAAATCCTCCCTTGATCACTGGGGGGGGGGGGGGGGAGGAGAAATGCTGCAACCTTCATAAATGTGTGTGTGTGTGGGGAAAGGTAATAAATCACTTTTTTCATTGCCGTTGTAAGTTTGAACGGTCACTAAACAAACGGCTGTAAGTAGAGGACTACATTTTTTTTACAAAATGAAACTGAATTCCACCCGACCGGAGAAATATAACCATCGCCCCTGGCTACGTTTTTGCAAGGTAGGATTTATTTCCCCATTCGAAGAGGACAAGAAAATTCCACGCACGTTTTGACTTGCTCAAAATCTTTGGCGTTTCAAAGGCTAAACCTTGCCAAAATCACGGTGACGTGAGATCAGAAATATGCTGTGTCGTCCATCATTTCGGACAGGCTCCACCGAATTCGATCGAGGAATGCACAGAATTATAGGTAGCTCTCAAGTTACAGCGGTTCATTTCATGACAATTCTTTTCTTTTGCCAATTTTTTTTTTCATTCTCTTACATACCATTGTAAACATACATTCACGTAATTGCCTTCGGATGTTGTGGGAGCTTCATCCCTGGAAGCCTTCAAGAACAGATTGGACTGGCATTGGTCAGAAATGGTGTAGGGTCTCCTGCTTGGGCTGGGGGGGGGTTGGAATAGATGACCTCCAGGGTCCCTTCCAACTTATTCTGTTCTATTCTGGTGGAGATCTCTGACTAGAAGAATGGACAGCCACTCTCGAAAGAGTGCCGAGGAGAGCAACAAAGGTGATTATGGGAATATTATTTTCGTAATATACGTGCGGATCCAAGCAGTGCAGCTTTTTGCATTTGACTGATGGTGATTTTGTCAAGTTTTAATTGTTTTAAATGTAATTCCAGTGCTTTTGGAATAGCACCCAGTGTGCCGATTACCACACTGCTGGTCTGTGCCATAATCGTTGAATTTCAATTTTTAGGTCCTGGTATTTCGCGATTTTTTCATGTTCCTTCTCCTCGACCCTGTTATCACCTGATATTGCGATGGCTATGATTGTAACCTTATTTTTCTCAACCAGTGTGATGTCTGGTGTGTTATTATTATTATACTTCATTCATTAAACATGAAACTCAGCCAACTGAACATTCAAAAACACATCGCAAATACCAGTGACTCGTGCTAATGTTTGATACGGGTTGCTGCCAGCGTCCTAGGGATCAACCAAGGACCTTCTTAAAATATACGATGTTCCAAGTAGCGCAATGTTTTGCAGTTCCGCTGGTGTTATTGCAGGAAGCTGAAATTTGTGGATGCATCTTATAAAATTCTTGGACATGGTATTATTGGACATCACTATTATTATTATTATTATTATTATTATTATTATTAGTAGTAGTAGTAGTAGTAGTAGTAGTAGTACTGTAAGCTCAGAGTCAGCATCCAACGTGCAACATTAAGTAACCCAGAGGAATTTTCACTAAATGTCCACAAGTGAATTAAAGCCAGCAATGACCCTGGATTTATCAACCTCCCAGATTAGACTTTGGAGAACTTCTGCGATAAAACTAAAAAGCTATTTCACAGACCTCAAGGCTCCGGCTTAGAAATATTTATCTAACCATTGTCCTGTTTACCTCCACACTTCCTTTCATGAAAGGGAAGGTCAGTTCAAAAACTTGAAGGCC
Source organism: Natrix helvetica (assembly GCF_964273705.1). Taxonomy (NCBI): domain Eukaryota; kingdom Metazoa; phylum Chordata; class Lepidosauria; order Squamata; family Natricidae; genus Natrix; species Natrix helvetica. Next base: position 8,340,174 of record NC_138564.1, read on the forward strand.
TTTGAACTCTGGTGCTGGAGAAGACTCCTGCATTGAGTCCCTAGGACTGCAAGGCCATCCAACCGGTCAGTCCTAGAGGAGATCAACCCTGACTGCTCTTTAGAAGGCCAGATCCTGAAGAGGAAACTCAAAGACTTTGGCCACCTGATGAGAAGGAAGAAGGACTCCCTGGAGAAGAGCCTCATGGCTGGGAACGATGGAGGGCAAAAGAAGAAGAAGGGGACGGCAGAGAAGGAGGTGGCTGGATGGAGTCACTGAAGCAGTCGGCATGAGCTTCAATGGACTCCAGAGGAAGGTAGAGGACAGGAAGGCCTGGAGGAATGTTGTCCATGGGGTCGCGATGGGTCAGACATGACTTCGCCACTAACAACAACAGTTCAAACAAAAGAAGATCTTCAAAGGGTTAAGTAGTCTTGTAAACGAAGGCCCAAAGTGTAACAACCATTCATAACAAACTCCCATCATTTTGATCAAGGGAAAACAGACCACAGAGAGGCAGGGAGGGGAAAGATGAGAGGTAGATCACAACAACCCCAACAGGTCATAAAATGAGATGTGACTCACTTAACCACCAACTAACTCTAAGTAAAAATGAACTGCCTGGCTGGAATGAATCTGGGTTAGGTGACTTTTTCCCTCCTTATTGCATGAAGCGCCTAAGGGGGACATCGAAGATTCTGGAAAGGTTTGAACTGAGGAAGCAGGTGAGGTATTCAACGCAAAGCTAGCACTGATGATGTTACCTAGTTGGGTAATGAGATGTCTGCAAAGAAAAAAAAAAGCGGAGAGAGCACTCAGGACCCCATAATCCTCCTCCTCTTCCTCCTCCTCCTCTCCACAAACCCCACTCCTTTCTAGCACTGATGAGGTCACCTACAAGGAAAGTAAGCTCAGAGAGCACTCAAAACCCCATAATCCTCCTCCTCTCTCCACCCTGGACACCCCACTCCCTTTTCACACTGATGATGTTCCCTAGTTGGGTCATGGAAGGTCTGGAAGCAAGCAACAAAGCTCAAAGAGCACCAAGGACCCCACAATCCTCTTCCTTCTCCTCCCCCCTTCTATCAACACACCCCACTTCCTTCCTCCACTGACGATGTTACCTACTAGGGTCATAAAACATCTGCAAGGAAGCAACCAAGGTCAGAGAACACCAAGGACCCTTCAGTCCTCTTCCCCACACTACCCCTCCTTTCTCCTCCTCTCGGCACTCCCCACTCCCTTTAGTCCTGATGATGTTCCCTAGTTGGGTCACGAAACGTCTGCCAGAAAACCACCAAGCTCGGAGAACACCAAAGACCCCACAATTCAACCCTGAGCTACCAAGACCCTCTTCTACCACCCCCTACGTAACCAACCCAAGGGCTGATTCCCCGGCCAGTTGGGAGCCCACCTGGCCTGACCTCCAAAGCCAATCCATCCACTCCCGCCAAGCCTCCCTCACCCCATCCCACCCTTGCAAAAGCGGCTGTCCCCTTACCTGAAGGAAAATATCTCCTGACCCTTTTTGCAAAAAGAAGGGCCCACGCACCCTGCCACGCATGCCCGTGCAAAACAACCCCCTCCCCAAATTGCACCCACCCTCGAATGCCTTGCAACGCCCACGTGGAGGAGGGAAACGTGCCATGCCTCCCTCACACGCCCACGCGTGGCCTTCCACGCGCTTCCTTGCAAAGGAATCCGGACCAGCCTTTTCTCACGCGTGTCCCCACGCCAAGCCTCCCCCACTTCCCCCCCACTTGGTGAAAGCCACCGGCAAGAAAACGATCCCGGGCCCGTTTTGCAAAAAGAAGGGCCCACGCACCCTGCCACCCCCACCTCCCTGCAAAGGAAAACCAAACCAAAATTGCACCCGCCCTCGCGTGCCTTGCAACGCCCGCGTGGAGGAGAGAAACACGTGCCATGCAACCCCCTCCCCCCCAAAAAATTGCACCCGCCCTCGTGGACTTGCAAGGCCCGCGTGGAGGAGGGAAAGGCGCGCCACGCGTGGCTTTCCACGCGCTTCCTTGCAAAGGGGATCCGGGGCCGGGCAGCCCTTGTCCGTTCCCCCAACCCCACCCCCACCCCCCACGCGTGCCCGGCTCACCTCCTCCCCAGGAACCCGCGAGCCCCTTCGGCCCATTCGGCCGCCGCTTCGTCCGGCCGGAGCCAAGCGGTGGAAGCGCTCCAAGGCGGCGGCTCGGCGGGGCCCACGGGGCCCGGGAAATCGCGCAGGAAGGCGACCAGCCAAGGGAGCTCCGGCCGAGCCATGGCCGACAGAGAGAGGGAGAGAGAGGCCGGCTTGGGAGGCGGCGCCCGGCGGGGGCAAACGGGCCGCCTACCCGGGGCTTCCTTCCTGCGCCCCCCCCCCCCGCCCCTCCAATGGGGAAAGGGGGAGGAGGGGGAAAAAGGGGAAGGGGAGGGCAGCTCCCCCCCGCCTTGCAGCTCCGATGGGCGAGGAACCCCCCCCCCATGCAAAACTTTTCCTGTTTGGACGGGATGGGAGGGGTGGAGGGGAAACCAGACGGCTTCCTGGGCGGGTCGCTCAAAGGGAGGAAAAGCAGCGCAAGTGTGTTTTTTTTCCTCTGGGGTGGGGGTGGACAGCGAGCGGGCTTTCCCGGGGAGGGGGGGGGGGCTTTAATGCCACACACAGGCACACACCCACCGAAAAAAGCACGGTTTTCTACTCGTAGCAGGTCAGCCTGTTTTGGGGGGCAGAGGAGGAGACCGGTGGATTTCTTGGGGGTGTCCTTTAAGGCGAGATACGTAGGTAGGTAAAGATGGTAGGTAGGTAGGTAGGTAGGTAGGTAGATAGATAGATAAATGATAAATAGGTAGATAAAGATGGTAGGTAGGTAGGTAGGTAGATAGATAAAAATGGTAGGTAGGTAGGTAGATAAGAGATAGATATAAGATGATAGGTAGGTAGGTAGGTAGACAGACAGATGATTGATATAGATGATAGATATGAGATGATAAATTGATATAAAGATATCACAGATGATATAGATGATAGATTGTTATAGATGATTGATAGATGTTAGAAAGATGTTAGATTATAACTAGATATGATATAGATGATATATAGATGATAGGTCGATATAGATGATAGATGATAGATTATAACTAGATATGATATAGATGATAGATAGGTCGATATAGATGATTGATAGATGATAGATATGTTAGATGATAGATATGATAAATTACAGATGATTGATGATAAATTGATATAGTTAGATGATAAAGATAGATATAATAGATAATATAGAAGATAGAAGATATAGATTATAACTATGATAGATGGTAGACAGACCTCCCCCTCTCTCTCTGCCTCTCTCACACACACACACATACAAAACTGAGGGTGTTCTTTAATGCAAAAAATAAATAAAAATAAATGGCACATCTTTCCACTGCTACCTCCCTTGCAAAAGTTTTCTTTCTCCCCCCCCCTTGCAGGTTTCCGGGGGGGGGAGTGTTGTCCTCATAGCTCTGCTCTTTTTTAAAAAAAAGATATTTCAAAGATATACACTACTATATGTGTTTAGGATCGTGCTGCCCTTGGTGACCGAGGAGCTTCGTCGTTTCCTTACAAACGTTTCATTACCCAACTATGTAACGTTATCAGTGTTTTCTGGGCATTTAAGGATCCGATGGTGGGGAGGAAAAATCCATCCGGTTCAGTTCCAAAGCTGGGCTAAAAAGATACTGAAAAAACAACATGGAGGCCGATTGAAAAAGAAAGTCCATTTATCGCTGAGGGTTTGTGATTCTGAGGCCGCTGACCAACTGCTTTGATGAGGACATGGAGTTTGTGTCTTCTGCTAAATAGTAGTGGGTTGATCCTATTATGGCTCATGGCTTTCGTCCTGCGCTGAATCTTGGGTGAGGGGCTCCTGTACTCATCCCACCCGTCTGCTTTTTGTTAGCTGTCAAACTCGGCTGCGAGGAGTTTCGAAACATCCCGTTTTGACTTGATTTCTGCCTGCAGTGTTTGATTTGCTTATGAATAGAGCCATCTAGATAGTCATCTTTCGATAACTTCTTTTATCTCCTTAAGTGTTGGGGGCGATTAGGAAAGACTGGGGAGGCGCTGTTTTCTGCCTCTAAAAACACGTTCCTCCATTTAAGGAAATATAATATTCTGCCGTTTTAAAATAGTTTCCCTGAAAATAAAACCTCCCCGGATAATAAGCCCAATCAGGCATTTGAGTGCATGCGCTAAAGTAATCCCTCCCCCGAAAATAAACCCTCCCCGAAAATATTTAAGCGCATGTGCTGCCGTTCCCTGCCATTGTCAAATATTGCTCAAATATTTTCTCAAAATATTTCATTCTTTGGGGCGGGGGTGTTTGTGCTTCCCACACAATAAAACCAAGGAGAACCAACCAAAGGAAGCTTTCTCCAGGGGTGGGTGGGCGGATTTTATTACGAAAGGCTTCCGGGCGCCACGGCGCATCATACAAAATAAGCTGCGAGGGCCGCCATCTTGTCTTTTGGCTTCTTCGGCGGCTGCCTGCCCCCGAGCCGCCGGCCCTTGCCTCCTCTTCCTCGCCCCTGCCGTTTGCCCTGCCCGCCCCGGTGCATGGGGTGCTTCATGGCCGCGTGCTTCAATTCCACCAGGTCCTGGAAGACAGGGTCGCAGAAGACGCAGCCGGCGTGCTGGGTCTCGCCGCCGGGCAGCGGCGACTTGGCCTTGTTGAAATCCACGTCCACCATGGCGGCGTCGCAGGCGTCGCACGTCTCGGCCGACACCCGGACCTTGTGGGCGTTTTCGAAGAAATGCACTACCACGTTGCATTTGTTGCAGGCCATTTTCCACTTGGGACCGGAGATGGGGTCCAATACCAGCACCCCACTTTCGCACTCCACGCACTGGCCGATGCCGAGCAGGCTCAGCGAATGTTGGCAGTTGGGGTGGGTGCATTCGTTGCAACCCATTCCTGGTGGGGGGGAAAGCAAGAAGAAGAAGCAGCAGCAGCTGGGTTTATAAAATAAATACAGGTAGTCCTCGAGTTACAGCGGTTTGCGGGGGACCGTTCAAAGTTACGACGGCGCAGAATGAAGTGACTTAGGACCGGTTTTCACTGATCCTACCTTCCCAGCATCCCAAGTCAACCCCTGTTCTTTAGCTGCTCCCTTTGTCTGGCAACTCTGCGCATGCGCACACTGGAAACAGGCTCCAGCTGTTCTTCTGCCTCACTGATGTCTGACTCTGAAGGCAGGTGATAACTGGCATAGGGCCCGGCCCCCTCTCTGCCTCCGACACAGAGCCTTCCCCAGACTCCAGGACTGGCCCAGGTTCCTCTCCAACCTCCTCACTGTCTGAATCTGCTGCAGGCCACAAGACATTTTCTATAGTTGGTTATGCGTGACTCCTTTTTTTCTAGGAGATTCAGGCGAATGAAATGTGGGCGTAACGGGATCCTTCTTTACCCTGAGTGAAAATGCCATCTTTAGGGATGGATCACTTGCAGGATAAAAATCTTGTTAAGTTCAGCCAAATTCCTTCCCTTGAAGATCTTCCAGCAATGATGGGAAATGGGAGGGAACCTGAAAATTCATGGCAGGAATTGCTGGTCACGGCTGGAAGGAAATCTACAGGAGCCAAGTTAGGCCTCGAGCAAGGACAGATCCGATTCCAAGTGAACATCGGATCCCTAGCAATCTTCAGAGAGAAATCAGTACCAGTCGGCATTAAGGTTGCTTCTTAAATTTGGCTATTTGAAGGTAGGTGGACTTCAACTCCCAGACTTCCCCAGCCAGCATGCTTTAAGACGGGTCACTTAAACTCCCAGAATTCCCCAGGTAGCGTGTTTTAAGAGGATTTAAACTCCTAGAATTCCCCAGGCAGCGTGCTTTAAGAGGAGTGACTTAAACTCCCAGAATTCTCCAATATCTTTTAAGATGGGTAGACACAACTCCCAGAATCCCCCCGCAGGTGTGCTTTAAGAGGAGTGACTTAAACTCCCAGAATTCTCCAATATCTTTTAAGATAGGTAGACACAACTCCCAGAATCCCCCCGCAGGTGTGCTTTAAGAGGAGTGACTTAAACTCCCAGAATTCTCCAATATCTTTTAAGATGGGTAGACACAACTCCCAGAATCCCCCCGCAGGTGTGCTTTAAGAGGAGTGACTTAAACTCCCAGAATTCTCCAATATCTTTTAAGATGGGTAGACACAACTCCCAGAATCCCCCCGCAGGTGTGCTTTAAGAGGAGTGACTTAAACTCCCAGAATTCTCCAATATCTTTTAAGATGGGTAGACACAACTCCCAGAATCCCCCCGCAGGTGTGCTTTAAGAGGAGTGACTTAAACTCCCAGAATTCTCCAATATCTTTTAAGATGGGTAGACACAACTCCCAGAATCCCCCCGCAGGTGTGCTTTAAGAGGAGTGACTTAAACTCCCAGAATTCTCCAATATCTTTTAAGATGGGTAGACACAACTCCCAGAATCCCCCCGCAGGTGTGCTTTAAGAGGAGTGACTTAAAACTCCCAGAATTCTCCAATATCTTTTAAGATGGGTAGACACAACTCCCAGAATCCCCCCGCAGGTGTGCTTTAAGAGGAGTGACTTAAACTCCCAGAATTCCCCAGCCAGCATGCTTTAAGACAGGTCACTTAAATTCCCAGAATTCCCCAGGTAGTGTGTTTTAAGAGGTTTTAAACTCCCAGAATTCCCCAGGCAGCGTGCTTTAAGAGGAGTGACTTAAAAATCCCAGAATTCCCCAAGCTTTAAAGTGCAGGGACTTCAACTCCCAAAATTCTGGGATCGAAGCCCATCCATCTTCAATTGGCCACGGTTGAGAAAATACAAGAGTATATTGTATTTGTATTGTTAAGTTATAATACAATATATTGTGCTGTATTACAATACAATATATTGTTTTGTAAGTTGATGTCTCCTTCTGCAAAATCTCACCTTTCTTCATATCCCTAAAAGGAGGGTTGTTGTAACAGTAAGGGCAAAGGGGGTAACTCTTTCCCCTGGACCCGGAAGACCACAGCACCAGCTCAAAATCATCCAGGGGGCATCGCAACTCTTTATAGAGTTTGATCGTCCCGTTCTGGGGAAGGCTGTAAGTCTCGTCGCAGTGCGAGCAGTGGAGACGGCTTGGCTTGGCCTAAAACACAAGGAACAAAAGGACAAAACTTTTAAGAAAATAGTTTCTGGAAGAGGCCAGTTCCTCCTATCAGATCTTGAAATGACCATTTCATTTCGATTCCATTTTTAGTTAAAAATAGCTGATAACCCAGCGTTGCCTGGGTATTTATTTATCCTAATCTTGTATTAGACAGGAAAAGCCCTGATTTTGTTGAAAATATCTAGACCGATCATAATTTCTAATGTTGGATTTTCCCCATTACCAGAGGGAGCCCCTTTTTGGAGTACTATGAAGCCATTATCTTGGCAACTCCTCTGCGCTGTACAGTAGAAGCCATTTTGCGGCAGTATGGTAGAAGCCATTTTAAGGCACAACAGGCTGTAACTTAACAGAACGCACACCCCGAGGAGCGTTAGGGGTGTCTTACCCCCCACCCCACAGTATTTTTTTCCAGAGAGTAAGTCATCTGTGTATCAAGTTTCATTGAGATTGCTTGAGGCATTCCAGAATTATGCTGGAACATACACACATACAGCCATTTTTATATAGGTATATAGATAAAATTCCATAAAGGATATTTAGTATTTTATAAAAACAATCGTGCTTTCCACCTTAACAAACAAATCATTTGACCCATTTCTAAATCAAGGACTACCTGTACTACATTTTAAAGAAATAAATAATAGGAAGCTTTCCATAAATGCATAAAAAATGCATGGAACCGTAAAAAAAAAATCGCATCACAGCTATCTTTCCTTACATTAGCTTCAACTCCAGATGTTTTTACCTGGATGTACTTCATAAAACGATGACATTTGCCGCATCGGGATAGGGGCTTCCCTGTGGCAGCCAGAGGTGAAAAAGACACTTCCATTAACTCATCCATACCTGGAGGGAAGGGAGGGCAGGTGGGACAAAAAAAAGACAGGAAGTTTTGAAAGTCTGCACCTCTATCACCTTTTCTATTTTAAAAAACAATGTTTTCTATTTTCCTCTAAATATGTATTGTTTTTACTTTGGAAAAAAAACCCTTATTTAATAATAACATTGTTTTTAGACAGGTAAGAAAAAGTGACAAATAAATAGAAAAGAAATGGAAGAAAAAAGTGAGGAAGGAAGGAAGATGGAGGGGAAGGGAAGGGAAGAAAGAGGAATAAAAAGAAAGATAGAAGGAGGAAGAGAAAAAAGAAGAAAGGAAGGAAGGAAGATGGAGGGAAAGGGGAGGGAAGAAAGAGGAATAAAAAGAGAAAGATAGGCAGACAGAAAGAAGGAGGAAGAGAAAGAAGAAAAAGGAAGGAAGGAAGATGGGGGAAAGGAGGGAAGAGGAATAAAAAGAAAGACAGATAGACAGAAAGAAGGAGAAAGAGAAAGAAAAGGAAGGAAGGAAGGAAGAAAGATAGAAAGCGTTCTTATCTACAGCTGTTATACAATTATATTTTATCCACTCTAGATATATCTCTATAACCCTGTAATAATAACTCTTTCATATTCATAACCAGAAATAACAAAACCATTGAATGGTTCGACAATTCGTAAGAAGCAAAGTTACAATTCGGTGGATGAAAATTTCTCCCCCAAACTACCATGTCATTACTGCAAATTCTTCTTTAAAAAAATAAATCTCTATTTTCACTAAGTAAAAATCAACCAAAAGAGCAAAACAGTGAGAGAGAAAAAAAAGGGAGGGGGGGAGAATATAATTCTTAGGTATATAGCAGTATAAACCCTTGACTCATATAGGTAAAGGTTCCCCTGGCACATATGTGCTAGTCATTCCTGACTCCAGGGGGCGCTTCTCATTTCCATTTCTAAGCCGAAGAGCCAGCGCTGTCCAAAGATGTCTCCGTGGTCATGTGGCTGGCATGACTCCACGCTAAAAGCGCACGGAACGCTGTTATCTTCCCACCAAAGGTGGTTCCTATTTTTCTACTTGCATTTTTTATCTGCTTTCGAACTGTTAGGTTGGCAGAAGCTGGGACAAGGAATGGGAGCTCACTCCGTTCCGCGGCGCTAGGGATTTGAACTGCCAAACTACCGACCTTTCTTATCAACAAGTTCAGCATCTTAGCCACTGAGCTACCGTGTCCCACTGACTCATATACCAGTATGTTATTTTTCTTTCAACGACTGCGCATTCTAAAACGCCGGCCACGCACCCATTAAAAGAGTTGAGACCTACCAGCGATGGAATCCACAAAGTAATGGAACTTCCTTTTGAAGATGTCCAAGGTGTGCTCCAGTACCTGGTTGAAATTGGCTTTCCCTTGAGCAATCAGGTTGAGCTGCTTCTCCACCGCGCTACGAATGGTGGGAAGCACCAGTTCCGCATCTGAACAGGTGAGAAGAGGCAAAAATGAGATAGATTAAAAGTTTTGCGGGAAGTTCAAAGGAAAGTCAACCTGGGAGAAACATGCAGGACTTGTTCAAAATGCAAAGACAGTCTTCTTAGATCTCTGGTGTCAGGCCTGCAGCCATCTTTTCTTTGGGATCTTTGGCCTGCCACGCTTTATATTATTCTGCTATCCATTTTCTATTGTTGGAAAATGGGAGGAGGGGATTGTAAGGAGTGAGATGCGATGTAGCCATAACAACATTCTTTCTAGAAAGCCAAGGTCATCCTTTGTCTCTGCACCTCTGCACCTGACCGGAATTGGATGGGTGGAAGCTGCCAGCATGGCAGTGGGAGATTGGACCATGGGATGGACTGGTGGGTGTGGGGGCAAGATCTTGAACTTTCAACTAGGTGCGGAAAACTGGGAAGCTTTCAGATTCGGGTTTTCCACAGATGTGCCAACATGGCTCTCTAAATAAATTGGAACTTTGAGCAATTCTTTGCCTTGGACTCTGATTTAATTTTGGATACTATTTGGAACCCTGAAATGTGGTTTTCAAACTCAGTAACTTTAAGAGTTGTCGACTACGCACACCCAGTATTCCCCAACTATGGGGAATTTTGGGTACACACATTTTAAAGCATGTAGATTGGGGAATTCTGGAAGTTAAAGTCCACCTGTCTTAAAGCATGCAGACTGGGGAATTCTGGGATTTGAAGTCCACCAATCTGAAAGCATGCAGACTGGGGAATTCTGGAAACTGATCACTTTCTCTTCAATTGCCAAGAAAAATAGATGAACTTCTCCATGTGAGATAGAAGGTCCTTCAAATAATCCTGCCCTAAGACACAACTTTACTCCTCCAATTTCACTAGTGTCATCCTTCCCCCACCGCCAAATTCCACATCACCTATTTTGTAGTATCCGTGTACCAAAACTATGCCCAGGTTGGTGGGTTTCAGTCTTCGGCCCGCTTCCACAGTGACGTAGTTGCGTTGGCAGATGTTGTTGATATGGACAGGAATGCTGGCATCCGTTCCTAACAACAATAGAATATTAATTGTTTGATCTAGCCCTTCCCTGTGTTCCAAAGTCATTCCCTATGGGGGGAAAAAACAATGCTGGAAGCTGCATTGTTTATGCCCATTTCACAGATGGGGCAGACTGAGGCTAGGTTGGCTGGTTTGATCAGCTCGTGATATGATTCTTGGAAGAAATGTGACCCATCACCTGAAGAAAGATCCTTTCCACCACCTTAGGCTAAACGTGCCACTAGAAAGGACCATCCCCCTACCTATCCCATGTTTTTCCATCAAGGTGATGAGTTCCGCTTCCGTCAAATAATCAGGCGGGCAGGTCTGCTTCTCCAGGAGTTTCACTTCGCTGACAGGGAAGACGTCGCCTCTGTCACAGCTGGGCAGGCTCTCTTCCAACGGGATGCTTTGCCAAGGCATCACTTCGGTAAACCCTGGAACAATATTTTTTTCAAAATATCTTTTTAAAAAAGCAAGCGGCAATTCTGCACTAATCTTAGCTAATTTTTAAAAAGAGCTGAGTCACATTTTTCGTAATTTTTGTATTCAAAGGTTGATAAAGAACGAGGGTGGGAGGGAGGGAGGAAGTGAAAGAAAAAGAAAATAACGAAGAAAGAAACAAAAAAGGTAAGAGAGAAAAAAAAAACGAAGAGAGGGAAGGAAGAAAGGAGAGAAAGAAAGAAAGAAAGAAAGGAATAAAGAGACAGAGAGAGGTAGGGTGAGGGAGGGGAGAGAAACAAACAAACAAAAAAGATAGAGGAGAAACAAAAAACAAAGAGGGAAGGAAGGAGAGAGAGAAAGAAAGAAAGGAAGAAAGAGACAGAGAGGGGGGGAGGGAGGGGAGAGAAAGAAAGAAACAAACAAAAAAGATAGAGGAGAAACAAAAAACAAAGAGAAGGAAGGGAGGGAGGGAGGAAAGGAGGGAGGGAAGGAGGGGAGACAAAGAAAGGAAAGAAAGAAAGAGGAAAGAGAAAGGAAGGAAGGAATGGAGGGAGAGAGAAAGAAAGGAAAGAGAAAGAAAGAAATAACACTTAGACATATACCGCTTCACAGCCCTCTCTAAGCGATAGAAAGGAAGGAAGAGGGAGGGAGGGAGGAAGAAAGAAAGAAAGAAAGGAAAAGAAAAGAAAAAGAAGAAAAGTCCCAATTGAGCTGCTGGGAAGCAGCATATTATGTCTTAACCTCTTTCCTACCTGGCGAAAGAACTGTCTTTCCTATGCAGGTGAAACGTTCTGTTGCGACACTGCACGCAATAGTAGTTTGAAGGTATTTACAGTCAGCACTGATAGTGGCGATAAAATGCCTTGTAATGTATTCGTACAGCCTCCATCCATCGCTCCCTGGAAAAACACAGAGGTGCTGCTGTCATCACTTTGACCAGTTGCTAAATGGATGGCCTGTCCGTCAAAAGACAGCTTGTCATGTTTCTGGAGTGTTTTTGTTGTGGCCTCTCATGGCTGCCGGCCCCTCCATCAGCCGAATCGGAGGAAGAGGAGGAGGCGTGGGAGTCAGGGTCAGCATCAGGGCAACCTGAGAGCTCCAAGGGGGAAGAGGGAATGGAGCTGTCAGGGGAGACAGACAGAGGCGGAGCCTGGGCCATCAGTCAGCCCTCAGATGGAGAGTCAACAGCCCCCAGGTCTGGAGGTTGCTGATGAGGAAGAGGAGGAACAGCTGGGTCCAGTGCCTGACGCACAGATGCACAGAAAGCATAGGAAAGGAGAGCAGTGGAAATCTATGGGCCGGTCCTTGGGACCAGGAAGAGCCACCGCTGCTAGAAGCCCCATCCTAGCTCTGGGGATAGAAGGCAGGGGGCGGAGATGAATAGATATGGCAGACAACTATTCATCTCCCTGCCGGACTGACTTGTTAGCCTGCGAGAGAAACTTTTTGCCGGGGGCTGCCGGCGCTCCTAATCAAGGAATCTTTTGAGTTCACGTCAGAGGGATTGTCGTGTTTGGGGAGCTGGCTCGGAACAGTTTCGCAAACAGGAAATAATCGCTCACCTAACTCTGCTTCAGAGGCAGCTCTCATTGGGGTGATGGGAGGGTGATCTCCAACGTCGTGGCCTTTCCGTGGCTTGTTGATACCTTCCGCCAATAATGTTTTGACCTTAGGAGAAAACCACAGATAGAGCATGCCTGAGCTAAGGGCAAACAGTCGTTAGTTGAGGACTCTCTATGAATTTACCGTATTTTTTGGAGTCTAAGACGCACCAAGGTTTTGAAGAGGCAAATTTTTTAAAAAAGTTTTTGCACTCTGCAAAACTCCCCAAAATGGCCCTTTCCCCCCCCAAATGGACCCTTTTTTTAAAAAAAAAAGCTTTCAGGAGGCTTATAGAGTGCTCCTGGGAGCTGAAGGGGCAAAATTGAGCAAAAAATGGCATGTTTTTTGTTCATTTCTGCCCTCCCCAGCCCCCAGGAGCACTCTGGAAGCCTCCTAAAGACTATGCACGGCCATATTTGCAAAGGGGGCATGGTTTCAGGAGGCCAAAAATGCTGTATTCAGTGTATACGATGCACCCAGATTTTCAGCCTCTTTTTGGAGGAAAAAAGGAGTGTCTTATACTCCAAAAAAATACGGTAGGTCTGCCCTGATTTCTAAGTGTCTTTTGGCAACAAAATGAATGACAATTACTTACGGTTTCAGCCCAGTAAGGATTATTAGCTTGTTGTCGCAAAGGGCCTTTCAAATCGAAGTTTTCAGGATAATGAGTCGTTTCAGTTCGTGGGTAGCTAATGTAGCCCTGGGTATAAAGCCGTTCAGCTATCTGCATCGTATGCTGCGGTCCCATTCCTACAGATAAAAAAGGGGTTTTTTGGGGGTGGGTGGGACAGGGGAATAGATTGAAAATCCATAGACACACCACATCACACAAAAGATGTTGAGACTGCCATATTTACCCAAAGCAGCGCTGGCAACTCGCAACATTTCCACCGTATTAAGAGCCAGAGGTCGTTGTTTCACTTTCTCCTTTTTACTCACAGATTCCACCTGCAAGAAAATGGGATGCTCCTTAACCATTTTATCCTGATAAATCAAAAGTTCTAGGAATAACTATTTAAATTTCATTCTCTCTAACTTACAAGAGCAAGAGGAACATAGCAAACTACGCATCGCTATTGGAAGAGTCCTGGGCTTACAATCACAATGGAGCTCAACATTTCTGTGGCTAAGCTAGGCCGTCTTTAAGTCAATTTTGCCCCTTTTTATGACCTTTTCTGTCACCGTTGTTAAGTGAACCACTGGGGGTGTTAAGTTAGAAACACGGCTGATAAATTAATTTGGCTTCCCCATTGACATTGCTTGTCAGAAGGTTGTAAAAGAGGATCATGTAACCTCAGGATAGTGCGACCATCATAAGTATGAAACAGTTGTCAAGCTTCTGAATTTTGATCACGTGGCCATGGAGCTGCCATGGAGATGACTAAATCACTTTTTTCAGTGCCGTAGAAGAGAAGAGAAAAGAAGAGAAGAGAAAAGAAGAGAAGAGAAGAGAGTAAGAATAAGACTAAGAATAGAGAGTAAAATATAGACTAGACTAGACTAGACTAGAATAGAATAGAATAGAAAATAGAATAGAATAGAAAATAGAACAGAATAGAAAATAGAATAGAAAATAGAATGGAAAATAGAATAGAAAATAGAATAGAATAGAATAGGTATAGGAATGGAATGAGAATAGGAATGAATGGAAATAGAATAGAGAATAGCAGGCATAGCATAGCATAGCATAGAATAACAGAGTTGGAATAGAATAGAATAAATAGAATAGGAATAGAAATCGAATAGGAATAGGAATAGAATAGAAAACAGAATGGAATAGGAATGGAATAGAAAAGAAAATAGAATAGAAAATAGAATAGAATAGGAATAGAATAGAAAATAGAATGGAATGGAATGGGAATGGGAATAGAATAGAATAGAAATGGAATAGGAATGGAATAGGAATAGAATAGAAAAGAAAATAGAGTAGAATAGAAAATAGAAAATAGAATAGAAAATAGAATAGAATAGAATAGATTCTCATTGTATTGTAAGTCAAGGACTTCCTTTATTTAGATTCAATTGTTTAAAAGCATCCAATGTAAACCACAACATAGTTAACATCATTATCTACGACACAAGGTAGATTAAATTTATCACTGAAAGGAACCCTAATTCTTTTGCAGACAACGCTAAGGTAGTCTTACCTTGGCTTCCTTCGCCATTTTCGTTAGGTTCAAAAACATCTGAGCAATTTCTCGGTCAAAGATCCTGACTCTGTCCCACTCCAGAGTCAAACAACTGTCTTTTTCGGGACTAACCTGGTAAGAAGACAACTTTTAGAAAAACAAGATACCGCATCTCAGGTTTTTTGGGATACAATCCTCCATCAGGATTTGCCACAACCATCATTTCAGACTGCATTTTGAAAGTTTGAGCTAAATACAGAGGGTCCTCAATTTATGACCGCAACTGGGCCCAACGTTTCTGTTTTTAAGTGAAACATTACTGAATTTTGCCCTGTTTGACGACCTTGCTTGCCGGTTGTTAAGTGAACCATTGCATTTGTTAACTTAATATGTAGTGTAAAATTGGAGGTGGTGACCCCTTTAAGAGCTGTATGCAACGGAATTTCATTTTTAATGTATACCAATTAGTATACATTCAGTGACAATAAAGTTATTCTATTCTATTCCATTCTATATTGTATTCTATTGTATCCTATTGTATTCTACTTTACCCTACTCTATTCTATTCTACTCTACTCTATTCTCATTCTCTTCTAATCCTAATCTATTATAATCCTATTATCTTCTCATCCTAATCTATTCTGTTCTATTCTATTCCCTATTCTATTCTATTATACTCTATTTTATTCTCATTCTCTTCTAATCCTAATCTATTCTATTCCTGTTATCTTTTTATCCTATCCTATTCTATTCATCTTCTCTTCCATTCCATTCCATTCTATATTCTATTCTATTCTATTCTATTCTATTCTATTCTATTCTATTCCATTCTATTCATTTGCTGTATTCTATTCTATTTTTATTCTATTCTGTTCTATTCTCTTCTCTTTTCTTCTATTCACATGGATATTAAATCAATCTGACTTCCCCGTTGACTTGAAGGTCGCAAAAGAGGTTCCCATGACCCCGGGACACTGCAATTGCCGTAATTTTTCATTGCCATCGTAACTTTGAATGGCCGCTAAACGAACCATTGTAAATCAAGGGCTACCTGCATGATTTTGGGGTGGGATGTACGATTCCCAAACAACTGGAGGCTGGAAGAATCAGGCGCCGATTACCTTGGCTTGCAACACCCAGTAGGTTTCGGGTTTGAAGGACTGGATTTTATCATGGCGCTCCACACAAAACCCCAGCGTGGGTGTCTGGCAAGGCCCAAAGGAGATCAGCGAGCTGTCTAAATTGCCGTATTTGCCCTGGAAATATTTTGTCTGAAACCTGTAGGAATAAATAAAGGTAAAGGTAACGGTTCCCCTCCCACATACAGTGCTAGTTATTCCTGACTCTAGGGGGCGGTGCTCATCTCTGTTTCAAAGCCAAAGAGCCAGCGCTGTCCGAAGACGTCTCCGTGGTCATGTGACCGGCATGGCTCAACGTCAAAGGCGCATGGAAGGCTGTTCTCTTCCCACCAAAGGTGGTCCCTATTTTTCTACTTGCATTTTTCATGTGCTTTTGAACTGCTAGGATGGCAGAAGCTGGGACGAGTAACGGGGGCTCAGTCCATTACACGGCGCTAGGGATTCGAACTGCCGACCTTACTTGACCGATCGACAAGGTCAGCATCTTAGCCACTGAGCCACCACGTCCCTTCTTGTAGGAATAAATAGAGAACATAATAAGAAAAAAGCCAACACAGTTCTAAATTGCATTAACAGAGGGATACAATCAAGATCAAGAGAGGTACTAATACCACTCTATAAAGCCTTAGTAAGACCACATCTAGAGTACTGCAATTCAGTTCTGGTCACCACACCTTCAAAAAGATGTTGAGACTCTAGAAAGAGTGCAGAGAAGACTGGAGGCTGAAACATGAAGAACGGTTGCTGGAACTGGGTATGTCTAATTTAGTTGAAAGAAGGACTGGGGGGGGGGGGGGACATGATCATGTTCCAATATTTGAGGGGCTGCCCCAAAGAAGAGGGAGTCAAGCTATTCTCCAAAGCAGAAAACAGAATAACAGACCTAGAAGAGACCTTGGAGGTCTTCTAGTCCAACCTCCTGCTTTAGCAGGAAACCCTACACCACTTCAGACAAAAGTTTGCCTAATCTCTTCTTAAAGCACCCGAAGGCTAGACAAGAAGCAACGGATGGAAACTAATCAAGGAGAGAAGCAACTTAGAACTGAGGAGGAAGTTTCCTGACCGTGAGAACAATTAACCAGTGGAACGACTTGCCTCTAGAAGTTGCGAATTCATCCCACTGGTGAATTGTTCTCACTGTCAGCAAATTTCCTCCTTAGTTTTAGGCTGCTTCTCTCCTTGATTAGTTTCCATCCATTGCTTCTTGTCCTGTGCTTTGGAGAACTGGTTGTCTACGTGACAACCTCTCGAGTGCTGGAAGAACTGGTATCATGTCACCCCTAGTCCTTCTCTTCAGTAGACTAGGCATATCTAGTTCCCTTAGCCATTCATCCTATGACGTAGCCTCCAGCCCCCTAATCTTCTTTGTTGCTCTTCTCGGCGCTGTTTCCAAAGTCTCAACAACTTTTTTGTATCGTGGTGACCAGAACTGGAGACAGTCTACCGAGTGTATATATTAACACTTCCCGTGAAACTATCTCTCTGCTGATTTGGATTTGGCTATTCTAGAGAAAAGGAAGACTAGCGGGGACACTAGTAATAGCAATATTCCAGTATTTGAGGGGTTGCCACAAAGAGGAGGGAGTCAACTTATTTTCCAAAGCACCAAAGAGCAGGACAAGAAGCAATGGGTGGAATCTAATCAAGGAGAGAAGCAACCTGGAATTAAAGAGAAACTTCCTAACCGTGAGGACAATTAACCAGTGGAACAGCTTGCCACCAGAAGTTGCTCCATCACTGGAGGTTTTTAAGAAAAGACTGGACAGACACCTATCTGAAATGGTGTAGGGTCTCCTGCTCAAGCAGGGGGTTGGACTAGAAGACCTCCAAGGTCCCTTCCAACTCTGTTATCCTATGCTTTGTGTAGTGCAATTAAAGAGGGGCATGGAATGGCCAAACCAGTTGTCCACGAATAGCCCAGGAAAAAGAAAATAAGCCAAGATAAGAAATCAGGTTAGAAACCTTGTAAAAGCACAGCCGATCCTCAAATCTAACTCTTGCCGTGCGTCCACCGACAGAGCTTCATTGTGGTTGGGTTCACCCAATTGGTTCATGGCGTTGCAAATATCCGTGTCGGTGATGGAGCTGAATTTGGCTCGGTAGATGGTCTTCTCGCCTCCACGAGGTTTATTCATCACGGGGAGAGTTGCATCCAGGACCTAAAACCCAGGAAGCATCCCTGTGGTCATGGGGTCGAAATTTAGGTCTTTGGCAAGCGGCATGCTTTTCGGATGCTCAACCCGGTTAAACTAAGGGAAATGTTACAGTTTGATCACGGGGCACATACTTCAAAGGTGGAGCTCCGGCCTCCCAATCGGAAGGCTGTGAGTTCGATCCTAGGTAGAGGCAGATATTTCTCTCTCTGGGCACAATGAGAATCTATCTTGCCGAACAAAACTCCGTCCTGGCAACAGGAAGGGCAGTAAACACCCAGCTCCATTCAGTTGCCCAGGCTGGGATTATGGGGTCGTTAAAAGAAGATGATGATGAGATATACCTCAAAGCATATGTTTTCTCCTTCCTTGTCGCAATCCAGCCACAGAACAACGTAATCGCAACCTCTCCCTTCCACCTGAAAGATCAAAGGAAAGATACATTTAATTTACTGTTTGATAGCTCATCCAGCTCGGTATTTGCCAAACTCTTGAGATCACATTTTCTAGAACGTCTACCAATTTAGATGGCTGAGTGGTGTGGACCCTAAATTAGCGGCCTCCAGCTGTTTGGGCGCTTCCATGGGGAAAGGTTTTTCCGCAGACTGGTGCTGCCTGTCGCAGAGGTGGTATCCTACCAGTTCGGCCCAGTTCATACGAACTGGTAGCGGAAATCGCAGCTGGCCCCACCCACTTCCCCAGGCTCTACGGCATCCCACTTAGGCCCTTTTTTTCGCCAAAAACACATGCGTGGAAGGCTGTGTGCGTACGCGAGGTTGGCGCATGCAAGCAAACGAGAGAGCCCACATCTGTGAACTGGTATAGAAGGTAAGTGAATACTACCTCTGATCCCACGGATGGGGCTTTGCTTGTTTGCACAGTCCAGTTTAAAAAGATTAACCTGGCACTCGCCATCAAATCAATAAATATTTAAATTTGTAAGCAAATTCCGAAGTGTTGATTACCTGTAAGAATTTCACCATGTTTAGCTTTGGGTTGGCTTCTTTCTTTTCGGTTGGCGCTTTACTAAAAAGTTCTGCGGGGTCAACTTTGTCCCAGTTGTTGTATTTTCCTAAAAAGGACGGATATTATCATCATCTTGGTAAAGGATTAGAATATTTATTTTGGGGGGGCTGCCACAAAGAGGAGGGAGTCAAGCGATTCCCCAAAGCACCTGAAGGCAGGACAAGAAGCAACAGATGGAAGCTAAACAAGGAGAGAAGCAGCCTAGAACTAAGGAGAAATTTCCTGACAGTGAGAACAGTTAATCACTGGAACTCCAGAAGTTGTAAATGCTGCATCGCTGGACGTTTTTAAAAAGAGACTGGACAGTCATTTGTCTGAAATGGTATAGGGTCTCCTGCCTGAGCAGAGGGTTGGACTAGAAGACCTCCAAGATCCCTTCCAACATTGTTATTCTCTTCTCTTTTCTCTTCTATTTTCTCTTCTCGTCTATTTTCTCTTCTCTTCTATTTTCTATTCTATTTTCTATTCTCTTCTATTTTCTCTTCTATTTTCTATTCTATTCTATTTTCTATTCTCTTCTATTTTCTATTTTCCTTTCAATTTTCTATTCTCTTCTACTTTCTATTCTATTCTATTTTCCCTTCTATTTTCTATTCTCTTCTATTTTCTCTTCTTCTATTTTCTATTATATTTTCTCTTCTATTTTCTATTCTTTTCTATTTTCTCTTCTATTTTCTCTTCTCTTCTCTTCACTCTCCTCTACTCTGGCTAATTTTTCACGACGTCATCATGGATGGCTTTTGATGAACTGAGCTCTGCAGCCTGAATACACGTAATCCTTGACTTACAACGGTTCGCTTAGTGATGATTCAAAGTTACAACGGCACAGAAATAAGGGCCAGGACCATTTTTCACTCTTACGACCGTTGCCACGTCCCCATGGCCACATGATCAAAATTCAGATGCTTGGCAAATGATTCATACTTATGACAGTTGCAGCATGACAGTCAGTTTTTGCAAACCTCAGACAAGCCCAGTCAATGGGGAAGCCTGATTCGCTTAATAGCTGTGTTACTAACTTAACCGGTGCAATGATTCGCTTAACAACTGTGGCAAGAAAAGTTGTAAAATGGGGCAAATGTTACTCAAGAAATGTTTCACTTTGCAACATAAATGTTGGACTCAATTTGGCCGTAGGCCGAGGACTATCTGTACTTGCAAAGTGTTAGGACGGACATTCCCTTGAAACTGCTCTGCACTGCATTCTTCTTGCTTTCAACTTACAGCAAAGTGGAAGAAAAATAGCCAAGAATGATTATTTTACCTATAAAATCCAGGGTCATCACATGACCACATACTGAGGTCATCTTGAAGTGGACGGTTTGTCCAATGAAACTACCGGTGAATTCATAGACGGAACACGCCCCGTTTAACCCTTTGCGAGACGACGTGTTTCCTACAGCGGAGGGAACCATCAGTCACAAAAGAAGACCAAACATTACAAACATCATCTCAAGTTTACACTTCAAAGAGATCTTTGTAGGAAAGAAGCAAAATGGGGGAGGAAATGAGATAAGAGTATATACATCGTTAGTTGTACGATAACGGTTTCGATTTTAAGGTACATGTCTTGCTATTAACATTTTATTTTATTGTACGTTCATCATATTTAACTTTGAAGAAAAGCCCAATAATTATATTTATGTAAAGGTAAAGATTCCCCTTGCACATATGCACTAGTCATTCCCGACTCTAGGGGACAGTGTTCAGCTCCACTTCAAAGCCGAAGAGCCAGCGCTGTCCGAAGACGTCTCCGTGGTCATGTGGCCAGCATGACTCAATGCTGAAGGTGCATGGAACGCTGTTAGCTTCCCACCAAAGGTGGTTCCTATTTTTCCACTTGCATTTTTTCAAGCTTTCGAACTGCTAGGTTGGCAGAAACTGGGACAAGTAACGGGAGCTCATTCCATTATGCGGCGCTAGGGATTCGAACCGCCAAACTGCTGACCTTTCGATCGACAAGCTCAGCCTCTTAGCCACTGAGCCACCGATCAATCGATCGATCGATCGATAGATACTGTAGATAGATAGATAGATAGATAGATAGATAGGTAGGTAGGTAGGTAGGTAGGTAGGTAGGTAGGTAGGTAGGTAGATAATTTAATTTGGATGTTTCTATGGTTTTTATTGTTTTAAAACATTTTTAGTATTTTAACAATAATCTATTTTTTAAATTGTAAGCTGCCCAGAGTCGTTGACTAAGATGGGCGGTTGTAGAAATAGAAACAGAATACTTTATTTGGTGTGATTAGACACACACACGGAATTTGTCTCCAGTGTAAAAACTCTGTACATGCAAAACAACAGCGTAATCATAATCATAATAATAATGATGATATCAATAAGGCAAGTTAGGAGAAAAGATGAGAAGGATAACAGTAATACAGCCATACTCTATGGGTAAATAGTCAGAAATGGCGTAGGATCTCCTGCTTGGGCGGGGGGGGGGGTTGGACTAGATGACCTACAAGGTCCCTTCCAACTCTGTTCATCTGTCTGTCTGACCTTATATTTATATCTTATCAATGTACTTAGAAGTTATATTTAATTTGCATGAATGAATGAACAAATGATACTTAGAATATTGACATTCAAAACTGTAATTAATATTAACATAATATCCTTTATTTTCCACACCTCTTGAAAGAATTTTGGCGATGGATTGAGCCAGAGAGGGCTTCTCAGCTACCATAAGGACTACCTTCATCTTCAGAAAATGGTGATGAAGCCTTCAAACAAACAGAAAATATTTCAACCTAAACAAGAAAAAAAAATAACATTATTGAATCCTTCGGAAAGGAAGGCTGAAAAATTCAGTTTCTCTTATCTTGGTTTATTTATTTGTATCCCATCTTTATTATTTTTACAAACTCAAAGTAGCGAAAATATCCAAAACATCTTCCTCCTCCTATTTTCTCCGCAAAAACAACCTTGTTGCTGGGCTGAAAGAGAGGGCTGAAAGTCACCCAGCTGGCTTTCATGGCTACGGCAGGACTAGAATTCACGGTCCCCTATTTTATAGTCTGGTGCCTTCACCACTAGATCAAACTGGCTCTCTGTTTGCTTGCCAGACATCTGCCCACCTGGTGCCTAGCATACCCTTTTTGAAAACTCCCTTCCAGTATAATTGTGCCAGATTTGGTGTGAAAATGTTTATGGGGTATAAACACTTTGCAAAACACACTTCAGGGAGACCTTGACCATTTAACCACCATTCCAAGTTATAAAAGCACTAACAAAATGACTTATGACACGATCAAGGATAGTACTAATAGTCGTAAGTGCCTTGGGTGCAATCCCAAAACATCTGGAGCACCCCTTGGATAACCATCGGCATTGACAAAATCCCCATCAGTCAATTGCAAAAGGCAGCTTCATTTGGAACAGCTTACATCCTGTGCTTCCTTTAACACCATCAAACATTCACATCTGCCAATCCCAGGTCCTTGGGAAGAACTTGATAGGTGGATAAAAATGCCGCCTATCCCCCCCCAAAAAAAGTCTAAACATCTGGCTGACGGTGCAACCAGACAGAATAATAATAAAGGTGCCTTGGATGGCATCTCAAACATCTGGAAAACCCCTGGAGCAGCAGAATTGATAAAATCCCCACAGTCAGTTACGAAAGAACAGCTTATATATCATGGGACGAGACCTTGGAAACCATGAAACAACATCTGTCTAATCCAGTGCTTGGAAAGAACTTGATAGGTGGATAAAAATGCCAATCCAGTCTGAACATCTGGATGATTGTGCAACCAACCATAATAATAACAATAACAACAATAACAACAATAACAACAACAATAACAACAATAACAACGACAACAATAATAATAGAATAGAATAGAATCTTTATTGGCCAAGTGTGATTGGACACACAAGGAATTTGTCTTTGGTGCAGATGCTCTCAGTGTACATAAGGAGAATAAAATACATTCATCAAGAATAAAAAGATACAACCTTAAAATATATTTAATATATAATATATTAAACCTGTATGCAGCCCAATTCTCTACGACACTCCATGATTAATGGATGGCTACTTCTGTTTTATGTTAGGATTAAACTGCTAAGCATTCACATGATATCTGCACTCTCACAAACACACTAAGTCTCACACAATTTAACCCAGGTTTTCAACAAACCACCTTGTATCGGGGCCATTTGTGTACTGGAATAAGCATTAACTGGGTTATATAGATCCAGTTCAGACAAAAATAAACAAAGCATAACCACAGGCGATAAAAATTTTTATAGCTTTGCTATTAATAAAGCACGAATTCCTCAGGCGGCAATTAGAAATACAGCCACGGCAAAAGTTGTTTTAGGATCTTTACCTACCCAAATAATGTAAATTGAATTCTTATGTTAGTTAGTTACAAATGTTAAGTTATTTGTTAGGAATTGTTTTTATTTTATTTATTTTTTTGATAAAAATGCCAGCAGGCAAAAGAAGAGCCTATGATCAATTTTACCAGCGTCAAAAATCTTCCAGCATTGGAGATTTTGCGACAGACATCAAACTGCCCTAACAATAAAGTCCTAAAAAAATTATTGCTGGCAAATTGGTCCCGCCACAACTCTGGTTTAAAATAAAATATCCGATTACAAAGGTTTTTGCCAATTTCCTCTCCATTAGTAATCAGGAGCCGGGTGAGAATTAAAAACTGTTAAAAGGAGAGAGAAAAAATAAGATGCCAATCACTCCATAGTAAAAAAAGGAAGAGCATTTGTACATTTTCTTCCCCCACCCCCCTTTTTTTTCTTCTCTAATGTCCTGGAACGCTACGAAATGGACAGGCTCACAAAAAAAAGCTAAAAGACAAAGAGGAATCAGAGTACTACTTAGTACGGGACTTACTAAGGATAGTAAGTGTATTTCCTTGGCTGGAGGAAAGAGGAGAAAAAAACCAGGATAGTAACAAAGAGAAGAAAGATGAAGAAATTACAAAACCAATACAAAACTGCAGAATCAATAAGAGGGGGAAATACAAGATAGGTTGTAGATGAAATAAGAAATGTGAGAGGATCAAATGTATATAGCATGTACGAAATAAGAGGTGTAAAATATGCATATAGATATGGATATAGTTGTATCAGATATATGTATTGCTAAAGGAAACACAAGGGATATAGGTGTAAAATGTGCTGCAAAGACAGTATGATTGTATAAGTGAAATAAAAAATATAAACAAATAAAATAAAATCCTAATAAATAAGTTTTTTTTAATTTATTTATAAGCCAGAGATCAAACCTGAACAACAGCCAGAGAAAGATCTAAATTCTGCAAGAATAGCTCTCTCTCTCTCACACACACACACATATATCCCACTCTCCTTAAGAGTTTCCACCCCACGACTCCACCTGACCTCCTGCCCCACTCGCGGGGACGCGTGTCTCTCGTGGGAAAGCCAACCAGTCGTGGGAAAGGTGCAAAGGCTTGCTCGCTCACCTCCCTGCAGCGTGCAAGGGCAGGCGTGTGCAAGGGCAGGCGTGTGCAAGGGAGCCCCCTCCCCAGCCCGCGAGGGGCATCCCCCGCCTGCTTTGCTTAGCTGCTTCGATGCACGCCGGCGAGGCGGAGCCGAGGAGCGGGCTGCGGAGGAGGAGGAAGAGGAGGTGGCCTCCGACGCCGCCTTCCCCGACGCTTCTACTGCCGGGTCAGCCGAAGCCAGCGCCGCCTCCGACGCCTTCTTTTCCCCGAGCCGGCCGGGGATGCTCTCCAGCTCCTGTATCCCTCCTGGCGGCTGGTCCTCCGTGCGCGTTGCCATGGAGACGCAGCATCCTTTCGCCCGGCGAGGAAAGAGCGTGTATTGCGGCTTCTTTATTTTCTCACTTGGAAAAGACGTGTGCAATTAAAGGCAGGGGGGTTGAGATGGGCGGCAAACAAACATAATGATGATGATGATGATGATGATGATGATGATGATGATGATAATAATAATAACATACTCAATAATAATACTGGAATTTGTGCAAAAATTATAATATTAAAACAACAACAAACTGGTGGGAACATAAGCCTGAAAAAGTCACCGAAAATCAGATGGTCAAGATCTTGTGGGATTTTCGTATACAAACAGACAAAATACTAGTGCATAACACAACAGACATCACACTGGTTGAGAAAAATAAGGTCACAATCATAGACATCGCAATACCAGGTGATAGCAGGGTCGAGGAGAAGGAACATGAAAAAGTCGCGAAATACCAGGACTTAAAAATCGAAATCCAACGATTATGGCACAAACCAGCAGTGGTAATTCCAGTGGTAATCGGCACACTGGGTGCTATTCCAAAAGCACTGGAATTACATTTAAAACAGTTAAAACTTGACAAAATCACCATCAGTCAAATGCAAAAAGCTGCACTGCTTGGATCTGCACGTATATTACGAAAATACATTACGACGTCCTAGGCCCCTGGGTGGGGCCCGACTAGTAATCAATGCCAAATCCGGCGAATCAACTGGCCGCTGTGATACAATCGTATAGTAGTAGTAGTAATAATAATAATAATAATAATAATAATAATAATAATAATAATAATAATAATAATAATAATAATAGGAACAACAACAATAATAATAACAACAACAACCAAAAAGTAACTTGGATCTGGTTAAGATCAGGAGTACTGAAAAAAGAAGCAGAAGGCTTTATTTTGGCAGCTCAAGAACAAGCCTTAGCCACAAACTGCATGAAGGCAAAAATTCAACATGTTACCACCAACAGCAAATGTCGCCTCTGTAATGAGAAAGATGAGACAGTCGACCACTTGATCAGCAGGTGCAGCAAAATTTTACAAACTGACTACCTACAACGCCATGACCGTGTTGCTAAGATTGTTCACTGGAAATTGTGCCAAAAGTTTGGATTTGAGCACAGCAAAAACCACTGGAACCATCAGGTTGAGAAGGTTTTAGAGAATGAGAAAGGCAAGATCTTGTGGGACTTCAGAATCCAGACTCACAGGCACTTGGCCTACAACACACCTGACATAGCAATAATTGAAAAAAAAAGTTTGGTTCATTGACATTGCAATACCTGGTGATGCACGAATTGAAGATAAAAAGCAAGAAAAAAAATCACAAAATACCGGGACTTGCAAATTGAGGTTGAGCGACTGTGGAAAAAGAAATCATGTGTTGTCCCAATTGTAATTGGAGACCTACTCGCTATTTGGAAATTCTAAATTCTCCTCTGACATTTTGTTGAATACATGTAGGGAGTCCTGCTTTTGTTACAAGCACAATAATATAGCACGTGGGTTAAGATTTTTTTTTTTCAAAATCCAAAAATTATTGTTTCCAAAAGCTATTTCAGAACTATATACCCTTTCACACGGAAGAAGTTGAACAAATTTGGGGTTTAAATCTTTTGATGCCAACCATACATTTATGATGGCAAATCTAGACAGCATACTAAAAAGCAGAGACATCAGCCTATCAACAAAAGTGTGTATAGTCAAGGTTTATGGTTTTCCCAGTTGCAATGGATGGCTGTGAAGGTTGGACCATAAGGAAGGCTGAGCGCCAAAGAATGGAGGCCTTTGAACTCTGGTGCTGGAGAAGACTCCTGCGAGTCCCTTGGACTGCAAGACGATCCAACCGGTCAGTCCTAGAGGAGATCAACCCTGACTGCTCTTTAGAAGGCCAGATTCTGAAGAGGAAACTCAAATCCTTTGGCCACCTAATGAGAAAGAAAGACTCCCTGGAGAAGAGCCTCATGCTGGGAACGATGGAGGGCAAAAGAAGAAGGGGACGGCAGAGAAGGAGGTGGCTGGATGGAGTCACCGAAGCAGTCGGCATGAGCTTCAATGGACTCCAGAGGATGGTAGAGGACAGGAAGCGTTGTCCATGGGGTTGCGATGGGTCAGACATGACTTTGCAACTAACAACAACAATATATTTGTGAATCATTTAACAGAGAGCATCAAATAGCTAAGAAAATGGTCCCTTTCTTTGTAACTAGGCCATCAAGGAAAATAGTAGAAAAAGAAAAAAGGGTTAAATTCTGTTATTTTCAGCCACGCACGCTAGGAGTTTATTTATAACTTGTAGTCAAAGACAAAAACAGATTTACTAATTGTTTTCGCAGTCCACAAGAGGGCAGTAAGATCGTACATATGGGAAGTCTTAGGCACTACTAAGTTAGGTACTGGAATTTCCCTTACCTAACGCACATGTCGTACCATTGCTTTGGAATGTAGAAGAGAATTAGTTTAAACCCAGAAAATTTCCTTATAACCTTTTATTGGAAAGTTATTTAAAAACAGCAAATCGGAACAATAAACCTCTCCTTGTTCCCAAATACTGAGCCTTAAACTATCGCAAATAAACAAGCTTTAACAAAAAATGAACATCTCTGTTAACAAAAGAAGACCAACACAGTTGGAAGGGACCTTGGAGGTCTTCTAGCCCAACCCCCTGCTCAGGCAGGAAACCCCGTAGCATTTCAGACAAGTGGTTGTCCAATTTCTTTTTTAAAAGTTCCAGTGTTGGAGCACCCACAGCTTCTGGAGGCCAGTCCAGAAGTGATTATTATTAGTTATATTTATGCAGACGTTTTATTACCCAACTAGGTAACGTCATCAGTGCTAGTAAGGAGTGGGATTTGGTGCAGGTTTCTAGCACTGATGATGTTACCTAGTTGGGTAATGAAAGGGCTGCAAGAAAACAACCCAGTTCAGAGAGCATCAAAGACTCCACTGTCCTCCTCCACTCCACAAACCCCACTGCCTTCTAGCACTGATGATGTGACCTAGCTGGGTAATAAAACGTCTGCAAGAAAACAAGCAAGATCAGAGAGCATCAAGGATCCTACAGTCCTCTTCCCCCTGTTTCTGCTCCTCCTCCCAAACCCCACTCCCTCCTAGCACTGATGATGTTACCTAGTTGGGTCATGAAACATCTGCAAGAGATTTAGAGACAAGAGGTAGAAATTAGAGAAAGAAAGACAGAATGTTTGCATTAGAAATAGTGATGGTTTATAACCGCAATCATTGCAAGTAATAAAAATGTAAACAAGCCAATGTAAAAAGAAACTTAGCTAAAATTGCTTGGTTATTGCATTATTATTGTCATTAGAACATGTGTTATTATATTATTAGGCTATTAGTTTATATGTTAATGTTTATTATTTTTTTTCCTCTGGTCTTTCTTTCTTGCAAATGGTACATCCCAACAATGCACTGAATTCCAAAATGCTTATGAATAAAACTTAAAAAGAAAAAAAAAGAAACATCTGCAAGAAAACAATCAAGCTCAGAGAGCCCCACAGACCTCGCAACCCTCCTCCTTCTCCCCCGCTTCTCCCCTCCTCATCCATTCCACAAATCCCACTCCCTTCTAGCACTGATGATGTTACCTAGTTGGGTCATGAAACGTCTGCAAGAAAAAAAACAAGCTTAGGGAGCATCGAGGACCCTACAGTCCTCTTCCTCTTCCACCTCCTCCTTCCCCTTTTTGTCCCATTCCCTTCTAGCACTGATGATGTTGCCTAGTTGGGTCATGAAACGTCTGCAAGAAAACAAGTAAGCTCAAAGAGCATCAAGGACCCTACAGTCCTCTTCTTCCTTCTCCTCCTCCTCCTCTCTGCCACTTTCCCTTCTAGCACTGATGATGTTACCTAGTTGGGTCATGAAACGTCTGCAAGGAAACAACCAAGCTCGGAGAGCACCAAGGACCCCTCAAGTTAGTCAACGGCCTATATATCCTTCCATCCATGGACTAGATTGCCCCCTCTGAACTAGGACATGGGACAGAAATTCCAGTTCTTCTTCAGTCTGGCGATTGACCTGCAAAACCGTTTGCTCTCAAATCGCCTTCCTCCCAAGGAAGCCGGTTACCTTGGCTGAAACTTAATTCCCCACCACGTAAATCCCAAGAGACAAAGCCCGCGGGTGAGGAGGAGGCGGGGAAGAAGGCAATCTCTGTTCCAATCGTGGCATGTGGGGAATGCACCAAGCTTGGCCGGAGCACTCACGAAAAATGACATTCTCCACATGCCAATTAGGTCCCCCCCCCCCCAACTGCTTTATGGCCTCAAATAGTTTACGGGTGCGAGGCGAGCCATGTTGGCCTGTCGGATGGGACAGAGTTCAGAGGAGCGGTTGGAATTCTTGCTGCAGACGGAGGCCTTTTGCCAGATGCTGCCTCTATCTTTGCCAACATTTCCCCCTCCCTCAAAATCCTGTGGGGAGGGGGCTGATTCGGGGCAGGACGGGGGGGGGGGGGGAAGTAGGTTGTAAAGTTAACCGGAGGGAATTATTTTAAGCCAAGACCTTTCTGGGTAGACAACGTCTCCTTTAGAAATCACTTCGGCCTCTCCAGTGGCGCTGAAAGTTGTTTCTTTTTCCTTTTATTTATTTTGCATTCTACAATTTGGTGAGAAAGAAAGGATTCCGTCCCAGGGAGATGTAATTAAGAAAATAGTAGAATGTGCAGAAATGGATAGATTAACGCTTACTATTAAGGATAAGGAAGAAACCCGATATTTTTTTTGATATGGGACATATTTTATCAATGGAATGGAATGGAATGGAATAGGAATAGGAATAGGAATAGAATGGAATGGAATAGAGAATAGAGAATAGAGAATAGAGAATAGAATAGAGAATGGGATGGAACAGAAGATGAACAGAACAGAAGATGAATAGAAGAGAATAGAATAGAGAATGGAATGGAATGGAAGAGGAATGGAATGGAATGGAATAGAATAGAATAGAATAGAGAATGGAATGGAATGGAACAGAAGATGAACAGAACAGAAGATGAATAGAAGAGAATAGAATAGAGAATGGAATGGAATGGAAGATGAATTGAATTGAATGGAATGGAATAGAATAGAATAGAATAGAATAGAATAGAATAGAATAGAATAGAATAGAATAGAATAGAGAATGGAATGGAATGGAATGGAACAGAAGATGAACAGAACAGAAGATGAATAGAAGAGAATAGAATAGAGAATGGAATGGAATGGAATGGAAGATGAATGGAATGGAATGGAATGGAATGGAATAGAATAGAATAGAATAGAATAGAATAGAATAGAATAGAGAATGGAATGGAATGGAATGGAACAGAAGATGAACAGAACAGAAGATGAATAGAAGAGAATAGAATAGAGAATGGAATGGAATGGAAGATGAATGGAATGGAATGGAATGGAATAGAATAGAATAGAATAGAATAGAATAGAATAGAATAAAGAATGGAATGGAATGGAACAGAAGATGAACAGAACAGAAGATGAATAGAAGAGAATAGAATAGAGAATGGAATGGAATGGAAGATGAATAGAATGGAATGGAATGGAATAGAATAGAGAATGGAATGGAGCAGAAGATAAATAGAACAGAACGGAACGGAATAGAATAGAATAGAATTCTTTATTGGCCAAGTGTGATTGGACACACAAGGAATTTTGTCTTTGGTGCATATGCTCTCGGCATACATAAGGAGAATAAAATACATTCATCAAGAATTAAAAGATACAACACTTAGTGATAGTCAAGGTTACTAATAAGCTATCAAACCGCACTAGGAAACAAATCAAAACAATATAAATTGAAAGATACAAGCAATGGCTAGATAGCAGAAACAGAATTTAGAAAGGCGGAGATATAAAAAGAGGAAATGGTCAAGTGGAAAGTTGAGGATGTTAAGTATTAATGTTATTATATATTATTAGGTTACTACATTATGAATATGATGGTGATGAATATCACAACAAAGATGTGTAATATGACTATCTAAACATAATTGTATCCAGACCCACACACAGCTTGATGAAAATTGAATGTTATATAAATAAAACAAATAAAACGGGGGGGGGGATTATTTGGGAGGTGGTGGAGGAGAGAAATTATGTGTGGTTTTCTCTCTCTCTCTCTCTAGGAAAGAACTAAGAAAGGGAGGGAGGGAGGGAGGGATATAACGCTAGAAGGAAGGGGGGAAAGGGAGATGGGAAGGAAGGAAGGAAGGAAGGAAGGAAGGAAGGAAGGAAGGAAGGAAGGAAGGAAGGAAGGAAGGGAAAGAGAGTGGGTCTCTATTGTGGCCGAGAGTTGATGTCCACCTGTCCCATGGCTCTCATCCATAGCTCTCCTTGTGAGCTACAAGATCTCTTGAGGTCTTTTCCAAGATTTTATGTCTAGAAAGTTTAAAGGAATTTAAACCACCCTGAGAATGAGGTGGAAAAACTGAAGAACATCTTGTCAAGCAAGATTCCAAAGGCAGATTTCTGCACAATATTAGTTTGGATGTCTACAGAGATTCTCTGTCATCCAGGACATGGTTGTCACGAAGGTGCTTTTTCAAAAGGCAACTGGTTGGTTTGTTTGTTTTTGCTTGAAGAGGTTGTGCTTCTCATCCAAGAAGCTTCTCCAGTTCTGATTGAATGGTGGAGGATGGAAGGGGCCTCAATGACTCTCAGAAAGAATACCAACAACCAGATGACTGCAAGGAATAGCAGCCTTCCAATATTGGAGGGGCTGCCACAGAGAGGAGGGGGTCAAGCCATTTTCCAAGGTACCGGAAGGCCAGAGAAGGAATAATGGATGGAAACTGAACAAGGAGAAATTCAACCTGGAAATAAGGAGGAATTTTCTCTATCTCTCTCTCTGTCTCTTTCTCTCTCTTGTCTCTTTCTCTCTCTCTGTCTCTTTCTCTGCCTCTCTTTCGTCCTCTCTCTGTCTCTTTCTCTCTGTGTGTCTCTTTCTGTCTCTCTTTCATGCTCTCTCTGTCTCTTTCTCTCTCTCTGTCTCTTTCTCTATCTCTCTCTTTCTCCCCCTCTTCTCCCCCCCCCCCTATTCATCCCTGCTCCCTTCTAATCAATAGGAAATGTAGCTTCGATTCCCTAATTGGAACTGACAGGCATTGCTTGCCCCCTGTCCTCTGCGACCCCCCTGAATTGGGGGGGGCAAAAGGCTGGGTGTTCCCGACCTCAGTCCGGATCTTATCTGGGAGATTCCTTTCCTGGGTACATCTGTTGGAATCCATCTGGACTCCATCTTCAAAAGCTCACCTTTGACCAAGGCTGGCTCAGTTTAGCTCAGTTTGTTTACAAGCCAGCCTCTCTGCTTCTTCCCCCCTCCCCTCCCGATGGTTTGATGGATTTTGGGGGGGGGGCAGTCCCACCCACAAGTAAATTGGGGGGGGGAGAGAGATTACCTTTTATTTATTTGCTTGCCCTTCCCAGCTGCGGGGTGGGGTGGGTGTCTTACTTCCAATCTAAGCCCTGTGAAATATCATGGGAAAAGTCGCACACCCCTAGCCTGGAAAAAGCAATCAACGTTTGCCCCCCCCCAAAAAATCACGTTCAACACAAACTCCGCAACGGGACAAAAGTTGAAAAGGAGGATCACAAATGACAAAACCCGTATTCCATTTTTTTTAAAAAAAGAAATATATTTCATGCACCGGATCTCACTGTTTTAAAAATGAGGGGGCAAAACAGAACAACAGAGTTGGAAGGGACCTTGGAGGTCTTCTAGTCCAATCCCCCTGCTCAAGCAGGAGACAATATACAATTTCAGACAAACGGCGATCCAAACTCTTCCAGGGTTACAGCGCTCACAACTTCTAGAGGCAACTCATTCCACGTTTTAATTGTTTTTCACTGTCAGGAAATTTCTCTTTAGTTCTAGGTTGCTTCTCTCCTTGATGAGTTTCCATCCCTTGTTTCTTTCTTTTTTCCCCCAATTTTTTTTTATTGTTTTAATGAAACAAGAACACAAAAAAAGAATCATCCTTCATTACATCTTGTAGAAAGCGTGTCGATTGGTTACAAATAGATTTCGTGCGTTACTTCCACATTCATTATTTATACTTCCTTCAAATTGAATTGCACATTTAAAATCAAAAATCTTTATGGATTTTACTATCAATGTACCACCATTCTCATTTAACTAGAATTATTTAAACGTGCTTTTATCTGGAATCATTTGTATTTAAAGACACAACCACCTACTGGCATTCATTAGCTATTCGAATAAACCTCCAATAGTTACCCTTTTATGACATATTCTGGGAAAAAAATCAATTAATAAGATATCTAAACATTTCCTCCCCCTTTTCCCGCTCCCCAACTCACTATTTAAGGCTTATATCTAATTGCTTTTACCAACGCCAACACATATAGAAATCATTAAACATTATCCATTAGCATTTCCTTCTTATTATTGTAATTAGCTAAAAAAATAGTTACTATTTATATCACGTCTTTCTCTTCGGAACTTTTACAAAATACAGAATGGAAGGGACCTTGGGGGTCTTCTAGTCCTACCCCTACTCAACCAGGAAACTCTACCATTTCAGACAAAATTGTTGCCCAATCTCTTCTTAAAAGCCTCCAGTGATGGAGTACCTCAACTTCTGAAGGCAACTTCTGTTCCACTGATTAATTGTTAACACATTAAATAATTCAAAGCGATTGATTGCCTACTGATATTTTATGCATAGATGTCTTATATCTGCAACGGTTTATTTGAAACCGTTTAGAGGCAGAAGATTATCAAACACTGGAATTTGTCACCATTCAATATTTGAAGAGCTGCCAGAAAGAAGAGGGGGAGTCAACCTATTTTCCAAAGCGCCAGAAGGCAAATCAAGAAACAATGGATGGAAACTAATCGAGGAGAGAAGCAACCTGGAATTAAAGAGAAACTTCCTAAAGGTGAGGACAATTAATCAGTGGAACGACTTGCCTTTAGAAGTTAAGGGGCATTTTAAGAAGAGATTGGACAGCCATTTATCCAAGATGGAATAGATTCTCCTGCTAGAGCAGGGGGTTGGACTAGAAGACCTCTAAGGTCCCTTCCAACTCTGTTATTCTATGCTCCATGCAGTGCTGATTGAATGAGTTTACAGCCAAAAGGTTACCAAATGTTGGAATTTGTCAACATTCAACCCTTTGGCCAGATTTAAATCACTCCCTTTTCCAATTCCCTCCCCCCCCCATCTCTCCTTTGGCTGTCAAGGCGGTGAGATTTACTATTATTGACAGCTGGGTCAATCCAGAAAATCACATCTGGAAGTTCAGAGGAAGAGTGAGGAAAATTCAAAACGTAGCGCATAATTGGCCAAATCAAGGGGATAGTTTCCCTGTAAAATGCCCCCATCCACAAGA
The DNA here is from genome assembly GCF_964273705.1 of Natrix helvetica. Lineage (NCBI taxonomy): Eukaryota > Metazoa > Chordata > Lepidosauria > Squamata > Natricidae > Natrix > Natrix helvetica. The sequence continues at coordinate 8,374,255 of NC_138564.1, forward strand.
GGAAACTCTACCTATGAACTGAACTATTTATAGGATGGTGTGTGGGTGTGTGGGTGTGGGGGAGTGTTGTTGTTTTTAGTTGTGAAGTCGTGTCCGACCCATCGTAACCCCATGGACAATGTTCCTCCAGGCCTTCCTGTCCTCTACCATCTCCCGGAGTCCATTGAAGCTCACACCGACTGCTTCGGTGACTCCATCCAGCCACCTCCTTCTCTGCCATCCCCTTCTTCTTTTGCCCTCCATCGTTCCCAACATGAGGCTCTTCTCCAGGGAGTCTTTCTTCCTTCTCATTAGGTGGCCAAAGTCTTTGAGTTTCCTCTTCAGGATCTGGCCTTCTAAAGAGCAGTCAGGGTGGATCTCCTCTAGGACTGACCGGTTGGATGGCCTTGCAGTCCAAGGGACTCACAGGAGTCTTCTCCAGCACCAGAGTTCATGGGCCTCCATTCTTTGATGCTCAGCCTTCCTTACGGTCCAACCTTCACAGCCATCCATTGCCACTGGGAAAACCGTAGCCTTGACTAGACACACTTTTATTGGCCGGGTGATGTCTCTGCTTTTTAGGATGCTGTCTAAATTTGCCATCGCTTTCCTCCCCAGGAGCAATCATCTTTTAATTTCTCGACCCCATCTGCGGTGATCTTGGAGCCCAGGAAAATAAAATCTGTCCCGACCTCCATTTCTTCCCCATCTATTTGCCAGGAATCGAGAGGGCCGGATGCCATGATCTTAGTATTTTTAATGTTGACTTTCAAGCCAACTTTTGCACTCTCCTCCTCCACCCGCCTCAAGAGGCCCTTTCGTTCCTCTTCACTTTCGGCCATTAGAGTGGCGTCATCTGCATATCTGAGCTTGTTGATCTTTCTCCCGGCAATCTTAATTCCAACTTTTGATTCGCCTAGCTCCGCCTTTTTCATGATGTGCTCTGTGTGTAAGTTAAATAGGCAGGGTGACAGTATGTACACCCACACACACGCACATATACAGCGTACATCCATGTGAAACTACATACGTTTGGGCAGGAAGGGAATGTTCCTATTGTCCCGAAATTTGCACTCGGGAATCCTTGCAGCAAGACAGGATCTTGCCAAAAAACCCGATACAGATGTGTCATGATATTGCAATGCAACCTCTGCTCGTTTTTGCCCTGGCGTGCATTGTTTCAACATGCAATGACGATGGGGAGGAATTCACCGGGTGACAGATGGGTGCAAATTTGTCGTTTCTCGCCCTTTTCTACTGTCGGACACGCCCAGGACTGGATTTCTCTCTTTCTCTCTCTCTCTCTCTTTTTCCCCCCCTGTTTATATTAGATCTTCAACTTGGCTTGACAAAATACAACAGTTATGTCAGCATTGTGTTATGCAGAAACAATAAATTATGATCTGTACAGACACCTACATGCCAGAAGAAGTTGCCTTTATGGCTAAGGGAAAGGGTTGCCTTCGGATTTGTGAGCCGTCTGAAATGTTTAGACGCAGTCCTTGGCTTACAAACAGTAGATTTCAGTGACCGCTCAAAGTTACAGGAGAAAAAAGACCGTTTTTCATACTTAATAACCGTTGCAGCAACGTGATCAAAACACAGACACTTGACTCGTATTTATGACCGTTGCAGTGTCCCAGAGTCCTGTGATACCCCTTCTACGACCTTCCGACAAGCAAAATCCATGGGAGAGCTAGCTTCACTTAACAACCGTGTTTCTAATTTAACAACTGTAGTGATCCACTTAGCAACTACGGCAGGAAAGGTTGTAAAATGGGACAAAACCCCTAACCCTTCCCTCTCTTTTCTCCTTCCCTTCTCTTCTTCCTTCCCTTCCCTCCCCTCCCCTTCTTCCTTTCCTTCCCTTCCTTTTCCTTTCCTTCCCTTTCCATCATCTTTGGATCAGAAAGGTCGGCAGTCCAGCGGTTCAAATCCCTAGCGCCGCATAACGGAGTGAGCTCCCGTGACTTGTCCCAGCTTCTGCCAACCTAGCAGTTCGAAAGCACGTAAAAAATGCAAGTAGAAAAACAGGAACCACCTTTGGTGGGAAGATTAACAGCGTTCCGTGTGCCTTCGACATTGACTCATGCCGCCTACATGACCACGGAGACGTCTTCGGACAGCGCTGGCTCTTCGGCTTTGAAACGGAGATGAGCACCGCCCCCTCCTTCCAACGCGCACTAAAAAGTTGGCTTTTCAAGCAAGCCGGCCTGGCCTGTTAATTTTACCTAATTTTTAAAATGTTATTGTTATATTAGTCGGCTTTGTGTTTTTTGGGGGATACTTATCTCATTTCCTTTTAACTTGTTGTGATATGTGCTTTTTAAGGTTGTACGCCGCCCTGAGTCCTTTGGGAGAAGGGCGGCATATAAATCCAATAAATCCAACCCCTAGAGTCAGGAACGACTAGCACATATGTTCGAGGGGAACCTTTACCTTAATTTCTCAGAGTGAAGCCGAGGCATTCTATCCTAAAAAAAACATGGAGTTAACCACAGTCTATTCCTTCCTTCTTTCCTTCCGGGGAAGAAAGGGGTTAATTTTACTTGTGGAATCCAAAAGCCTGGAGACATCCCCCACTATCTGGGGTACCTTCCCTCTCCTTGTCTTGACCTCTTGACCTGGAAGGGGGACGCAGAGGGGAACTTATCAGTAACCTCTCTAATCAGGGGTGTTTAATGGAATTCTTCGCATTCCTACAACCTTACGGCCCTGTCAGTTGAATGAAGACAAACGAAATCTATTACAGGTTGCTTTTGAACTATGTTCACTCCGCAACACTCCCTAAATATTCGCTGGGTGTAGATTTTCTCCCTAATACTAATCCACCCCAGGCTGCAATTTTCTTTGCTCAGTTCTCATCATCTAAGGTGGATTCGGTTTTTTTAAAAAAAAAAGCCGACGCAGTCCTAGGTTGCATCAAGAAAGAGTCAGAATAGAGCTGGAAGGGACCTTGGAGGTCTTCTAGTCTAGCCCCCTGCTCCATCAGGAGACCCGACGTTACTTCAGACAAAGGGTTATCCAACCTTCTTCTTAAAAACCTCCAGCGTTGGAACATTCAAAACTTCTGGAGGCGAGTTGTTCTATGGATTGATTGTTCTCGCTGTCAGGAAATTTCTCCTTAATTCCAGGTTGCTTCTCTCCTTGATTACCAATATCAATCAGAATAGAGGTGGAAGGGACCTGGGAGGTCTTCTAGTCCAACCCCCTGCTTGAGCAGGAGACCCTACACCATTTCAGATAGGTGTCTGTCCAGTCTTTTCTTAAAAACCTCCAGTGATGGAGCAACTTCTGGTGGCAAGCTGTTCCACTGGTTAATTGTCCTCACGGTTAGGAAGTTTCTCCTTAAATCCAGGTTGCTTCTCTCCTTGATTAGATTCCACCCATTGCTTCTTGTCCTGCTCTTTGGTGCTTTGGAAAATAAGTTGACTCCCTCCTCTTTGTGGCAACCCCTCAAATACTGGAATATTGCTATTACTAGTGTCCCCGCTAGTCTTCCTTTTCTCTAGAATAGCCAAATCCAAATCAGCAGAGAGATAGTTTCACGGGAAGTGTTAATATATACACTCGGTAGACTGTCTCCAGTTCTGGTCACCACGATACAAAAAAGTTGTTGAGACTTTGGAAAGAGCGCCGAGAAGAGCAACAAAGAAGATTAGGGGGCTGGAGGCTACGTCATAGGATGAATGGCTAAGGGAACTAGGTATGCCTAGTCTAATGAAGAGAAGGACTAGGGGTGACATGATACCAGTTCTTCCAGCACTCGAGAGGTTGTCACGTAGACAACCAGTTCTCCAAAGCACAGGACAAGAAGCAACGGATGGAAACTAATCAAGGAGAGAAGCAGCCTAAAACTAAGGAGGAAATTTGCTGACAGTGAGAACAATTGACCAGTGGGATGGTTTACATCCCAAAGATGTGGGTATTTCCATCACTGGAGGCTTTCAAAAAGGGACTGGACACCATTTGTCCAGGAGGGTCTCCTCCTTGAGCAGGGGGTTGGACTTGAAGACCTGCAAAGTCCCTTCCAACTTTGCTATTCTGTTAAAAATGAAGATGTAGAGGTGGGTGGGCTATGACTGCAATAAAATAAAATGTATCCCACCCATGGTTGATACTGTGGTCTCCACTGCTTAGGCTGACTTCCTGATTTAGGAAACAGAGATAAACAGAGAAAGAAAGAAAGAAAGAAAGAAAGAAAGAAAGAAAGAAAGAAAGAGAAGGAAGGAAGGAAGGAAGGAAGGAAGGAAGGAAGGAAGGAAGGAAGGAAGAAAAAAGAAAGGAAGGAAGGAAGGGGAGGGAGGGAGGAGATAATCAGAGACAAAGGGAGGGATAAGAACAAAGGGAAAGAAGTAAAGAGAGAAGGGAGAACAAAAGGAAAGGAGGGAAGATAAGAAGGAAAGAAGGGAAAGAGATAAAAGGAGGGAGGGAGGAAAAGGGAGGAAAGAAGAAAGGAGATAAACAGAGAAGAAAGAGGGATAAAAACAAAGGGAAAGATGTAAAGAGAGAAGGGAGGATAAAAGGAAGGGAGGGAGACTTAAAAGGAAAGAAGGGAAAGGGATAAAGGAAGGGAGGAAGGAAGGAAGGGAAAAGGGTAAAGAAGGAAGGAAGGAAGGAAAAGAGATAAAGAGGGAAGGAGGGAAGGAGGGAAGGAAGGAAATTAATTTATCTGAGCCAGGATTCAAACAATATTCCCCAAAACAGAGGCAACTAACTACATTTTGAGATCCTGTAGCTTTCCCATGTTCTGCATTTGAGGTGCCCAAAGTTTTACGGTTAGACAAAATTTGGCGGCCTCCAAATTGCTCTCCCCTTCTTTTTTCCTCCTCCCTTCCTCCCTTCCCTTCCCCATCCCACACTATCATGGCATCTTTGCGTGGAACAAACAAAGGTATGTTAAGACGTCTGATGTGACCGGCCAGATGGCCAAAACCAGAGATATCTGGCCCGAAAAAGGACATTTGTTCTCCATCAAACTCTTGTCGTGTTTAAAAGGAGGGGAATAGATTTGGAAGGAGAAAGTCATATATCTTAGGGGGGGGGGTTTCACCCCCTCTCCCCTTCCCTCCTCCACTTTGATTGATTAATTCCAGTCCCTTCAGATCTCTGACTGTTCCCACAAACCAGGAATCTCAGGATTGTTTGATTAAGTCCTGGTTACCATGACAATCCAAATGCCTCCGGCCAGTTTGACCTTTGGCTCCATTCAATTCTCCCAAAGGACTGGACATCGCATAGAAAAGAATCTTCTTCGTGGTTGCCTCAATTGCTGGCTTCAAACTGGCCAATCCAGGCGTGGACTAAACAATTTAAAAATCATCCGAAGCCTTTAGGCTCCGTAAATTTGGAATTTGGAAGCCACGTTTCTCCCCCCCCCCCATTTGCCTGTTAAAAGATGGAGGCATTCCCTGTTCTTTGCAACCAATGTTTTTTTTTTAAATAAAATAAAATAATAACCCAATTCTGGACAAAATTGTTTCTTTAGCTGCTGGTTACATTTTCCCCCTAGTCGGATTGGTGAAGAATCAATCGAAAAGGAGGACAGATCTCAAACGATGGCTCGTGTGACTTTCCAAAACATTTGCAGCGCAAATTTTATGCCATTTATAAAAAAAGGATAAGAGGACTGGTCTTCGATTACGTTTATATCCAGCCACCGAAGCCCAAACGGATGAAAAAAATAGGCTTTTGTTACATACAAGGGAGGTGGTGGTTGGGGAACGGATTTTATGTTTAAAAAAATATAAGTAACTTAAAGCAGACTAATTAAAACATAATTAAAAAGTAAGCCATAGACTGCCCTCTCTCTAAGATCTCCCTCTCCATCAGTTTCCCTCAACTGTTCTCAATAAAACGAAAGTTGAAATAAGGTTAATTTTCAGAGACTGTAAACGAGAAAGAGAGCACACCAAATTCTTCCTCAGTATTTCTAACTGAAATAAAGTTTGGCGTGTGTCTGTCTGTCTGTCTGTCTGTCTGTCTGTCTGTCTGTCTGTCTATCTATCTATCTATCTATCTATCTATCTATCTATCTATCTATCTATCTCTTTATACACTGGGAATAGGCTCCAGCTGTTCTTCTGCCCCACTGATGTCTGACTCCGAAGGCAGCTGATAACTGTCGGATGTCCCTGGCCCCATCTCTGCCTCCGACACAGAGCCCTCATCAGAGCCTTCCCCAGACTCCAGGACTGGCCCATGTTCCTCCCCAACCTCCCCACTGTCCGAATCTGCTGCCAGTTCCGCAGGGCACCAGCAGAGTACAACACCCATTTTCAGAATAAGACCTACCGAAATGAATCAAAACTTACTTCAAAGGAAGATTTGGGGGTCTACACTTGCAGGACCATGGACAACTCCAAGAAGCCAACTGAGATTGAGATCTTCTGTTCTTCATCCCCCTTGGGAGAGCAGAGTCCACCTCAAGTTCCTCCTAGTTCTTGAAGAGTTTTAGAGGGGCAGAAAAGTCATGTCCCTTCAGAGAAACTTCAGGTGGTGGCCTTTAAAATGCCTTGCTAAGGCCATCCTTGGAATATGGCATCCAGGTTCAGTCGTCACAGTATCAAATGATGTCGAGAGTCTGGAAAGAGAGCAGAGAAGAGCAGCAAAGACGATTAGGAGACTGGAGGTAAAAATAGCAATAGAAATAGCACAAGACCTACACACCGCTTCCTAGCCCTCTCTAAGCGGTTTACAGAGTCAGCCTATTGTCCCCCAACACTCTGGGTCCTTGTTTTACTATCCTTGGAAGGAGGGAAGGATGAGTCAACCTTGAGCCAGTCAGGATTGAACTCCTGGCTGTGGGCAGAATTAGCCTGCAATACTGCATTCTAACCATTCTGGCCGCTGTGATACAATTCTGTTGATGTAATAATAATAATAATAATAATAATAATAATAATAATAATAATAATAATAATAATAATAATAATAATAATAATAATTTTTAAAAGAGAGAAGATTCAAAATCTTGGCTTGGTATCTATCCATGTATTTCTGATAGACTCTCTTCTCTTCATAATCAGGGAGAGGTCAGTATTTCCCCCCCCCCCTTTATTTTACTCCCTTCCCTAAAAGATTACTCACTGGATATGTTAGCTACTGCTCTTGAACAATCTTACTCCAATTACAAGCTGGGCTGACAAATACCGTGATTTAAAACCAAACTAATTTCAAAGTACTTTGATCATGCTTAGAACAACTTTTCAGCCAGTCAAAACGGAGAGTTCAGATTCCAACTTCCCTCCAGTATAAATGCAAAGTAACGTATTCTGATCTTAAAATTGGAGTCTCGGAAATCTTGTTCCTTGTTCCACGTTCAAGATTACAGTCTACCTTGCTGAAGGCTTGATCGTTATCCCTTTGAATGAAAATATCCTCCAGACTGAGCTGTGGCATGAAATGCATTTAACGGGAAGAATGTTGAAATTATCATGTTAGGGAGGAGGAGGAGGAGGAGAAGGATAAACTGCAGTTCTGCCAAAGAAAGTAATCGTGTTCATTCATTTTGTTGCACGTTTGAAAATGTTGGGACTATTGCTCTATGATCCCTTTGAATGGCTTTATGAGGAAATATTTGGGGGATACATTTAATAAGAAGTACAACTGAATGAAACAATGAAGGAAGCGTAAAGGGGGAGGAGAAGGAAGGAAGGGGGAGGAGAAGGGAAGGAGGAGAAGGAAAGAAAGAGAAGGAGAAGAAAAGGAGGAAGAGGAGGAGGAGGAGA